>NW_026057585.1:79854278-79945229 GCF_023721935.1 Panthera uncia
GCGCCCCCGCCGCCCTTTGTTGACGCCGGCCGGGCCGGTGCGGTCGGATGCGCCGCGGCAGCCCCGGGCCCCGGCTCGGAGGCTCCCGGCGGAGAGGAGGCGGCCCGCCCGGGCCCGGGACCCCGTGCGAGGCGGCGCCCGGCCGAGGGGCTGCGTAGGCCCCGCCCGGCCAGGCCCAGCCGGGCCCTGGACAGGTCAGTGTCCGTGGCGGGGGAGGGGTTCACGCCAGGAGGGGGCCCGCGGCCCGCGCTCGTCGCACTGGAAGCCGGGCACCGCCCTCCGGTGCCACTCCCGGCCCGGGCCTGCTCGGCTGCCAGGCCGTGCCAGCCCGCGACTCTCGCCCTCTCGGCGCCTGGGAGGTGCCCTTTGCCTCCCCCGTCGCCGGGGACCCTGCCTGCCCCGCACTCCCCCGGAAGCCGCTGTGTCAACCTGGGCGTGCCGAACGCTTCCGTGTGTCCGCGCCCCTGCCCCCGGTCCCCGCGCACCCCACCCCCACCCCGTCCTCCGGGGACGGCCATCCACCGGGGGATGGACCGGCCGTTTAGGGCCAAGGTTGCTGCCGTCCGCCGCGCTCTGTTGGTAGGGGACTGCTTCGCTTGGAGGGCCTGCCGCTTCGCTGGAGAGTTTTGTTTTTAATCTAGTTCAGTCTCACGAGGTTTTTAATTGGATGGAAAGGGACAAGCTGTTCTGTGTCTGTCCTGTCTTCCATTTTTAGAAGAGCGTTTTCTCCCTTTCTGTGCCAAATGAAGGTATACTGAATTGTGGATTCTTTACATGAAAATCGGGATTTGCGAGATTCTGTTTAAATTGAAGTCCGCAGAGAGGGGAATAATTTGCCCAAGGCTAGGTTGCCATTAGTTTAATGATGAAGCTACCATCTGAACTCCTGGCCCCTGACTTCTATATCGTTGGATACCACCAGTCAGTGCCAGTGATCCCACCTCTTCGTCCCTTCCCCACTCCTGCCTTCGATACCTAAACAGATTTCACTGACATACTTTCAGTTCTGATCAACTTTCCTTTCCTGCCTACTCCATAGCCAGAATGTTCCCCTTCTTCCAGTGCGGTCTACAGACACACTCTTTTATTCTTTTTCCTGCTTTACAAATCAGTGACAGCTTTCCCCTTAGATGTCTCCCATCCTAGGGCTCTAATCCCCTCCATTAGCATATTGGGCCCAGAGGATCCCTTGTTGTGAAATAAGCAACCGACCTAAATCCACCATATGTCCCCGATTTTTCTAGGACAGCCCCAATTTAGAATCTTCCATTCCATTGTCTATCAGCCCAAGTGTCTTGATTTTTGGTTTAGAAAATAATGTCACTTTAACTGTATCAGACCCTGCTGTCCTGGCCTTTTCCAGCCATTTGGCTCTGGGGCATAACTGGGTAATCCAATTATCATTCACCTGGGATTTTTCTTCTCCTCCTGAGTCAACCCAAATGTTGGAACTGCCAGGATTCCTAGGTGAGTCTGAAAATGACAGGCTAATGAAGGAAAGAAATTCCTTGTTGCACCTATATTTCTGCCTCCCTGCCCTCCCCATCTTTTATTCCAGTACAGGGCAGCAGACCTGTGGCAGTGTCTGTGGATTAGGTCACAGGGATGTAGGGTCTCATATCATTCCACTGTAAAATAGGAAGAAAGTAACTAAGTGTGTTGATTATAGGGCAGAAGGTTCTGTCGGGAATCTTAAGATGCCTGCACAGCTAAGTAGTTTTGGTTTCACCCAGATTAACACACTTTTATTAGGCTCCTGCTTCATGTAAAGCCTTGCCCTAGGCACTGTGGAGAATATAAAAGTGATTTTCCCACGTAGCCCCCAACATCTGGATCTGTATTGGGAAATATCCACCCTTTTTGAATCAGCTGATAAACTGTTTCTCACTGTTTCTGTCCCTAAATTCCAGGCCCTGCAAAGCAGGAACCAAAGTTTCTGGTTTGGCTCATTCCCAGGGGCTGGCTTGTTTCACAGAGGGTCCAGCAGATGGGTAATGGTGCTCTTTGGGCACCTGCCCTTTCCAGGCACTCTGCATCATGGGAGCCCTGCCCACCCAAGATCTGTTTCTAGGCTTGTCTACACACACTGGGAAGGATAGATCCCTTTTCCCCTCCAACCTTAATCTTGAGAAAGTAGGTGGTTTCTTGGTCTGTATTTCTGTTGTTCTTGAGTTGGTTTCTCAGTTACCCAACTGTGTTTTGCTTGAGCCGTCTCTCCTGTTGTCACTCCTTTTTTTTTTTCTTTCCTTTTTTAAAGCTGTTGTTTTACTGAGATGTGGCACATAGATGCTTCAGGAACATTGGTATTTCATCATGTACTCACTGCCCAGCTTTTTCCAGTTCTCTTCCAGGTCCTGACATAATTTCTAATTTACCTTTGTCAAGCACACTCAACGTCTATTATTTCCACTTCCCTCAAAGAAAGGAGGAAACTCCAGCTCTTCTTCCTCCTGTCCCTGTAATGATTCTCCTGGCTGTAGGCCTCGTCAGCTATTGCTTTTCTGCCTTTCAGTAGAGGATAACCTTTTAGGAAGCTGTTGTTCTGTTTCTCTGGACATAAGTCCTCTGTCACTGACTTTCTAGTCTAAGCTGATTGAACCTGAGACTTCTGTTCCTGCCACCAAGACCCCCTCCCCCATCTATGACCCTGTGCCTGTTACTCACTCTGGCTCAGCCCCAGAATCCACTCTTTTTCAGACCACATCCTTCTTCCTGCCTTACTCATTTCCTGTCTCAGATACTTGGGATCCTTTAGTTCTGATCTTTCCAAGGGAAAGAGAATAAACTAAGAGAAGAGGAATACATGGATAGATGGTCTTATAAACTTGAGCTGTTCTTTCTCTGGTCTTACACACTCTCACATAGGCTGTCCCCTCCCTAGGTTTTCTTGTTTAAGAAAAAAAGAAATGATGACTGTCTCAGGATTAAAAACCCCCACATGTGAGTTCATGTCTTTTTGTTTTGTTTTGTTTTTTTTCTACTGTTGTGAATGTGGAAAGACAAGAACTTATCCTCAGACTCATCCTCTAAGTTTCTGCCCTCCTTTGGGCTGTGGGCCTCAGGCTAGCCATTTGGTAACCATTTGCCAAATAAAGTTCACCCACAGCCTATCAGAGTCCCTTGCTGGATCAGTAAGCCAAAATAAAATTTAAATTTACAAAACTAGGGAGTGCAATGGTGGTTCGAGTTCTGATAGTGCTGCCCCACGCTAGTAGGCTTTTTACCAAGGGTTTTATTTCCCCCCTCTTCTTTGAGTCATTCCAAGTTCATATTAAAGTTTCTCCCAGCTATTCAATGTCATTTGATCTCCAGACAGACTTGGTCCCGCCCTCAAAAAGATTCTCTTCTGAAGAGATACATCTACTAGAGAGGAGAGTCGGGAAATGAAAATAAGGAGTCTCCATGAATGATATTTTCTCTTTTATTCCCTTTGTTTTGAGCCATTTGGCAACTGGAAGATGAAGATGATGACTTTCTGTGGTCAGGAGGAATGTCACCAAAGTGGCTGGAGAGAGGATGCTATTGTGTTTTCCACCCCCGTGGAAAAGCAGGCTGGGGACTGCTGCCTTATGCAATCTGCCCTCCTGAGGCCTTTGTGCCAGTAACAGAAATGACTCTCTCTGCAGTGACTTGGCACCTTGTTTGTTGGAAAACGTGGCTGGACTACCCCTCAAAGTGGATGTATGAACGTGTGTAGCTTTAGGTTTTAAGAGCTTCTATGGCATGGTTCAGACTATAATGTGAGTCACCGTTTAAAGATTCTGCTGTGTTTTATGTTAAAAAACTAAGAAGTATGCCTATTTAAGATTACTGATTCATCTCTCGAATAGATGCAGGTTTCATTTTGAGCACTAACTTCTTTCAGAATTTCACTTGGAATTACTAGCTACATCAGACCACTGATTTGAGAAACTCAGAGGCAGACCACCTTGAATTCAACTTCATGACACTTGAGGAGTGGTTAGGAAACTAATCAACCATTTGTTTATCCAAGACAAAAACCTTAAAGATTCTGGATTTTGTCCCATCAGTAACAAAAGTAGAGAATGATAGACGCAGCCAAGCAACGGGCTGTTTTATAGTTAAGCAAGAGTTATACAGTTATGAATGTTAGGGGTTTTTTAAAAATTTTTTTAATGTTTATTCATATTTGAGAGAGAGAGAGTGCGAGCAGGAGAGGGGCAGAGAGAGAGAGTGAGAGGAAGATGGATGATCTGAGGTGGAAGCAGACTCTGTGCGGACAGCACAGAGCCCGATGCAAGGCTTGAACTCACGGACTGTGAGATCATGACCTGAGCCAAAGTCGGGTGCTTAACTGAACCACCCGGGCGCCCACCAATGTTAGTTTTTGAAGATAGAAGGTGTAGTAAGAACCATAACGCGTAATTTAATACATTGTTGTGTGATTCATCCTAAGATCATCTCAGCCAGCATGGTAAACTTAACAGGTTTTTTTTTTTTCCTTCCCCTTCCAAATTATTTATAGTTTGTGAAAAAGGATGTGCTTTTCTTTCAATTTCCAGATAATTTTTTTTTTTTTTTTTTTTAGTTTAGATAAGTCTAGAAGAAGAGCACATTCTTTCTGCATTGCCAGAGAAAGGATTGTTATTAAACAGGGATTGCCAGTTCTGACATAAGTTCAGATGTTGAAGAGTATTGCCGTTTACTATTAGGACAGCCTTTAAAGCAAATATCTGTTTTCTGGATGATTTTCTTCTCAGCAGAGAAATTTATTATAGCTTCTCTTAAAAAGAGATGACTGTCAGATGGAGTGTCCTAACCAGCTCTTCCCCAGTAGATTAGAAGGACCGGGCTCGACACTGAAGATCGAGACTATTGGCAAGAAAATGAGAGCTCATGACCACCGGGGGTTATTGTTAAGGCCCTAGCTGCATGGCTGTTATGTCTCAAATACTATATAATTATCCCTAGTTACTGATATCTTGAGCGTATTTGAAACCATCCGTATGTGACCTAAATCCATACAATCCAAATCTATATTAATCCAGTCTATACTAAAACATGTTTAAAACAGTCAAAGCAAATGACACTTCAGATGGAAACAAAGTTAATACCAGTCAAATACTGTTTTTTAAAAAAATCGATTAAGTCTATATTTTCAGGCCTCCAGTGGTCAGTATTAATGTGTTCTGTCAGCTGATTGGTAGGATAGGAAGGTGATTGCTGACTTGGACAGTGGTTTTAGGAACGGAGTGATGTTTTCCAAGAGCAGAAATGATCGGGAGGATTGGTTTGCAAGTTAATATCACCATCCCATTATATAGATAAGACAGCTGGGACTTAGCTTTTTCCCCCTCTCTGTCTCCCTCCTCCTCCTCCTCCTCCTCCTCTTCTTCCTCCTCCTCCTCCTCCTCTTCTTCCTCCTCCTCCTCCTCTTCTTCCTCCTCCTCCTCCTCTTCTTCCTCCTCCTCCTCTTCTTCCTCCTCCTCCTCCTCTTCTTCCTCCTCCTCCTCCTCCTCTTCCTCTTCCTCCTCCTCCTCCTCCTCTTCCCTCTCTTCCCTCTCCCATTTATCTAAGAATATTAGTGCTCCTGCACTTGGTGAATAAATAAGCATATCAGGCAACATAATGGCCTTTACTTTTATCAACCTGAAAATTATTAGAGGATTCACTAAATATCTCTAGTCGTTTGTGTGTCTTTTTTTAACAACTGGATTTAACAAGAAATCCATCTTCCATAATTTTACCTTCAGCCTTTAACTTCTTTCCACAGGCTAAACTGCCTTTGTAGTTTAGTTGCTCCAAAGTTATCTTTTCTGGTTTCTGGGGTTCTGCACTTCTCTGTGATACCCTGGGACTCCTTACGAAAGAACTGTGTACAAAGGGAATGTAGTGAAAGAACTGTGTACAAAGGGAACATAGTGGTTGTCTCGTCCTTTGGATTAATCACTGTTGAAGGTGAATTGAGACCTTTGGTTTGCCCCGAAGTCAAGTGCATTTCTGTTATGTTGTAGTCATTGTCAAAGTGGAAGTAACTTTTTTCCCTGAAGCCTGACCTCAAAAGGACAAGGACTTGACACCCTGAGTAGCCCAGGGTGTCTGAGGAACATGAAAGGTACCTGAGTTTGGGCCAGTGGGAGAATAACTCTGCCCCGAGGCTACACGAAGCCAGGCTCTATGAGAGCGAGATTAAGAGATTAAGGCGGGTTTCCTAATCTCTCAGGTTTCAGTGGTGTTAGCCCTCCTGTGGCCAAGTCCTGCCTGATCCGTGTGTTGTCCCTGCATTATCTTATTGAATCTTTACTGCAGCCATGTGAGACAGGTCTAAGTACCCATTTTACGGATAAGGAAACTAAGGCCTAGAGTAATTTGTCCAGGATTACAAACTAGGATTTAAGCCTAAGGGCTTTCTGATCCTAAAGACTTAGCTGCCTTGTAGCACAGCTTCTAAATGTGATCAGCGCCACATATCTTACATATAAAAATTCTATTCGCTGTAACCTTGTAAGATAGGCAGTGTGATCCTCTTTTCTATAGACGGAGAGACTGAGGCTCAGAGCAGGTACCAAGTGCTCGCAGCTCACAGGTAGTCAAAGGTGGAGCCAGAGGATGAACCCAGAGCCAGAGTCTTCCTCTGCCATGTTGACGTCCACCTCCTGTGATCTTGAGGTCTCTCGTGCACAGCCTCTCCCACTGGTTCCAGACATTTGGTCTTTTGAAGTCCTAGCATCCGCCAGGGAGCCGTGATGGGAGAGTATCTGGGAGCCCTCGGCCTCCGCCTTGGATCCCGCGAGAGGTAGCTGCGATTCCCAGGTGCGCCGACCTGTCCTGTGGGAAGTCACCCCTTGGCCCTGCAGGTGCTGCTGCCGAGTCTGCTGGGTCCGTGGGCCGGGAAGCCGTCCCTGCAGCTGTTCGGAAACCCCCGTTGCTCCCGCTGTCCTGACCTGTATGGGGGAGGGTGGCTGTCCGCTCCATTGATTCCTGCCTTCATCGCCGGGGGTGGCAGCTTGGAAAACATTCAGCTGTTTACAATTCAGCTTATGTACACTGTGGCTGGGGATTGTGGGTGAGTCAGAAGGGCTGCTCTCTCGGCCTGTGTCCTGAGAGACAGCGTGAAAGTCAGCTGTATGGTAATGGCTGCCAGGGAGGAGGAGGAGGAGGAGGAGGAGCCCTCCCTAGCAGATGCCTGGGCCGGAGCCGCTCAGCCCGGATGCTTCAGGTCTGAGGAGCACATCTGCCCTCCGGTCCTCTTAACCCGGACTCAGCAAGGTCGTTGGGCCGTGTCACTGAGAGCGGGTGTGGGGCTACCCGGCTCAGCCTCCCCTTGCGTTCTGCCGGCTGGCTTCCCCGCAGGAGTCCAGGCGTGGACCCAGAGCCTCGCCCTCCTGCGACTGCTCGGCCAGGGGCCCCGGAGCCCCCTGTGACAGGAGCCCCCTGTGACTCTTCCCCTGAAAAAGTTACGAACATTGGGCATTGGTGCCTCCTGCCTTGTGATACTCAGAAGACCCCCGGGGTAGGAAGGGGCCTGCGGTTTCCCCGTGACTAAGAGCTCCTTTTGTGCATGTTTTAGAAGCTACTGTCTTCCACATACAAGGCAGCCACCCTTGCCTTGGTTCTGAAATGCACACTTTTCCCCTTCTGGAAAATTCAGATGCTAGACTCCAGTCCTGTGTGATCTAGTGCCCATGATCCAGAAGGATCACTGTCCACTCCCACCCTTCCCACCAAGCCTGCTGTCCCGAAATTGGGAGGAAAGCTGTCTGCTTATCTGAGTGGCTCACAGCAAGGTGTGAATGACCACAGGTGTCTATTTACATTTTAAAGGTTGTTAACCAAATGATTCTCTTTAATTGATGGACTCGTGAGGTCCCAGGATGGAGCCATCGTCCTCCTTCTCTTGCCCCCTTGCCCTTTGTCCCCCCATCTACCTGTGTCTGCCCACCCCTTTCTCCCTCGTCACCACCCCCCTCCCCGCCACTTCAGTTTCCTACTCCCCCCCCCCCCCCCACCGTGGGGCGGTGGTGGGGATGCCAAAAAACGTGTTTATGAAATATCTGACCTTCCTCACTTTCAGAATGGCACCAATTTCTTTACTTTTTTCTTTCTGAATAACTAAAGAGACTGTAAGAGTGGCTGGTGGGGTTTTCCGCTGCCCTCAGCTTACTGTGCTTTGTTACTACCCACCAGATCAGCTGCTCTCTGCCTCCTGGATATGGTTTCCCTGGGCGTTCACTTCGCAGGCGCTCCACTCGGGCTCTCTCTAGAGCAAGTGGTTCTTCAGGAATCCTGCTGTCCCCCATCCTGGCCACATGATTAGGCCTGCTAAGCTGAGGCACAGTGAGCATGATTTCAGAGCCAGGGGCATGGAGAGAATGCTCTCTGTTGTATAAGCAACCTTGTTTTGCCATTTGTCGAGCAGAATTTGCTGCAGGCAAATGACCCATGTTATCACCTACTTTGCTTCCTTAAATTCTTTATTAACTTCATTAGCTCTGTCTTACTCCTGCTGCAGTCAAGCAAGGGTAGTTAGAAGTCTTGTAAATTAAAATACTCCTCCTGTCTGGAGAAGATAGAAATGAAAGCCACGGACCATGCTGAGGGGGCAGGAGACGCTCCGCTTGCCTTCCATGTCCTCTGAAGCAGGTCTTCAAGGACTTGCTTTAGGGGCACACAGAATGAATAGCCAGACCACCTGATATGCCCATAATAACTGTTAGTACTAAGCCATGTTCCAGCATAACTGATTTTTGTTTTATCTGCACACGTGGAGAACATCAGACTTAGTTCTAAAATGACCCAGATTTCGCATAGCTGTGGCCATCCAGACCTCTGTCTTCAGTGGGCAGGAGAGCTCAGCCTCTCTAGACACCTAGTGACTGCCCCTGAGGCTGGGGCCATTTTTATAGGAGCCTCCCAGGCTCTGCCTCTAGAGGTCATCATGCTTTCCAGATGCCTAGAGCCCACACCCATGTTTCGAAGGGGCCAAGGAATCCAGCACTCCAGCCTTCAGGGCAACTTAATGCCCCTCCTTGCTGAAGAAATCCCCACCCTAACGGGATGAAATGGGCTAAGGAATAACTCTTGTTCTTCGTGACCAGGTACCCAGAAATGCCGCTCCTATAGGAGGCACTGGCCTAGCTACTCTCAAATCATTATAGCCTCGGAAAGTAATTTACAAATCTCAGATGGTGTCAAGTTCCCTGTCTGAGACTGAGGAGACTGGCGAAGACTGAGACCATGGGTTCCAGATGATCCAGTTTAACAGACATTAAGTAGCTGTCCTATAGCGGGCATGGGTTAGTTCCTGAAGATACAGAGGTAACAAGACATAGCCCCTGCCTAAAGAAACTTGCTCTGCCTAGCACAAAGGACGAACCCCAATGCAGATAATCTCACAAACAGGCTGCCGGGTGGTCCACATTTCTGCCAGAACCTATGAATGAGACCAGAATTGAGAGGCAGCCTAGAGGTTGAGACCTACATAATGTTAACAACTGCCCCAGAACATATGTGCTGTTCATTCCTATCTGCATACTTGGCCCTTTGTGGGCAGCTTCATTAAAAGACTAGATTCTCCCTCCCTGGCCTGCCTCCCGCCCCCAACCCCCCACCCCCAGCCCCACCACCCGCAGCCTGTCGTGCTCACGGCATCCTGGCCTCCACCTTTCAGATTTGGGTGCCTAGTTGTGTATAATGGCTTTTGAGACCTGTGGAAATCTTCAGCAGCACCACCAGCCTCAGGACTGGTCAAGAGAATTGAGAAAGCAAGAATTCCTGAAATAGAGTCTTTCTTTCTCTCTATCTTTTATCTGGCCGCAGGGCCGGCAGGACAGGTTTCTGCAAGTTTCACTATTAAGCTGCTTTCCCTCCAGCAGGCTGCAGAGCAGTCTGGGAGAGCGGGAAGCAGATTAAATTAATCTCAGAGTGCTGAGCTTGGCAGGGGGTGAGATTGTGTTTGGTCATTCCAGAAATAGCCCAGACTCCTTTGTTCCTAAAGCAGATGAGGAGGCCTTGGCCCACAAGAGGACTGCCAAGCAAATAGTCGCAAACCTTTGTATATTCGTAAATCGCCCTCCCTCTGTCCCTTGGCTTCTGTCTCTTCTGCAACCTGCCCGTTATAATGGGCAGTGATAGCTTCTAACGTTAGGGTGAAAGGGTTTATTTGTTTATTCTCCTGCTTAATAAGATCCTTCTTTTAAAACTGAGATTCCAAGAAGTCTTTGCTTCCCAGAGTTAAGCATCGGCTCTGTAGACTCGGAGCTACTGAAATGTATCTGTTCACTACTGTATTTGGCGTGAGGGAGGAATCTGACCTCAGGAGTTCTGCCTGCACCGCCCCGTCTTGCAGTGCTCCGGTGCACATTAATAGACACTGCTCCGAGACACAAGAGGGGAGGGAGTAGTGGTGGGGGAGGGAGAAGAATCAGGCAAGGATGGAGAGATCCCATAAAAGGAGACAAGGTATCAGAAGCAGTTTGGTGATGAATATCTAAAGAGCCAGAGGTGGGAGTGACCCCAGAATTCAAGGAGAAAGGAGTACTTCCACAGAGGAATTATAAACCAAAACAAGGGAGTCCTGTGGCTCCCTCCTCCTGTGCTCTCAGTCAGGAATGTGACCATGTTTCAAAGAAACAAAACAAAAATCTTAACCAACCCCATCTCCTAGATCAGTGCGCTTGAGTTTTCTGTTGGTGTTGATTGGGTCCCTGACTTTAAAGGATGTAAACAGAGAACACCTAGGATGATGATGAACTTGCAGCCTTTCGTGGAAGGAATAGAAGAAGCAGAGGGCGTTTGGCCTGAAGGAGAGAAGATAGAGTGTGGTCGTGAGTGATACGCTTTCTGACACCAAGAGCATTTCGTGAGCACTTCTAGTGTGCTGCTCTGTCAGGGGATTATCTCCTGCGGTCCTCATAGCCACCCGACACTGTAGGGTAGGTGGTGTTACTGTCCTTAGTTTACAGCTAGTGAGAGAGCTAGTCTCAGAGAGACCACGACTTGCCCCTAATTCGTTTGAGTGATAAAGACCAGTCTCTAAGCCAGGTCTAAGCCTGTGTTTTTGCCCACTATACAAATGCAATTGGCCTTCTTCTGTATGGTCTTAAGGAGCAGAAAGGTGGGCAGAAATTAACAGGAGATAGATTTTTGGCTCACAGGAAGGAAGAACTTTTTAACCGAACTGCCCGCACTGGGAACAAACCACTCCAGAGGTAGTCCGTTCCTTTGCCATCCAGAGCTGTTCAGACAGATGCCCCAAAACCACTGGGTGGTGGGAGTATTACAGAGAAGGTTCAAGCATTGGTAAGGGAATGAACCAGACTTTCTAATCTTGTGATTCTGTAATCTGTAGTTCATTAAAGAAGTCAGGAAATATTTTACTAGGCTCTAATTAGATGTAAATTGCCACCATCTAAAAATAAAATGTTAACTTCTATAGTCAGCTCTATATTTTAACAGCATTTATTCATCAGTTTAAGTAAAATACATGTTTCCTTGCCTATTTAAAATATTAAATAAAAGAGAAAATGTAGTTCTGTAAACGCAGGCTTAAATATTTAACATTTAAAAGCAGAGAAATTTAATTTGATTGATTTGATTTGATTTGATTGACCTGGTCCTCCTAGTTATCCATGGGCGGTTAAGAAAAGATTTTTTGATGTAGTTCCCAAACACCTTCATAGTTTAGAGAGGCGAATTCCAAAGGGGAAAATTTTCATCTCTACAGTAAAGTCAAAGCTGTCAAAAACTTTTTTTTCAAACGACTATAAACACTTAAAGGAATTTTTCCAACTTGCTGGTGTGAATGTGTCTCAAACAAAAATTAATTTTAAAAAATCTCATCATTCATATCTCTTGGATGGCTCGTGCTCAGCTCTGAAATTTATTATAGTTGAATTACTGAGGTCTGATTAGTGAAGGCATGTGTCATAGTCGATTCTTTTCTATCAAAAAAGATTTATCCTGGTTTATTGAGCATTAGGACTGCTAATAATAAAATGAACCAGCTATAAACCTTTTCTAAAATGTGTTTATTTTTATTTCTTATGCTACATATCAGACTCTGAATTCCTGTTCCATGGTGAGATTTTCAGTGTTTAACATGAAATAAGAGCATCGACATACAAAGTTTTATGCAAAAATTACTAAACTAATGTACTGAAATCGTTTTTCAAGAATGTAACACACACAGGCAGGGTTACGCTTAATATCAATAGGCTTGTTGTAATAAAGAAATGGCTTTTTCTTTCTCTTTTTTTCTTTTTTAGGAAGTTCCAGGTTACAGGCAATTCAGCTCACACAGTTGGTGTGGAATGGGCCTGGGAAGGGGGCGGGGAGGGGACTGCAAAAGTGAGGTAATGAGGGTCTGTACCTCTAAATCATGGAGCAGCTCAGGAGAGGGGCCGACAAAGTGGAGAAGAGGAGGGTCCCCTGTGGTGTGTTCTGTGTAGGCACCTTGACACGCTTTTTACAGCACGCTGTCAGGTCCTTCAGAGGAAGGCCAGCAGGCCCGCAGGGGAAGAGACCTCAGGAGGGGAGGACTCTGGTTGGCTAAGGACTGGACTGGATGTGGAGCTGAGAACAGGGAAAGGGGCTTGATCAAGAGCACAGGGCCAACAGAAGCAGCATAGAGCCCCCCACCTTGGGGGAGAAATTGAATGCAGGTGTGTCTTAATGCGTGACCCCCAATAACCAGCCTCTTATGGATAGCACCGTGTTCACTTGGGGCTCAACCCTCGTGTTCCCTTTGTGTTCATCTCTGGGGTTTGTACTTTGACCTTTCACAGGCTGCTTAAAATCTAATCCTTTTCCTTGGAAAACTTTATAGAAGGTTTAACCTCTCTCCCCCAGACCCCATCACACCCCAAGCCCTGTACCTAGTGCAGCTTTTCATCCTGGTTGTAGTTATCACCTTAAATACATTCTCTCCCTTGAACTGAAGATTGCCTTGTTTGTCCAGATCAATATTGACTGAGGTCTTAACTCCCAAAAGAGAATTATTATCTGTTTGACTTGGTTAACTATTCTTAGCACAGTTGGGAAATTAAAAAATACTGCTAGCTGATTAGCTGCCTGGTTGCAGGACCGATTATAGTCCCACTTGGTGGTGTGTCCATCAAACCTGCCAGTTTTAAGTGGGTCATTGACAGAGGGGACTGCTTGCTTCGCATTGTCGTTTGGCTCCATGGAAAAAGCCAGGCACATGCTGAGTCCCTGCCCTTCCTTCTGCTGGTCTGGACCCAGTTCTGACCTCCCCTGCTTGTGTTTTCCTACTCTCCCCTTGTACAGAGACAGGGCAGGGCATTGTTCATGCACTGACCGACCTCAGCAGCCCCGGCATGACCTCAGGGAACGGAAATTCTGCCTCCAGCATCACCGGCACTGCCCCCCAGAATGGTGAGAATAAACCACCACAGGCCATTGTGAAACCCCAAATCCTGACGCATGTTATCGAAGGGTTTGTGATCCAGGAGGGGGCGGAGCCTTTCCCGGTACGGACTACTTCTTTTCCCCTCTTTTTTTTTTTTTTTTTTTTTGAAGTATATTTTGGATGTGTATTAGAATATTTTTACATTTCCGTGTAAAATGTCCAAAAATGTAAACAGTTTGCTTTTTCCTTGCTAATTTCCCCCCCGCAAAAGAATGTCAGAGCCATTTTCTTTCTAGGATTGAGTGTCTTCCTAAGGTCCAGAAGGGATCCGTGATTAGGAATAATTGGCAAGGTCCCTTGGTTAGAAGTTATCCACACACAGACTCAGCCATGTTCCTGCCTGGTGATGTGTGACCCCCTTAGTTAGAAGGGAATTCACATTGGGGTGTTGGGGGAAAGATGATGGGTTTGGGGAAATGAGACCTCGTTCAGTTTTGAATGCCAGAACCTCTGAATGGCAAAACTTTAGCTAATTAGAGAACAAAAGGAAACCGTAGAACAAAATTTTCAGGATGTGTCTGAGATGAAGAGAAGAGAACAGGGTTGTAGCCTGAAGCTTCTTTTCTGGTGACAGAGCCTTGAAAAGAGAATGAATGAGAGTGAGGGGTACTTTAGAAAGGCCACAATCCGATGTCTCCGATGAGAGCATAAGACCAAAGGGAAATATAAAAGAATCAAGAAAATGGCTTGTTAGAACAAAACACCCACAGCTGATTCTGTGCGGTGTGAATTGGTGAAGACAGGTGATGCTCTTATACAGGTGGGAGGAGCCCAGAGCCAGGTGCACACCAGCCTCTCCCGTGATGAGATTATCTGGCTGTTAGAGAATACCATCTTCATGGGATGCCATCTGCCTTCTGCTCATTCTTCAGGTCCCTGAGTGGTTGGAACAGTCAGCAGAAGACTCTAAGCTTGATTGACTGAGCTGGCTGAACTGCCCTTCTAAAATGCCAGAAGACAAATAGGTTCTTGTCCTCTTTCCCTCTGAAGGTTGTTCAAGGCCTGTGGCAAAGAAATCTACCTGGAGCACCTTAGCTATAAGTAGCTCCAGCCCTGTCACGTCCCCTCCCTCATTAGACTAGGTCTTGGCCTTGGTCTCCTAGAGAAACACCAGAAACCAACCGATCTGACAGGGCGGATGCAGATTGAATGGCTCCCCCACGGCATCGCCCCAGAGATCTAGCCACCAGGTTGCCTGCGCAGAGGCAACGAAGGAAGGACCAAGAGTGAATAAGCCCGTCTAGATCCTGGCAGCCACACAGGGCATTTGCTCTGTGGCCCAGAGTCCATTTCCTCCTGCTCTCCTCCATGGCTGCCTGTGTCTCTGGCTTGGGTAGAGCAGCTGTAAGGTGGGGAAAAGTAGGAAATGAAAAAATGGTTGCCGAGTCCCTCTAGTGTCATATATATACTCACACACACGGCCTCGGCTGTATTCCTGCCCGGTGACATGTGAACCCTGGGTCCTGGCAGCTTCGCTGGTGGTGATTTCTGCCTCCATCTCTGCCCCTCACTCACTTGGAAGAGTAGGTATTTTCCTAACCTCCTAAGCCGTCCTTTGGTCCTGGATTGAAGCCATCCCTGTACTTGGGGGACAGTTGTCATCTTGCCTCCTGAGCTGCTCAGCAGAATAGGGCCTTGAGCAAGGCACACTTGGATGATGATGTGGAGGCTGGCATCTGCACCTAGATGCTTTATATTTGTAATTTTGATGAGGCTGGATAACAAGGCAGTGTCTCCCACCTAACCCTCATGGCCTCCATGTCACCTTGTCCTCTAGGTGGGACGCTCGTCCCTGCTGGTGGGGAATCTCAAGAAGAAGTATGCACAGGGGTTCTTGCCTGAGAAACTTCCACAGCAGGATCACACCACCACCACTGACTCTGAGATGGAGGAGCCCTATCTGCAAGGTAGGCCTCTCACACCCCAAATGCCTTCCGATTTGGCTGAGCTGACCGGGAAGTAGACAGGGCCACAAAGGCGGGCCTCGCACACTTCCTCTAGCCGTATCCATGGAGGAACCCTGGCCAGAGAGTGGGTTAACATATCGATCTACCAACCATTTCCCCCGGGCCCTGCCCCCTAGAAAACGAAAGAGGGAAAGTCCCTGCCCTCGGGGAACTGTTTGTCCCCCGCCTCTCCCCCAGCCCCGCTCTGGCCATGCACAGGATTCCAAGAGTTGCTTTTCCTGTGGGAGTCGCTGGCAGGAGGTGGGAGTGGGCAGGCAGGAGTGCCCCTCCCTCGCTGCCTCGGGAGCCGGCCCTCGGGCGCCACAGTGGCCAGGCGACGACTGCACTTGCAGCAGGAGCCACTGACTGAGTGGGGGCTGCGTAGGATACAGAACTCCTGGGTTCTGTGATCCAGGGCAACAGCCGACCAGACGGGTCACGGTAGGGTAGGATAATTCCAGATCAGTTGTGACAGCATCCAGAGTATTCCCCACGAGCCTCCTCTCTTCCAGAGGGGTGCTGATTCTTCACCACCTGTGTTTGCCTCAGGCTCATAGCACTCGGACAGAAAACCTGTTAGGTGTCCAGGGGTCCATCACCAAACACCACTGCTACTGGCCAGGGTGGAAGAAACGTCTCTTCCCAAACCAGCGGCGAAAGCAGATGGGCATTTTCCAAGCCAGACCACCACTGCATGCCACAGCTGTGGGGACATGAGGAGGAGGCAGAGCAGAGAAGGGAGGCCTCGTGGGGTCCTGTGGGGGTTGCTCGTCTTTACACTTACTCTAGTTTCCATACTTTCCAGAATCCAAAGAGGAGGGTACTCCCCTCAAACTCAAGTGTGAACTCTGTGGCCGGGTGGACTTTGCCTACAAGTTCAAGCGTTCCAAGCGCTTCTGTTCCATGGCCTGTGCAAAGAGGTGAGTGGCCTCAGCCCTGTCGCTGTGCCAGCCCTTCCGCCTCCTCAGGATCGCACCTCGTGTCGTGTCCTACCTCCCTTCAGCGATCGATCGTCCATCCTGGGAGACCCTAGGTGTAGCTTATCTGCATTCCGTCTTCCTCCACCTGCCTGGAAGTGGCACCGTGTGGCTAATCCGCCAGGTCCTGGAACCCAGAGCTCGAGTGAGCAGCCCCAAGTCCGAGGAGAGGAGGCAGTGCTTCAGCTTGGCTGTCCCTCCTGGGCCCCGTTGAACCCGTCCTCTTTCCCTGCCCTTGGCAGCTACTGTCCCCATCAGGCAAGCCCTCCAACAGAGGCTTCGCGCCAAGCCGCTGTGCTCATTGTAGATGTTCTCTTTGTGCGCTTCACCCAGCGTAGACCGATGATCCTAGTCAGACGCAGCGTCGTTTACTGCGTGCCTGCCACGTGCTAGGCGCTGCTCTAGGCAGTTGATACGCCCTGGGTCATCTGGTCTTCAAAATAACTGTGAGGCAGGCATAACTGCTGTGCCCTTCACACGCGCTAGGAAACTGAGGCATAGAGGATAAGTAGTTGTGCCGAGCGGCATAGTTGGGGAGTTAGACCCATCTGACTCCAGAGCCCTATGTGGTCTCCATACCACGGCAGAAGAGGCACCGATCCCAGAGCCCTGGACCCTCAAAGGAATAGAACTCTCTCAGTCCCTAGGCAGAGAGGGGCTCCGCATGCCGGCTGGAATAAGGCTGTCCTCAGCCCTGTGCTGGAGGTAATCAGGGTACCTCTGTGAAGCTCTGCCAAGCTACAGGCATATCTCATTTTATCATGCTTCCCAGATACTGCGCTTTTTACACATTGAAGGTGTGCGGCAACTCTGTGTCAGGCGAGTCCATCGGCACCGTTTTTCCAACAGCGTTTGCTCACTTCTTGTCTCTGTGTCACATTTGGGTAATTCTTGTAGTATTTCCCTTTTCGTTATTATCACATCGCAGCGATCAGTGATCTTTGATGTTCCTGTGATTGTTCTGGGTTCTGTGAACTACTGCCATATAAGATGGTGAACTTAGTAAACGTCATGTGTGTTCGGAGTGCTCCACCAACCGACCGTTCCCCTGTCTCTCCCTCTCCTCAGGCCTCCCTATTCCTTGAGACACAACAATGTTGAGATTAGGCCCATTAATAACCCTACTGTGGCCTCTAAGTGATCAAGTGAAAGGAAGAGGCACAGGTCTCTCACTTCAAATCAAAAGCTAGAAATGATTAAGCTTAGTGAGGAAGGCATGTGGAAAGCCAAGATGGCCAGAAGATAGGCCTCTGGTTCCAAACAGTTAGCCAAGTTGTGAATGCAAAGGAAAAGTTCTTGAAGGAAATTAAAAGTGCTACTCCAGTGAACATGCAAATGATAAGAAAGCAAAACAGCCTTATTGCGGATATGGATAAACTTTGAGTGGTCTACATAGAAGATCAAACCAGCCCCAACATTCCCTTAAGCCACAGTCTAATCCAGAGCCAAGGCCCTGACTCTCTTCAATTCTGTGAAGCTGAGAGAGGAGAGGAAGCTGCAGAAGAAAAATCTGAAGCTGGCTGAGGTTGGTTCATGAGATTTAAGGGAAGAAGCCATCTCGTTTCATAAAAATGCATAGTGAGGCAGCAGGTACTGATGTAGAAGCTGCAGCCAGTTACCCAGAAGATCCGGCTACAGTAATTCAGGAAGGTGGCCGTGCTAAACAACAGATTTTCAATGCAGACAAAACAGCCTGTTATTGGAAGAAGACACCGTCTAGGACTTGCGTAGCTAGGGAGAAGTCTGTGCTTGGCGTCATAGCTTCAGAGGACAGGCTGACTGTCGTGTTAGGGGCTAATGCAGCTGGTGAGTTGTTGGAAGTTGAAGTCTATGCCCATGGACCATTCTGAACATCCCTTAAGAATTATACTACATCTACTCTGCCTGTGCTCTGTCAGTGGAACAACAAAGCCTGGATGACAGCACATCTGTTTATGGCATGGTTTAGTAAATATTTTAAGTCCACTGTTGAGACTTACTGCTCAGGAAAAAAGATTTCTTTCAGAATATCACTGCTCAAGGAGCCTGGGTGGCTCAGTCAGTTAAGTGTCTGACTTCAGCTCAAGTCATGATCTCATAGTCTGTGAGTTCAAGCCCCACGTCGGGCTCTGTGCTAACAGCTCAGAGCCTGGAGCCTGCTTTGGGTTCTGTGTCTCCCTCTCTCTCGCCCCTCCCCCCCCTCAAAAGTAAACATTAAAAAAAAAAATACAGAATGTCACCACTCACTGAGAGTGCACCTGGTCACCCACAAGCTCTGATGGAGATGGCAATGAGATTCCATGTTGTTTCCATGCCTGCTAACAAATATATCATCCATTCTGTAGCCCATGGATCAAGGGGTCATTTTGACTTTCAGGTCTTTTTTAAAAGTGCATTTTGTAAGACTCTAGCTGCCATAGATCGGGATGGTGGATCTTGGAAGAGTCCATTAAAAACTTTCTGGAAAGGATTTGTCATTCTAGATGCCTTTAAGAATATTCAGGATGCATGGGACGTGCTCAAAATAGCAACATTAATGGAGTTTGGAAGAAGTTGATTCCCACCCTCATGGATGACCATGAGGGGTTCAAGACTTCAGTGGAGGAAGTCCTTGCAGATGTGGTGGAAATAGCAAGAGAACCAGAATGAGGAGTGGAGCCTGAAGATGGGGCGGGGTTGCTACCATCTCGAGATGCAACTTGAATGGATGAGGAGTGGCTTCTTATAGAGGAGCAAAGAAAGTAAGAAAGTGGTGGGTGGAATCTCCTGGTGAAGATGCTTGTGAAGATTGTTGAAATGACAAAAAAAGGATTACATAAACTGAGTTGATAAATTAGTGGCAGGGTTTGAGAGGATTCCCAATTTTGAAAGCAGTTCTGTGGGGAAAATGCTATCAAACAGCATTGCACGTGACAAATCGTCCATGAAAGGGAGAGTCCATCACCATGGCAGACTTCATCGTTGTCTTATTTTAGGAACTTGCCCCAGCCTTCAGCACCCACCACCCTGATCAGCGAGCAGCTGTTGGCATCGAGGCGAAACCCTCCATCAGCAAAAAGGTTATTTATGACTCACTGAAAGCTCAGATGATGGTTAGCAATTTTTAGCAATAAGGTATTTTTTTATTTTATAAAATTTTTTTAACATTTATTTTTGAGAGAGAGAGAGAGACAGAGCACAAGCAGGGAAGGGGCAGAGAGAGAGGGAGACACAGAATTAAAGCAGGCTCCGGGCTCTGAGCTGTCAGCACAGAGCCCGACACGGGGCTTGAACTCACAAACTGTGAGGTCATGACCTGAACCGAAGTCGGACGCTTAACCAACTGAGCCACCCAGGCGCCCCAGCAATAAGGTGTTTTTAAATTAAGGCACGTACTTTGGTTTTTTTAGACATAATGCTATTGCATGCTTAATAAACTCCAGTGTAACGTAAACCTTACTTTTATATGCATCAGGGAACAAACAGAAGTCATCTGACTCTCTTTATTGCGAGTCCTCTCTGGAACCGACCCTGCAGTGTCTGTGAGGTGCGCCTGTACCTCCCAGCAGGACTGCAGGCAGCTGTCTTCTGGCACCAGTGACGTTCAGTGTAGACTATGTCGGCCACGAGTTCTTCACATGACCCGAGTTGTCATGTTGAGCACATGCCACATGTTAGCTCATGTCACTGTTGGACCGAGTTCAGGAAGTGAGCCGTCTCATCCCCAGCTCCAGATGAGGAAACTGAGGCTCAGAGATCCAGTGGCTTACCCAGAGTCACACAGCTAGCAGTCAGTGGTAGACCCAGGATCGGCGCAAATAGACAGACTCAGATGTTGCTGGAGAGCCCGGCTGCTGTCATGCTGCCCGAGGCCCGTACTCCCCATGACTGTGCTCTGACTTCCGTCCTTCCCTGACTCCGGCAGGTACAACGTGGGGTGTACCAAACGAGTGGGGCTTTTCCACTCGGACCGGAGCAAGCTTCAGAAGGCAGGAGCCACGACCCACAACCGCCGCCGGGCCAGCAAAGCCAGTCTGCCACCACTTACCAAGGATACCAAGAAGCAGGTGAGATGCCGGCTTGACACAAGTCCCCGCCAACTTCCCTTCTTAACAGGCCTGGGACACCCGCATGCCTTTCCCCCTGCTGACTAAGTATACTCTGTTATGTCCTCATTTCTCACAACCTTCTCAGGTCCCTTAAGGGGCCCTTGCATTTGGACCCATGGATGCTTAGGGGTGGTTTCCCTTGCCCCTTCCTCACCTCTCCCCTTCCAGTTTGCTTCCATCCTTCTGGGAGCATGGAAGTGGGGTCTCCTCTGCCTGGCCCTGTGAAGAGACAAACCGTCCCGGTTATCTCATGTCTCGCATGGAGGGCGGGGTGGGGAGGCAGCCTATACCCTTTCCCCCACATCTCATTGGTTCTTTTTGTTTTTTTTCTTAATGTTTATTTTTGAGTAAGAGAGAAAGAGCATGAGCGGGGGAGGGACAGAGAGAGAGGGAGACACAGAATCCGAAGCAGGCTCCAGGCTCTGAGCTGTCAGCACAGAGCCTGACACGGGGCTCGAACTCACGAACTGTGAGACCGTGACCTGAGCCGAAGATGGCCGTTTAACCAACCGAGCCACCCAGGCGCCCGTCATTGCCTCCTCAGACACAGAGCACTGAGTTCTTGAAGCCTCTACCAGGACCATGGGTATTCATTCGTTAACTATTTTGTAGCCCCAGCCGTATGCTGAGAGGCGCTGTAGCGCTGTGAGGCACTAAGGCTCTAAGTCACCCTGCGGGAGCCCACAGCCTAGTGGGACATTTCAGAACCTGATGTGTTTTTGCTGCTTGTTGTCATAAACCTCTTTAAGACTGTGAGGAAAGCTGCCATCCAACATGCATATGCCCAGGAAATTCTCCATGCTGTTTCGTAGACCACACCTGAAACCCATAGAGCCCTGGTTTAAAACCCCACATCTAGAAGAAACAACAGACATAGAGTCAGGTCATTGCCGTGCAGTGCGGTGCACGTGCCAGTACTGGGAGGACCAGAGAGGGGACAGCCCGGAAGATGCTTTGATCTAGGAATTCAAAGGTATATAGTCGTGGACCAAGTAGAAGGAGGACACCACTTGCTTTGCCCGTCACTCTGCTAGACGTGGGTGGTTCTCCCATCAGGAAGCCAACCGTTCTCCCTGCCCCCCAGCCAACAGGCACTGTGCCCCTCTCGGTCACGGCCGCGTTGCAGCTGACACACAGCCAGGAAGACTCCAGCCGTTGCTCGGATAACTCAAGCTATGAGGAGCCCCTGTCACCCATCTCAGCCAGTTCGTCCACCTCCCGCCGGCGACAAGGCCAGCGGGACCTGGAGCTCCCTGACATGCACATGCGGGACCTGGTGGGCATGGGGCACCACTTCCTACCAAGCGAGCCCACCAAATGGAATGTAGAAGATGTCTACGAGTTCATCCGCTCCCTGCCAGGTAAGACCCCTGACAGTCCCACACCTGCCCGGGATAGCATCGCCGGGAGAGAGGGAGAGACCTCCCCTCCCCCGACCAGGAAATGACTCAGTTGATGACTCAGGCTCACGAACGGGAGTGCAGAGATGAGTCAGTGAGGTTCCCGCCTGGAAGAGTGTACTTTCTAGTTCAGAACACAACTGTAAGTTAAATCCTGTGCCTGTAATGAGGTGTATTTGCTGCCATGGTGAGCCGGCTGTGTGAAATGCAGAGGGGACGGTGAGTCGACCCCGTGTCTCTCCTGGGACAGAGTGTGAGAGGAGCCAAGTGGAATGTAGGCAACCTGTCAAGGAGAAAGCCAGCAGAGGACTGTGTGAGCTGGAAACCGCGGGTGCGCAGGCCTCGGCCAGCTAGAGAGATGGCACCAGGGGGGGCGTGTGAGCAGAGGCACACAGATGTGCAAGTCTGCCGTGTACCCAGGACTGCACACAACCCTGGCGGGGAGTGCACGTGGTTTTGAGGGCTACAGTTTAGAAATAAACCCTGGAAGGCAAACCTCATGTTATTCACAGATGCTCTCCGTGGGATCACACAACCTCTCTACTGTTGTTTCTGCCCAGTCTCACCCAGCCGCTGGCCACGCCAGGTACAGAGGGGCTGCCACAGGCCTGGGACTCCAAGCCTGGAGTGGAGATAGCGGTTGAGAGCACAGCCTTGTGTGTCAGGACTGGGCTCGCATCCCGGCTCTGCCCCTTAGCTCAGTGTGTTAGTCATCCGTTGCTGCGCCCCCAGAATATATCCCCACACGGTCACTGTCGGGAAGGAATCTGGGAGTGGCTCGGCTGGGCAGTTCTGCCCCAGGGCCTCTCACAAGGTTGCGATGAAGATGTGGCTTCCCTGGGGCTGCGGAATCCTGTTCTGAGGTGCCGCACTGCCCTGCTTCTTGAGGAGGGTATGGCTGCTCACAGCGGGTGTCAGTTCCTCTCAGTATGGGCCACTCACGCTTGGGTGTTCCCAGGATGTGGCAAGCACTTGCCCCACAGCTGGTGGTCCAGGACATCAGGTGGAAGCCTTGGTGCCCCTTTTGATCTAGATTCCGAAACCATGTGGTGTCACTTTCACACTGTCACACCGGTCGTAAAACCACGTGGTGTCACTTTCACACTGTCACACAGGTCGTGCCTGCGGGGGCATAAAAGGGAAGCCAGGTTGATTTGGAGCTGTCTGAGGGCCGATTACCATAGTTCCCCAGTCACTGGCCCCAGTGATTCATGTCCCTCCCTCAAGTAGACCACCCCCACCCCCACCCTGACCCCATAGGACTCATTCCATGACAGCAGGGGCTCGAAGCCCAGGATCTCAACCAGCGAACTCAGGTCCAGGCGTGGAGGAGCTCCTGCGGCCGGTTCCTCTCGATCTGAACACCCGAGAGCTAGAGACACATGACCCGTCTCCTTGCACAAACCCCAGATCTGGCGGGACAGGCACAGGGTCACCACAGTGGGCATGCTTGTTCAACAAGGGGAAAACGGGGGATACAGGAGCCATGGCACTAGTTCCGAAACCTAGCACGGACACATGTTGGCATTCCCGAATTAGGACTCAGAGCCTAGGGGTGACTTTCTTTCCCTTTCTTGGTTCCACCCTCTGAGTCATCCTTTCTTTCCCATGAAAGGCAGCCTGGGCTTTCAGCAGGGGCGTTTTCTCAGCCTGTTTGTACTGCTCCTCATTTTCTATGACTTCTGACCCTTTCGGTTAGAGCAGTGTCTGTGCGAGTACGATTCTCTTAAAATCTTTGTGGGCTTCCTATGCGAGTTGTTGGGATTCACTCCATTAGACAAAACCCATACCCAAAAATGCTCCAAGGTAAGCCTTCCTCTCTGTCGGCTTCTTCTGAAGCTGGGGGACAGTGCCCCTAACCTCTCAGAAGTTCCGCTGTTGAATGGCGAGGATCCGTGAGGCACGCCCATGACATCCTTAGAGAGCCCTCTGAGGCAGCACCTTCATGCTTCCAAGGTCTTAGCGAAAGATTGATCACACCCTCAGTTCCGTCTCTAGCCCGTGTCCCACGTCCTGGCTTTGACCTCTGCCTAGAGACTACCTTGTAGTTTCAGCCTCATTTGCTGTCACAGAGGCTAGCGATTTTCAAACCAGCCAGTCCTAGCTCCTTGATGTGGAACAGTTCTGCCTTTTCCTCGCCTCTCCTCAGTTTCCTGTGCACAGCATCAGACACCAGGCGAAGCCTCTGGCATTCTGCTGGAAGCGTCCTCAGATTGCTCAGTTCGTGAGGCACGTTAAACTCACCGCGTGACCCCCGGCGGCAGGGTGGCCACATTTGCTCCGTTTTTTCCGATTTCCAGGAACAGTTTCCTCACTTTCCTCGAAGCCTCACCCAGTTTCCTCACAGGCCATCAGACTCCCGCCGAGCCTCGAGCCTCTCTGAGTGTCTGAGACGCCTCACTGACTCCTCACGGTCCTTCCAGCTGCCGCCTCCTGGCCATGGAAGCACCCCTCTTCCGGGAACCGAACTTCATTCGTTACCCCAGAGCGTAGTGGCTGCTCCCCCGGGTTCTGTGGGTCGGGGATGCGGCTTAGCTGCGCAACACCGGCCTGGGCTCTTACGAGGCCTCCATCAGGATGGCAGCCAGAGTGCAGTTGTCTGGCTTGGAGCCGAAGGACCGGTTCCAAGGTGCCCCACTCAGGCAGCCTCAGTTCCTGTCCACCTGGGCCTCTTCGGAGTGCTGCTCCAGGGTCCTCACGATACGGTCGCCAGCTTCCTCCAAAATAAAGCAAGGTGGCAGCTGCTGTACGCTCGGTGACCTAGGCCTGGAAATCACACGCGGTCACTCCTGCAGCACCGTGTTGCTCTGCTGGGTCCGCCCAGTCCATTGAGGGGAGGGTCCAGTGAGGACACACGCGTGAATGAGGAGGTGGGACCACTGGGGGAGTCGCTTGGCCTCTGACGGCAGGATGGCCTTCCTCGAGGTGCGGGGCAGCCGGGAGGGTTAGAGGAGATCGCACGTCTCCCGTGCAGTGACCGCCAAGCGCGAACGCGGGAGCTCAGGGTGATGCGGTCCTTGGTGGTGTCCCCTCAGGCTGCCAGGAGATAGCAGAGGAGTTCCGCGCCCAGGAGATCGACGGGCAAGCCCTGCTGCTGCTCAAGGAGGACCATCTGATGAGCGCCATGAACATCAAGCTGGGGCCGGCCCTGAAGATCTACGCACGCATCAGCATGCTCAAGGACTCGTAGGGCCGGCCGGAGAGCCAGGGGTCTGGCCCGGGCTCCTCCTCCCGACTGAGCAGAGCCAGGCGGACGTTCCTGAGGGGCCCAGAAACGGGGCCAGTCGGAGGGAAGGGCTCTCCCTGTGGGGCGTGGCTGGTAAGGAGGGCTTGGCACCCCCTCAATGGCTCTCAGGGGCCTTTCTTTCTGTGGGAGGGGCAGAGAGGTAGGTGGCGCAGAAGATGGGGCTTTATGCTTGTAAATATTGATAGCACTGGCTTCCTCCAAAGTCCCAATACTCTAGCCCCGCTCTCTTCCTCTCTTTCTGTCCCCCATTTTCCAGGGGGCATATGGTCAGGGCTCCCCAACCTGAGTTGGGTTACTTCCAAGGGCAGCCGTCAGGCCTGGATAGAGGCCTCGCGAGCCCTTGCCTGCCTTCCTCCCGCTTCTTTCTCCAGGCCTGGCTAACTCTTCCGTTGCCAGCTTCTCCCCCTTCAGCCCGTTTCTGAAGCAGCCAGGGGCTCTCCCCCTTCACCCTCTGCAGGTGGAGCGAGAGAAGCTGGGCCCGGTTCGGCCACGCCCACTGGCACAGACGCCTTAACGCTGTGTGTGTGACTGGATGACTGTGTAGGAGCCTGGACTGACAGATGGGCCCAGAGCCACCCTCTGGCACCTCCAGGTGTTCTGTAGCAAACAGCCACTTAGTGCTTTGTCCTGGACTCCACTCAGCCTCAGGATGGGGAATAGAAAAGGAGGGCAGCCTCTGTGCAGAGGGTTTTCCTTTCCAGAGTGGGCACGCTGTCTCCGAAGCCCTTCCCACACTGTGAAGTCCCCCCGACTGCCCTGCTGTGCCACGAACAGCATTAAGGGAGCTGCTGTAGGCCGGGCGGGGCCTCCTGGCCTGCCCGCCCGCCCGCCCGCCCGCCCCAGGAGCCCCTGAGTGGGGGCCCAGAGAACGTCTGAGGGCAGAGAAGAGCCAGGGTGGCGTTGCCGCGAAGAAGGCAGCCTTGGGCCTCCAGTTCCCACACTTGTTTGCCTCTGGAACTTGCTAGCAATTTGAGCTACCTGCGGAGGAGGCAGGGCAGGAAGGGCGAGGGCCTGCCTCTGACTTGCCCTGTCCTCGGAGGCTCCTGGGGGAGGAGCGGGGCTCTCCCTGGGAACAGGGTGAGCACCTTTCTCAGCTTGTTCTATTCCCCACACACACCCCCAGGCAGGGTTGGAAATGAAGGACTTTTTTAACCTTTTGTTTTCATTTTTTAAAAATAAATCTGTAAAATCTGTTTCTTCTGTGCCTTTCTCCACTGGCTCCTTTTCGTCCACAAGGAGAGGGGTGGTTTCCTGGGTTGGGGGAGGGACGGCCTTAACTGGACAGCACACCCTCCGCGCTTTGCTGGGGCCCGGTCCGTGGTCTGAGGGCGCCCTTCGTCCCATTTCACAGGAGGAAGCTGACACGGCCTCTTTCACCCTTGTCCCTTGGAGTGGGAGGGTCCAGAGCCCCTCAGCTCTGAGTCCCCCTCCCCGCTTCCCGCAGGGGAGACGCAGTGCTCTTGGGCCAGGAATAACCTGGAACACCTGGGGCAGAGCCCAGACTTCCATCCCCAGGCACACACCCTCGGTTGTTGCTGCGCAGTGGCTCCGTGTCCGAGAGCCCTTGGGATGGCTTTGGTTCACTCGGCAGTCTCTGAGCAGTTGTGGGATGTTGGAACAGCTAATTATTGGATGCTTTGTCCTCGCGCAAGTGACACCTAAGTCTTGAATGAAGAAGAAAGGGCATTCTCGACGCAGGTGGCTCTGCAAAGGCATGGGGGGGTGGGGTGCGGATGGTGGGACTCGAGCTGAGCTGGCCGGAGCGGCCCCGGTGTGTGCGGCCAACAGCGGCTCGTGTGGCCCTGTGCCTCCCTGAACCAGGCCTCATGGAGCGCAAAGCAGCCCCTGCCCTGCCCAAATGGAGCTGAAACTCCCTTATGAAACTCCTGCGCCTGACCTCCTGCTCCTTCCAGCCTCTGGGTTTTTCCTTAAGGCAGTGTTTCTGCTTGTTTAAAATGTGGGTTTGAGGCCTGGGCCCCAGCACACTGAATCAGTCTCCAAGGGTGGAGCCCGGGAAGATATGGCATAACTTATAGGAGTTTGATACCACCTCTTTGGAAAGCCAGTTAAATTGTAACTACTACCTGGAGGAGAAGGAGAAGCCGACTTAGGAGTTTGATTACCCAGAGGCCGGAGCCCGGACTGGAGGGGCGGCTCTGCCAGGGCCAGGCGGGGCGGAACCCAGGGGAAAGCGGGAAGGTGCGGGGAGCCACCCGGTGGAGGAATGCAGGCCCAGCGGGCAGGTGCACTGGGGCCCCGTGCGGATCTGGACAAGCCCCTTCACCCCAGACCCCCATTTTCCCTTCTGGGGAAAGTGAAAACCAGGCCTCTCCTGAATTTGTTCTTCATGTGTGGTGAAGGAGGAAGACACTGAAACTCCTAAAAGGGGCCATGGTGAATTCGAGGGCACTGACACAAGCAAATACTGTTGGTTTTGTTCGGGTGACAGGCCCCACCTGTTGTAAGTTGGAAGGGTGCTTCTTTAAATTTTTTTTAAACATGTATTCATTTTTGGGAGACAGAGAGAGACAGAGCCCGAGCCGGGGAGGGGGAGAGAGAGGGAGACACAGAATCAGAAGCAGGCTCCAGGCTCCGAGATGTCATGTCAGCACAGAGCCTGACGCGGGGCTCGAACCCACAAACAGTGCGAGTGTGACCTGACCTGAGCTGAAGTAGGAAGCTTAACCGAGCCACCCAGGCAACCCGAAGCTTGCTTCTTTAAATCCATAGGGAGAGCCCCTGCTTGCGAAAGCTCAACGGTAGGCCACTTTTACCAAAACCCTACGGCAGTACCTGTTTCCACTAAGGAAAACAAATGCCAAGAGGGTTTTTGTTTTACGAAAAAAGGCAAAAAGTGAAAATAGCCTTTGCTTTGCAGCAAGCTGCCATAGAAGCTCATGCAGTGCTAGGCCCTTCCGGGGACCGGGGACCCGGGGACCGGGCTCCTTCCGGAGACCGTGCTCCTTCTGGGGACCTGGGACGTGTGGCATCTCCGTCCCCACAGCTCTGGGAGCATCTGTGCTTTGTCTCCATTTATTTTGTGTATCCGTTAGCAAGGCGACAGTGTCCTAAGGGAGCAGAAAAGCCCACCATGGGTTACCCTTTGGATGCAGGAATGCTGAAAAAAACTTTCCATATGAAGTAATGATTCAATTAAAACTTCACTTTTATGCCTTTTCTACTGAGGGCAGTTTTCATAAAGAACTCTCTTCTTTCAGATAGGAGGAAAACCTGTATCCGTTCCTGTTTACGCTTTACTCAGAATTTTGAAGACTTTCTTGATCATGAGCCACGGTTTAAAAAAAAAGGTCTCCCGCTCTCATATACATACCTAAATATAGATCTCTGAAACAAAAATTTCATAAAACAATACCTACCTTTATGTGCAATACATTCTAATATTTTCTTTTCAATTCTCTTCCTGTTCATACGTTTAAATCTTGGTCTTGATCCCTGATCCACAAAACTGATTTCTGAGAACTTGCAAACTGCACTTTTAGAAAACCCTGCCCAGTGTAAACTTTCCAAAACCCTTCCCTATCCCTATTTTGTGTGGCTCTTACACTGTGCTGGGTGACTGGTGTATGTACCCCATTTTATTGTGAGTTGTCCAAGGTCACAACCAGGTGACCAGTGCCCTTGAGATCTGGCAGAACAGGATTTTCCCTGGGCAGCAAACACCTTAGCGGGACTCACAGACCATAGTCCTCTCCCAGGGCTCCAAGATGCTGAAGAGAGGCGCAGGGACCCCCCAAGGCAGGTAAGAGAAGTCAGTACAAAATAGCTCAGAGCCTCTGGCCAACCAGAGCTGGCGTGCCTCAGATTCACCTTCTCCCAGGTGATTGGCCCCAAGGGGGTTCCCAGCCCCCACCCCATCCTGGGGCCAGTTTCCTCCAGCAGGCACCGCCCCCAAGGGAGTTCCCCTCAGGGCAGTCCATCCCTGCTGGCTTCTGTGGGTGTGGTTTCTGACAGATGGCCTGCAGCTGCTTTGTCCCAGTCACCAGGAACTGGTTATTTCTCCCCTGGCTCCAAGCTAGAGGGTTCTTCCTGGCAGGCTGTCCCCACAGCTTCTAGACATGGCTCTCAAGGAGAGACTCAGGTGAGTTGGGGACACTGCCAGCATGTGGGGGAAGATGGGGCAGGACAGCTGAACTGGCAGAAATCCACCCTGGTGGCCAGAACAAGGCAAGGAGGAGGCACAAAGGCTGAGCCATGGAGATCCTGGGCAAAGGAGACTCTGACAGGGGACATCACTCAAGGGGTAGAGATGGTCCATGGGGCAGAGCTGGGCGGGCGCAGACTGCGTCCTGGGAGACCTTGTGGCTCCTGGGGGAGAGTGGGGTTACTCCCCTGGCTTCCCTGAACTCTGAGCCCCCTTGGTGAGCGAGAGAAAGGCCTAGTTCTGCGTCCCCTGCCATAGCCAAGACCTCTCTCTAGTCCCACTGGGACTGACCGTCCGGAGTTGAAATTTGTTCCCACTTCAGAACTAATGCTTGTTCTTTAACCCCTTCTTGAAAGCGAGGAGGTCGGAGAGGTTAGAGCTTGGCGTGGGCTTGAGGGACCACTTTCTGCAGGTGGAGGGGGGGCGGAGGGGGTGCCTTTGAAAATATCTGAGCAAGCCATGTGGAAGAATGGGTCAGGCAGGGGCCCCTGTGGACTAGGGTTCCCAGCTGGGGCATGGGAGGGGGCGGCAGGAGCTGGCAGGTGCCCACCCGGCCCTCACCCGGGGCCACTTGGGGCCCGCTCTGCCTGGCTGCCTTGGCTGAGGTCCAGTGCCCAAGATATGCATCAGCTTGCCCTACCGAGGTTGGGGGTTGGGGTGGGTGCCGGCTAAATGAGTCAAGGTGGTGAAGGCTGAGAGCGGTCCACTCTAGCCTTTTCTCGCCCCTGCAGCGTGGACAGGTGGTGTTTCCCAGAGTGTACCTCTGGGGTAGCACTGCTTCCGGGAGCCAGCTGCAGCCCGCCCTCCCGGAGCTTGGTGGGGCTGGTGTGTGCAAGGGGAGAGAAAGCTTCCTGCAGGAGAGACACTGACCGGGGGGAGGGGAGGCAGGGGGGATGTGAGGTGCCTTGGGGGAATATTAACCCAGCCAGAGACCATTGGGAGAGGAGCGTTAAGGTTGAGCTGGGGCCAGGTCAAAAGGTGCCCCAAATGCCACGTTCTGGCTTGGGAATCAGACCTAAGTTCAAACTCAGCTCCACCGCTTAACCAGCCGTGTGACCTTGAGCAAGTGATTTAATGTTTCTGAGCCTCAGTTTCTTCATTTATAAGGTGGAGATAATCATGGCATCTCCTTCAAGGGACCGTGGTCAGACCTCAATGCGATACGGACATAAAACACTCGGCAGGCAGAGTGCCTCAGTAAATGTCTGAAGATATTTGTAGAGTGCAGACTTAACGCTGAAGCAAACAGAGCCTTGAGAAAGGAGTCACAGTTTGGGAAAGAATGAAGACAAGGAACCTATTCATTGCTTCATTTAGTTTACTGAACAAATATTAATACCACCAACCATGAGGCAGGCTCTCGAGTTTGGCCCCAAGAAAACAAAAGGTAATAGAATGGCCCTGCCGCCTGGCGGGGCAGAAGTACAGAGTAGAGTTTGGCAAGTGCTTGAGTAGAGGTTTGCACAGGTGCGGAGGAGCATATGGCAGCAGGTGTTGGAGGGGGAGGTCGAGGAAGGCATCACCAGGAGGAGGCTGGGTGTAGAAGAATTTTCTGGAGCTTGGTGATGGTTGATAGCAAAACAGCAATGTGGGCAAAGATACAGAGTTGGGGAAGACAATAAGTCATGGCAAGTTTAAGGAACTTCACGGAAAGAGATGGGGCAAGTTAGTAGACAGTTACAGGAGTCCAGATGAGAAGCAGGGGTGGGGAAGAAGGAGCCTGGGGCTCTGGTGGGGAGGCGGAAGCAAGAGAATTTGGTGACGAAGGGCTCCGAGGAGCGAGGAAGTGGTCCCACTTGGGTAACTTGGGACCCGTCAGAGAGAACACGTGGACGTTACGATTACATTTACCAGGATGGAGGAGACTTGAGTGGGGAGCAGGTTTCTGAGGAAAATCCAAAGTTCCTTTCTGACTTAAGTTTGAGGCACTTAGGAGACATCCAAGTAGAGAGCCCAGGTGGCACCAGTGCCCCCGGGGGTCCTCTGTCACTGTACCTATGATGCCCAGAACAGTCCCACCAGAGAATCCGGTTCCAGGATGGAACTTGATGAACTACACCACACAGTATTATAAGACTTTTGGTCTTTTTCCTATGCTCCAGGCATAGAACTCCTAAAAACCTTGCAATTTCCTGAGTGATAGGACTATCTGTTGTTATTCACGATGAGTCACATGGTGACTTAGGGTAGGCCCCTCAATTGTCTCAGGATGGGACTAACCACCTGAATGGCCAAGTTGACTACACACTTGGAACTTTCAGCCCCACCCCCGACCTCCAGGGAGGGAAGGCAGAGCTGGAGACTGGCTATAAAAACTCCTGAACAGCAACGTTTAGAAACTTTCCGGGTTGGTGAATGCATTCATATGCTGGGAGGGTGGCCCATTCCAACTCCGCGGGGCCAGAAGCTCCTGACCTCACTCTATGTAGCACTTCCTCTGGGTGTTCATGCATACCCTTTATAAATAAACCAGTAAAGATAAGTAAAGTGCCTCCCCGAGTTATGTGAGCGGTTCTGTGAGCAACTTATGGAACACGAGGAGGGGCTTGTGGGAACCCCTGAGTTATGGTCAATCAGCCAGAAGTAGGGGTGGCCCAGGATTTGCAACTGGCTTCTGAAGAGGGGGCCGTCTCACAGGACTGCGCCCTTGACCTGTGGGATCTGGCACTAACTCCAGGTAAATAGTATAGAAATGAATCGAATTGTTGGACCCTCACTTGAGGCTGGAGTACTGACTTGGTTGTTGGTGTTGGAAAACACCCCAGAGGGTGACTAGAACGTAAGGGGAAGCTGGACAAGAGAGGAGTATAAAGAAAGACATTTTCCTCCCTTAGATAACATTAAAAAACAAAATTCATCTGAGTAAATCTGAAGACCTAATTGGGTTTATTTACCGATTCATGAACCAGGCATCATCTCAGCAGATAGAAAGGAGCTCCGAGGGGCCGTACAAAATGGAAAGCTTTTGTACGCAGAAGGGGATGGAGGAAAGGAAGCTTCTAGCTAAAAGTGGACTGTTTCAGGGTACCTGGATGGCTCAGTCAGTTGAACATCCAACTCTTGATTTCGGCTCAGGTCGTGGTCTCATGGTGTGTGAATTTGAGCCCCACGTGGGGCTCTGTGCTGACAGCGGGGAGCCTGCTTGGGATTCACTCTCTGCCCCTCTCTTGCTTGTGCGCACTCATTCTCTCTCTCTCTCTCTCTCTCTCTCTGTCTCTCAAAATAAATTTTTAAAAAAGCGGGCTGTTTCAGGTAAGGTCACTTTCCTTTGGGGGAACGTGGGGGGTCTATCAGGCAGATAGTCTCACTAGTGCTTACCAGGTAATTCTAGACTGACTGGTTAAAAGTTACATTCCTGGGAGAAGGTGAAGACTGCAATCCCCTTTGGTGCCAAGTCTTGGCTTGCTGACAGGGGGCTTCGTGTGAGTGCCTCCATTTGGGGCCCTGTTGTTTCTTTTTTAACACTTCCACCCCCTTTTGATCAGACTCTCAGTTGAGTTGAGAGACATGTCCAAAGTGTAAAAAGTGCCTCTCTCCCAGCTATCACTCCAAGTTCTCCCAGTTTTCGCTGATCCTGTGTGATAGTCACAGGTCATGACCTCAGGATTACATTTGAAGTTGATCATTCTCTTCATTCCCCTGTTTGATGTTCCAGTCCCAGGAGATCATTTGCTTGGTGGTTAGGGGCTTTGAACGTGCATTTAAAGTTTTTGAGAGAGTACAGTGCCCCAGGGTTACTCCTATGATTATCATAAGCAGGATACCTCTCCATATCTAGAGTGCACCAAAGAGCCATGGTCCCCAAGACCCAAATCAATCAAAATCAAATAAGTCAAACAAAGACCCCATTGAAGGAGTCCTCTTTTTAAGCCAAGTGGCCTGCTCAGCAATCTTATGTAACCTTGTTTCAGCTTCCCAGAAGTGTTAATCCAGGTGCGGGAGGCGGTGTTGACCACAGCACAGATACCTCCTTGCTCAGCCCAAAGTTAATCAAGAGCTGTCCTATTGTCAAAAACCACCTTGGCCAGAGAGTCTAAGGACTTTCATTGGGCCGCCATTGCTCTAGCACAAAGCCATACTTTGAAAGTTAAGAAGAGTGTGCTGATCACAGCCTCATTTGTATTCACTCCCAACCAGGGAGGTAGACACCTAAGGAAGCAAATCCTGAATCACAAAAGCCTCCTGGTAGGTCCTTTCTAACTTGATGGTGTAAATTTAGGGGAGTTGACCCACAGGGTGCCTTAGTTTGTTGGTGAACAGTTAGGGGCACAGCTAACCCGTTAGGTAAGAGTCATCGCCTGGTTATGCACCAACCATGTAGGCATTCATAGGCCCAAAGGAAGATGAAAACCGCCCCAGACATAGACCCTGTGGGAGTACTGCTCCCGCTAGGGTGGCTCTGTGAATGGAGTCCACCACCATGGACAGAGCAGAGTTTTTGAAAGCTAGCAGTCTGAAAGGTTACCTCCCTTTAGCAATGGCCTGGAGATACAGATGCTGGTGCTCTCTTTCCAGGCCAATGCCAGCATAAAGGAAAGAAAAGAACAAAGGGTTTTACATTAAAGTAGGGGGTCTCCATCTGGCACCTTGGGTGGACGCGGTCTATCTGGCTGTCAGCCAGCTACTTCTCTTCCTCGTCAATTTGATCTGGAAGTCTCCAGCCTCTGCACAGGACCAGATGTCAGGTGGAGCCTTCTTTAGCTGTGCAACGTGTACCCAAGGTTCAAGTCCCTAAAGGTGGCTGCCATCTGGGTAGCGAGGTGGACCTGGTATAGTCCCTTCCAAGGAGATTCAGGGCATTCTCTGTCCTTGTGACTCCCCGTCAGAAAGGTGGGAGAAACTTGGAAGCATCTGTTTGGAGAGTCAGAGCCAGATATTTCAGGAAACTAGAAGAATTCCAGGTCTAGTCCAGTTTACAGGCACTTAACAAAACCTCAAAGACAATACACAGGATTAGAATCTAGTATCTACAAAGGGACAAACATAATTTTTCTCTCTACAATTACCTCCACTTACCAAATATAGTCACAGTAAAACTAATTTGTTTGCATTAAACCGGCTTGATCATATAAGTGTGTTAAGAACAGTGGCTGATTGACCGTACAAGTCCTTAAGACTGCTTTGTTGGAACTTTTCATAAGGAATTTCAGACTGAACTTTTAAGTCTTTGAGATAGGGAGCCAAGCCAAGGGCTCCACAGTAGATTTTACCTAAAATACCTACAGTTTGGGTGAATTCGTATCCATCAAAACCTCGGTAATATAACCAATGCTTCCCAAGGTGTCTTATTACAAGGAGAACCAGATTCACAGAGAACGTATGCAAATAACTAGCTATATTGCCATGAAAAAAAAAAAACAATAGTTTCTAAATTCTGCAGGGATCAGGTCGGAGAAAAAGTAAATGTTTCATCTTTGTTTACAAAGGTACACACTTTACTGAATTGCTGTAAGTCATGTAGACTTGTCAGATAAAAGGTTTCCTTAAATACAGAAAAACAAAACATTAAGGAACCAGAAACACTTCAGACAAAAAGTCAGAATAAGTTACAAGCATCCTTCCTGCTCGTTCTGTCCCGTGTAATCAATACTTGTTCTGCTTGAATCAGTTTTCCTATTAGTTCTGGAGATTTTTACCCATTTCAGTTTTATGATCTTAAAGTTATAAGAAACCTGTACTGAATCTCCTTAAAGCCGAAGCACTTTTGCAAAAGCATCAGAGTGAAACATACCATCTGGGAATGACAAAAGGCTCGAAAATGGCCATTGCTAAATAGCATTGAGAAGGGAATTTGATTATTTCTGTAACATACAACATTTTAAGATAATAGCCAGGATTGTGGCTGATAGCATGACACCAGGACATACCAGATTTCCAGGAGTTTCACATAATTTCTGGAACACTTGCATACCTGCGCAAATACAACATAAGGAAGGCTTCATATTACTTATTTGACAATGCTCCCCATGTAATTTAACATGTCAAATAAGCTACATCAGTTTGGCCTCTCTCTTTTTATAAGGAGAGAGAACAATTCTTTTATAGTTTTCCACAGATCCTGTGGAAAATCTCAAAGTTCCTTCCAGGTCAAAAAGACTTCCTTCAGCATTATATTGTAGGGGGAGGAGGAAAAAGTTGGTAAAAGGTCTTAAAAATACTTGAGCAAATAAGATCACAGGTTATTGGGAAGCATTAACTTGGTTATCTATTTAACCATGACAATTAGAGACTCTAAACAAATACAGAGAGTTAAGTTGTAAAACAAAAAAGAGCTCTTTGCCCTTCTAATAGGGAAGGCTTGGTTCTCTTAAGCAATCAAAGATCTGATAGGAAACACAAGAAATTATTTTGACAGGCCACAAAAATCTTTGTTCTCTAGGCAGATTACTTAAAGGTAAAGAGAAAGCTCTGCAATCTCTTAGCAATATCTTATCTTTCTTTTTTTTTAAATATCTTTCTTAGACCAACAGTCTAAGAGAAAGGATCCCAAGCAGACTCTGTGATGACAGCACGGAGCCCAACGCAGGGCTTGAACCCAGAGATCGTGACCTGAGCCAAAATCAAGAGTCAGACACTTAAGCGACTGAGCCACCCAGGCGCCCCCGATTTTTTAAACTTCTGTCCACTCCAATCTTAGCCATCTTGACCACACATAAAATCCTTTTCCCAAGATTCCTTCTCAACAGACCATCTGCAACCTTCTTTTTTACCAGATTTTGTCCTGTTTTTCCTCTTTCCCATTCTGAATAACCAGCCTTATTTTTAGGACAAAATAACTTTCTTTTCCCTCAACAAAAATGCAGTTCCATTCCTCATATCTTCTCTTACCAAAAATGTGCATCCTACTTTCCTTTCATACAGAGAACTTTCTTTATTAATTTCTAGTAGTTTTATTTTCCTTCTGTTAAGAATTAGAGTTGACCACGGGTGCCTGGGTGGCCTAGTCAGTTAAGTGTCCGACTCTTTTTTTTTTTAAGTTTTTTATTTATTTCGAGAGAGAGAGAGCGAGAGAGCAGGGGATGGACAGAGAGAATCCCAAGCAGACTTCAAGCTGTCTACACGGAGCCCAATGCAGGGCTTTAAACTCACAAACCAGGAGATCATGACCTGAGCTGAAATCAAGAGTTAGATGCTTAACCAACTGAGCCACCCTGGAGCCCCAAATTTCTGATTCTTGATTTCGGCTCAGGTCATGATCTCACAGTTTGAGTTCAAGCCCCGCATTGGGCTCTGTGCTGATAGTGTGGACTCTGCTTAGGATTCTCTCTCTCCCTCTCTCACTGCCCCTCCCTCACTCTTTTGCGCTCTCTCTCTGTCTCTCTCTCTCTCTCTCTCAAAAGTAAACATTAAAAAAATTACAATTGACCCTCAAACAACATGGCTTTGAACTACATGGGTCCATTTATAATGGATTTTTTCTCAATATAGTATTGTAAATATTTTCTCATCCTTATGATTTTTTAAATAACATTTTTTTCCTCTAGCTTCCTTTAAGAACACAATATATGATACATATAACCTACAAAATATGTGTTAACCTCAGTAAGGCTTCCTGTCAACAGTAGGCTATTAGTAGTTAAGTTTGAGGGGGTGTCAAAGATTATATGCAGATTTTTTTTTAACATTTATTCCTTTTTTGAGAGACAGTGTGAGCAGGGGAAGGACAGAGAGGGAGACACAGAATCTGAAGCAGGCTCCAGGCTCTGAGCTGTCAGCACAGAGCCCAACCTGGGGCTTGAACTCACAAACTGAGATCATGACCTGAGCGGAAGTCGGAGGCTTAACCCACTGAGCCACCCAGGCAACCCAATTATATCCAGATTTTTACCGCAAGCGAGGGTCAGCGCCCCTAGTCCCCACATTGTTCGGGAGTCCATTGTATGTACTTTGCTGGAGTTTACATTTCAAGGAGATAGCCCACACCGGAAGAGGAGAGTCCCTAGAGAAGACCAGGTAGAACATTTACACCTCGAAGGCACAGGGAAAGAATGCGAAACCCTCCAGGGACGCTTGTTCCCCAAGGTCAGAATTTTTACAGTACCTACATGCCTTTTACAATGAATAAGGGTCAGGTTAATTGTTACAAAGAATGAGTGGACTTTGAATGGTCTCGAGAGCTGCATTTCTGGTCTTGCAAATATTTTTGGGATAAGGACAGTTGCCTCTAACTCCTCTGAGAATTGTGTTGCATCCTGAAGGACTTCCAGGGGCTGACACACCCATGCGCCTACGTTGGAACGTTTTTCTTTCCCTCTGAGTACATTCAGCTTAAAGGAGGTCTAAAAGAATTCCTATCTGGCTCGAAATATCAGCTCCCAGTTTGGCCAAGTTTATGACCAGAGTGTTATTACCTCCTTTCAAATATCTTGTCAGGTTTCAGTCGGGACAAACAGTAAATATTTCTGGCAGTAGAAAACGATCCTGCAAACCCAAGAGGCACCCTCAAAGAAGGTGCAAAAGATATTATCTTCACAAGATCTAGAGCCCTTCCCAAAGATCAAGAACAATGGCCTAGATTTGGAAAGGGAGGGACAACGTGCAAACTTACTTTTTTTTCTTTCTACCAAATACTAAAGAGATCCAGGAGAGCTGACTCAGCTTCAGGTGGCTTCTTCCAGTCTTTCCCAGGATCCCACTTGCAAGCCCTGAGCGAGGTTTAAAGTAGAGATTGTAGGGGCACCCGGGTGGCTCAGTAGGTTAAGCATCCAACTTTGGCTCAGGTCATGATCTCCCAGTTCAAGCCCCACATCAGGCTCCTTGCTGACAGTATGGAGCCTCCTTGGGATTCTCTCTCTCTCTCTCTCTCTCTCTCTCAAAAGAAATAAACTTTAAAAAGATAGTGATTGTAGCTCCAGTATCTACCAAAATATCTACCAATATCTACCAAAATTAGTTTTAATTTTATTTTTTAATATTTTTCATGTTTGTTTGCTTTTGAGAAAGCGAGGGAGAGAACATGAGTAGGGAAGGGGCAGAGAAAGAGGAACACAGAATCTGAAGCAGGCTCCAGCCTCTGAGCTGTCAACACAGAGCCCGACACGGGGTTCAAACCCATGGACTGGGAGATCAGGACCTGAGCTGAAGTCTTAAATAAGTGATCTCCTCTAAATGGAATGTTCTCTGGGGCACCTGGGTGGCTCGGTTGAGTGTCCCAACTTTTGATTTTAGCTCAGGTCATGATCCATCTCAGGGTCGTGGGATCAAGCCCTGTGCTTGAGGTTCTCTCTCTCCCTCTGCCCCTCTCCCCCTTGCTCACATGTGCCCTTTCTAAAAATAAAGAAAAATTAAAAAATAAACAAATAAATAAGTGGAATGTTCTCCATAATGGCAGTTGTAGTTCTAGGTTGCTTGAGTAAGATTTTTGCCATTTTGTAGGTATCTGTAGCTTTCAGCACTGCAGTTCTTAGACACAGAATAAGTCAACAGACTGGAAGATGGTGTGCTCAACTCTTGTAATTTAAAAAAAAATTTTTTTCGTGAACATTTATTTATTTATTTTTGAGAGAGAGAGCAAGAGAGCACGAACGTTGTGGGGGAGGGGCAGAGAAAGAGAGAGATACAGAATCCGAAGCAGGCTCCAGGCTCCGAGCTGTCGCTGTCGGCACAGAGGGGCTTGAACTCACAAACCGCGAGATCGGGACCTGAGTTGAAGTCGGACGCTTAACTGACTGAGCCACCCAGGCGCCCCTCAACTCTTGTAATTTAAGAATTCCATTAGTAGTAGTAGTTATTCTTTTTGAGCCAAGCCTTTGGGTGTCTCAGAACCAAACTAATACTTAGAAGAGATGTGCTGCTGGATTGGGAATTGTGTGACGCTTTACGGTGTACCTCGTTGCATGGAGGTTTTCTTGAGGTTGGCAGGTGACCTACTGCGAATCTTCGCCTAACCTAACAGGAAATTTTGGGCTAAGTGGCAAGTGTTCTAACAGGTTTTAAATGTTTGACCCACGCCCACCAATTTGGGCAGCTTTTGAGATTCCCATTAGCAATAGCCTTTACCTGATGGACATAACAGAGACCAACAGTGACCAAAGAAATGGGACTGTGGGCACCAGCAGTAACCTGTGGACTGGCCAACAAAGGGCCTGTGTGCTCCCCCCAGCAACTCCCAGTGTGGAAGTGGGGCCTGGGGGGAGGGCTGAATCACAGACCCCGGAGAACTGAGTCCAAACAGATGGGGACTGGAGCTGCCACCGGCAGTTCCCAATGTGGAATCTGGGGACAGAACGGAAGGTCTGGGGTTTCCAAGAAAATGGGGGTAATTCACACTAAACCAAGGACTAGGGGCTTGGGTTCTGGGTGGAACTGTCTGTTAGCTCAAGCTGACCAGCCCCAGACTGGAAAGCCAATTGGATCAGGAGGCTGATGCAAAGTATGTGAGCTCAGAACCAAGGGGACCATAACCCTCAGAAACAGCGAGAAAGAGAATACAAAGGGTTCGAGGTACCACGCCTGTGTTCCTTGTTGTCCCCAGAGCCTCCAGAAGTCTCCTTTGTTCCCGTCACCGCCAGCAAATCTGTTAAACAAAATTCAGTGGAGTAAATGTGAAGGTCTTAATCGGCTTTATGTAACAATTCATGAATCGGATGGCATCTCATCTCGGCAGATACAAAGGAGCTCTGAGGGGGCTGTAGAAATGCTTTTCTAGGCAGAAGAGGTGGGAGGAAAGGCAGTTTCTAACAAAGAGTGGACTGCTTCGAGCAAGGTCACTTTCTTTTAGGGGAAAGTGGGGGTCCATCAGGCAAGTATTCTCACTAGTGCTGACCGGGTAATTCCAGACTGGTTAAAGGTACATTTCTGGGAGAAGATGAAACTGCATTTAGCGACTCCATTTGGGGCCTATTGTTTCTTTAACAAAGACAAAAGTAACACCTGCTCATTGTACAGCGGAACATGAGAGAAGTATACCCAGCAGAAATCCCCTCTTCCCTCTAATTTCAGCCCCCCAGTAACTGGTGCATCTCCTTCAGAATCCGTGCGTCTAGTAGCCACCAGCCCTACGTAGCTACCAAGCACTTGAAATGTGGCTCATTCCAATTGAAATGTGCTATAAATCTAAAATATATACTGGATTTAGTACTTAGACTTAGTATGAGACAAGAATATAAAGTATCTCCACCATTTTCATATTGATTATATGTCAAAAGGATATTTTGGACACAGTGGGTTAAATTAAAATGTTATTAAAATTAATTTCAGCCCTTTTCACAGTTTTTTATGTGGCTACTAGAAAATTTTAATTTATATATCTGGCTCATGTTGTACTTCTTTGGTTTCTTTTTCTTTTTTTTTTTTTTTACTTTTTTAAATGTTTATATTTATTTTGAGAGAGAAAGAGAGAGCATGTACGAGCAAAGGCGGGGCAGGGAGACAGGGAAAGAGAGAGAGAATCCCAAGCAGGCTCTGTGAATGCTAGCACAGCCGGATGCGGGGCTCAAACTCACCAACCATGAGATCATGACCTGAGCCAAAATCAAGAGTCGAACCCAGGCACCCTTCATATTGTACTTCTATTGGATAATGCTTTTCTAGATCTTTCCCGACACGTTTATGAAAGACCATGGGTAGGCATGTCTGTAAATGGGGGCTTTCCCCTCATAGAAGTGAGATCAGCCTCTATACAGTCCTGTTATTTCCTTTTCCACTTAACACATCGGGACCTCTTTTCCAGAATGTACATAGAAATCCACCTCATCCTTTTCACGGGTCCTGTTGCTTTCCGCGGTATAGGTGTGCATAATTCACGAATCCAATTCGCCACTGATCAACACTGGGGTTTCCGAGATGCCCATTCACTCTTTCAAACAAAGCTATGAGACCATCCTTGGTCTACCCACCGTGAGTCTCCATTTCTAGAGGTGGGAAAGCCGGGTCAGGTGAGAGCACTTCGAATGTGACCGCCAAGGAGTCAGATTCTGAAGGCTTCTTGGACAGGGCTGCGAGGTTTAGACTTTATCTTGCAGGCAGTAGGAAGGCTTAAAACTTGTTTGGTTTGATTTTGTTTTTCTAAATTGCTAACTGTGTATCTTTCCTGCATTAAAAAGCCAATATAAGCACATTTTAAAAACTTGAAAAAATAAAGGGAAAAAAAAGCCCTACTATAACTTATTGCATAGATACTGAAGTTTTCCTTTTTAGTCTTATTTTCTGGTGCATGTTTTAATTCCTGCTAAATTATCATCATACTGCCCAGGGGCACCTGGGTGGCTCAGTCGGTTAAGCGTCCAAATTTGGCTCAGGTCACGATCTCATGGGCCATGAGTTCAAACCCCTCATCGGCTTCTGTGCTGACAGCTCAGAGTCTGGAGCCTGCTTCGGATTTTATGTCTCCCTCTCTCTGCCCCTCCCCTGCTCACACTCTCTCAAAAATCAACATTTTTAAAAATTTAAAAATAAATAACAATAATCATACTGCCCATTGATTTTAGAACCTGCTTTTTTCATTTACGGTTTCTGCATAAGCATTTTTCCACGTGACCACGGAGTCGTCAGAAAAAGGTTATTTAGTCGGTGGGCTGGCTGTTAGGGCCTTTTCAGCAGCCCGCGGAATGAATGCCTTCTCCCTGGTGCTTCCAGTCAGGATCCAACCAAGCCCAAGTGCCCCTCATATAAAGGAAACACACACTCCTCCACCAATCCCAGCCTCTCAGCCCCATCCGGTTGCCCCCATCCTCCTCCTTCCTTCCAGCCACACTTCTGGAGAGTCAACCCACGCCCCTGCCTCCACCACTGCACCTCCACTTACTCCTCCACCCACCCCACCAGTCAGGCACTGTCTCCTTTCCCAGCAACCCTGGCCGGGTCCCTTTAACCTTGACCAAGTCCTGCCTGCCCCCTTGACAGCCCTCCACCACCCCACCACCAACGCCCGGGTTCACGAGGGCTAGCAGTAGCCCAGAACTGCCTTCCTGCCTCCAGCCACGCTCCCTCACCCCTCAGGGTCAAGGCTCAACTGTTTAGCTGCAGTACTTTTTTTCAAATAAAAATCTGCATCGGTCCCTGGAGGAAGTATCTTTCAGGGCTCCCTATGGTCCTCCAGATGAAGCCCAGCCCCTTAGCCTGGAATGCAGGGTGATCTGGCCCTGGCTTACCTTCGGCCTCACCTGTCCCCGCTCCCCACATGCACTCCACCCTGCAGAGTGACCCGTAGTGCCATGCGCACCCCACATTTTCTCTCCCCTCTCACTTCTGTACATTGTTGTTTTCTTCTCATAGACCTCCCTTCCCCGCTGCTGCCTTCTTTGCCCGGATAACTTCTAATCATTAGAAGCCACCTCCTCCAGGAAGCCTCCCCAACTTCCTCCCCATCTGTCAAGGTTCAGTTGCCACCCTCCAGTTTGCCCTCATAGCATCTTGTATTTCTACTGATGACAGCCTTTACTGTGCTGTGTTCCATTCATCTGTTTGAGGTCTGCATCTGACCCATTTCCTCTCTTCCTGGCCATCCACATCTTCCTGATTCCATTCCCTGAAGATAAGGTCTGTGCCTCGCTCACCTCTGAATCCTTGACCTAGCAAGTGCATGATTCTGAGCTTGTGCCCAAGAAATATAGGGTGAAGGCATGCATAAGCAGAAACTAGTGAACATCTTGATGGATAAACTTTTTGCATCCTGAAGATGATCTCTGAGCAGACTCTCAGAAGTTGGGGTGATTGGATTAAAGGGTAGGAACAGTGAAAGCTTCAATCCCCATAGCTAAGTAGCTTTCCAAAAAGATCTAGCAATCTTCACTCCCACCAGCAACTGTAAGAGTGCCTGTCTCACTGTATACTTGAAGCGTGGCTAGTTTTTGTTGTTTTGTTTGGTTTTTTTTAAAGCTCATTTTATAGGTAAAACATGTCACCCTGTTCTAATTTGTATGTCTTTGGTTACTAGTGAGGGTGAACATTTCCCCATAGATTTGCCTTCTAAATGTATTTCTTCTTGGATGTTTGGTCACGTGATGTGGACACTGTGAAAGCAGGTGGGCATTTTATAAGATGACTTTGGGGGTTGTGTAGGAAGGGGCTGGAAGTTGATGCTTCAATGGTCCTGGTGGGGGATGTGCAGGCAGGATCACTGTGGGTCCAGGAGTACCACAGGGGCCCGGGGGGTGGGGGAGGACATCCAGGAGGCGAAGTCAACCCACCTTGGGGACTGACAGCAGATGACGGGGGGGGGGGTGAGACAGAGGAAGGGGTTGGGGTGCACTCAGGTTTCTGGCTTGGCCAACTGAACAGAAGGAGGTACCATGTGCTGAGAAGGTGCACAGGTGGACACAGGCACACAGACACCACTACAAGACCCCTCTCCTATCTACTAGCTACGTCTGATGAGGAACAGCCAAGTCGGGTCGCTGAGAAGGCAGGGAGGCAGGAGCGTCTGATCCGGCAGGCTTGAGAGAGACCAGGGGAGCCAGACTTTGGAAGGATTTGTAGGGCAGAGAGTGGAGTTGGGAGGTTGTCCGGGGATCATGAGGGTCTGTTCAGGAATAATGACAATTGCAACTGAGCTAGAACTGTGTGCAAGGCCTTGCCCTAACTGCTTAGTGTGTATCAACTCACTAGCCATCTCAGCCCTCCGAGGGAAGTATTCTTATCATCCACATTTTATAGATGAGGAGACTGTAGTGCAGAAGTCCAGAACCTTGCCCAAGGCCAGACAACTTACAAATGGTGGACTGGGATTGGAACCTGGGGGTCTGGCCCCAGTGTCCGTGCTCCTCACCAGGCAGTTCCAGCCTTTCAGGAGACATGGGCACACAGGAGGGGTGGGGGATACTGGATGAGATCCCCCAGAGGATCTCGACTTTGGGGGCCCTTCCTGGATGACCCCCAACCGTGGCCACACGCCAAAGCCGACCTCCTCCGAGCAGGAATGGGGCTTCTGAGCTCTGCTGGACATACCCAGCCCAGTGGCTGGAGCCACTGTAGACGCGTGGCCCCTGACCACAGCCCACCCCCCACGCAGCCCCTCAACTCATCAGTGTCAGACAGTTCTCAACTCCCAGTCACCAAGCCACAAACTTCCTTGCATCCCCTCCCAGTCTCTTCTCCTGTCCAAGGCCAGTCCTGTCCCCTACCCAGGCTAAGCACCCCAACCTCTAATATTATCGTCCTCCAAACCTGCCCAAGGTCATGTCCCGTTGCACTGCTGGGAAAAGCAAAAGATTATGTATCCAAATATTCATCAAAAGGGGCCTGGTCAGGTAAATGATGCTCTATCCAATAAATGGTATATTGGGCAGCTGGGGAAAAGGGGGGCAAGCACTTCAAGTATTCAGAGGGGATAACCACAAAGATAATGGTCAGTGGAGGCAGTGGAAAACGCAAGATGCAGAGCGGCATATCTACTGTGCTACCACCGATCGGGGGAGGGGAGGAGGGAGGACTTGCCACCATATTTATATTTGCCTGCATACGCACAGATCACCTCTGGAAGGAGGCACAAGAAAAGAGTAGTGCTGGCTCCCCTCCATGCAGAGCAACTGGCTGGATGGGACCAGGAAAGACTTTGCACTATATATACTCTTTTGTACCTCTGAATACCTGTACCATGTGAAAAGAATATATTTGTATCCAAAAATAAATAACCTGCAACATTAAAATTACATAAGCAATTTCTCATGTGTATGTGTATGTATAAATGAGTTGCTAATGCCCTCCCCACCACCCAGGACCTGGAAGAGACTCTTCTGGTTGCTGATCCTATTTGCACTTGGCCTCTTAGGGCTGTACCTGTATGGGCTCCCTGTAATCAGGTACAACTCCCTTCCCCCAGCCCTCAACGTGGGAACCAGCAGGGTCGGGGCCTCTTCTAAGTGCCTCCTTGAGGGATGGTGGGCGATGGCTATCTTGGCTGCACACTTGTCCTTGTGGGCTCCCCCTCCTTGTAAAGTGCAAAGAGAGAGGGCCCCTCACTGCTGCCCCCACCCCGCAGGCATCTGGAAGTCCTCATCCCCATGGGTGTCTGCCCTTCTGCCAGAATGGCCCTGCTGAGAGACAACTTCACGGGTCTCTTGCATCCCTGGTAAGGAGCTAACACCCACATGCCCTAGAGAGCTCTGCCTTCCATGTCCCTGCCCTCCACACATCCCTCACCCTGGCAGGGCCAGGTACTCCTCCCAGGGGCCCCATCAGGTCACACATCTCCCAATCCTCTGTGTTGGATCTAAGCTAGGGACTTCTAGGGGCGGGGGCTGGGTGGGACCCATTTGTGGGGCCCTAGGGTATGGCACTGGGGAGGTGGCGGTGACAATGCACCAGACCAGTGGATGAATGGACCTATCTCTCCATCCCTGTCCCGGCCAGGGCCCGGCCTGAAGTCCTGACCTGTACCTCCTGGGGGGCCCCCATTATTTGGGATGGCACCTTCGACCCAGCTGTGGCCCAGCGGGAGGCTCTGCAGCAGAACCTCACCATTGGTCTGACTGTCTTTGCTGTAGGCAGGTAAGGCCTGGGGAGGGGAGCGGTGCTGTCCAGGCAGGGAGTGGAAGGGGTGTGCATGGGCCGCAGGGATGGGGCACAGGGTTCTCCCCGGCCGCAGGATCCCAAAGCGAAGAGGGAAGCAAAGACAGCACCTCTTGTCCCAGCCTCCAGGGGAGCAGGCAGGACCACCCTTTCCCTTTCCCTCCTCCCTAGACACCGGCACCATGGAGCCCACCCAGCACAAGCCCCTACCCAGGGACCGTCCTGACCATCTGCGTGAGGAACTGTCACAACCTCAGTGATGACAACAACGGCTGTTATTACAGCTTAAGATTCTGTGGGCAGGAACTCCCGAAGGGCTCCCCGCTGCTCCCCCATGTCTGGGCCTCCCCTGGGATGGCCGACTGCTGAACACCGGTGCGGCACCTGTCTTCACGATGCTGTCCGTGAGGCTGTCTGGGCTTCCTCACGTCGCCGCGGCATCACGGGTCCAGGCCTTCGTAAGCTTTAAGCTTCGAAGGCTCAGAGCCCTAACGAGGCAAAGGCTAACGCTGCCGGCCGTCCCAGGGCCAGCACGGCCCCTCTGCCGCGGGACCCTGTTGATCCAGGCGGGCACTGGGAGCCCACGGTCAAGGCAGGGAACCCAGGGCTGCGAAGGCGAGCGATCTGCAAGCCTCTGCGCCCGCCTTGAAAGCTGCTGCGGCTGGAGGGTTGCGGAGCTCCGGAGCCCCTGGCTTCAGGGAGCCGGGAGCCCGAGCCCGAGCGCGGCCGGGGGCCGAGGAAGGCGCCGCGCTCGGGCTGACCCGCCCCGCCCCACCCCGCCCGGCAGGTACCTGGAGAAGTACCTGGCGCGCTTCCTGGAGACGGCCGAGCAGCACTTCATGGTGGGCCAGCGCGTGGTGTACTACGTGTTCACCGAGCGCCCGGACGCCGTGCCCCGCGTGGCGCTGGCCCCGGGCCGCCTCCTGCGCGTGGAGCGCGTGGCCCGCGAGCGGCGCTGGCAAGACGTGTCCATGCAGCGCATGCACACGCTGCACGAGGCGCTGGGCGGGCGGCTGGGCCGCGAGGCGCGCTTCGTGTTCTGCATGGACGTGGACCAGTACTTCCACGGCGCCTTCGGGCCCGAGGCGCTGTCCGAGTCGGTGGCGCAGCTGCACTCCTGGCACTACCGCTGGCCGCGGTGGCTGCTGCCCTACGAGCGCGACGCGCGCTCGGCCGCCGCGCTGGCGCCGGGCGAGGGCGACTTCTACTACCACGCGGCCGTGTTCGGGGGCAGCGTGGCGGCGCTGCGCGGGCTGACGGCGCACTGCGCGCAGGGCCAGCGGCGGGACCGCGAGCTCGGCCTGGAGGCGCGCTGGCACGACGAGAGCCACCTCAACAAGTTCTTCTGGCTGCACAAGCCCGCCAAGGTGCTGTCGCCCGAGTTCTGCTGGAGCCCCGACATCGGCTCAAGGGCCGAGATCCGGAGGCCCCGCCTGCTCTGGGCGCCCAAGGAGTACGCCCTGCTGCGCGACTAGTCCCCGACCCCCCGCCGGCCCGGGAAGGGGGGCCCCTGAAGCCGTCGGGGCGCCCCGGAGGGCAGCGAGAGCTTGGATCGAAACAGCCCTGCCCGCCTGGCCGTGGGATCGTAGCGGTGGGAGGAGGAGGCCCTGGCCTTTGGGGAGCTAGCTGTTCTACAGGAGCTTTCAACAGCCACCGACGAAGCACCGCGACAGTAGCGCGCCTCCAAGCTGCCCTTCACCTCTGACCTTACTGGATTCGGCTGATGCCTCCTGCAGAGCTGTTTTAGCCCTTCCCCCCCCCCCCCCCCAAAGCCAGCCCCCAACCCCCTTTTTGATAAGGAGACTGAAGCACAAAAAGGGAACGTAAGTGCCTAAGGCACAGAGAAGCTGTGAGTCTGTCTGGGCGGCAGCTGGAGAGCCAGGACTGGCTCTCACTCCAAAGAGAGTAGCTTCTGGGTGAACAGGAGAAAGCTGCTGTCACAGAAAGAAACATCTGAGTCCTTGGCTTTGCTCCCCCCGCCCTCAAGCAACTTTGTACGTATTTAAGTAATATTATAATAAAATTATTCCAAAGGTATCCTTATGGCCCTCTCTCCTGGACAGTGTCCACAAAAAGGACATTTCCTTGATGCGGGGCCCATAGTCTGGGCCTGGTAAGTTTCCTTACTCGTGGCTGCTATCTAGACTTTTCATCCCCGGGTGGGGGGCTGCGGGGGGGAGTGGGAAACACAGGCTCTGAACAGCAGGTGAAATCATCAGGCCCTGCAGGAAAGGCGGTTACGGGGCCAAGGAGACAGGGAAGGTAGCAGCTTGGAAGCCCCTGCGCTGTCGTCTGACACTTGGGGAAACTGAGGCCCTGGGAGGGTGGGATTTCACTCCAGGTCTCCCGAATCCAGTATGCAGTGTTCTCACAGACCTTGCATTTTTATGAGCCTCCACTGTTCCCAGGAAGGACAGCAGTTCCAGCGTAAATCCGTCCTGATGGTTTTCACAATCTGATCATTTTTACAAGCGGGTTCCACTTACTGATGATGTGAAATAAGAGATCTCTCCCCTCTCAAACGCAGTTCAAAGCTCCCCACTGCCTCCCACCCAAACTGGATTAGCAAAACCCAGAAGGCGTTTTGGACTCTGGTTTAGATAAGCACAGGCCAGCTGTACCTTAGAACAGGTTATTGCTTGATGGCTCTGAGCTGGCACATTCCTTCCTCTCCCTTACCCTGCAGCATCCCCCGAGGGCCACCCACACCACCTTCACACACACCCCGTGGCCATGAGAGGCCTGAGCACCAGCCAGTAAGATCTGCTTCTCTTCTAACTCTGCGCGTGACTGTGGACAAGTTCCTCACCTTGCTGAGCCTCGGTTTCCTCAGATTTGTAAAGCGGGGGTGCCCATCACCCTCCTTGCGGAGGTTGTCGTGATGCTGCAGAAAATGTGACTCGCCTTCTCCCCGTCCTTGCCTGTCCCTTCTCCACCAAGTTCATGGAGTCAAAGGCTTTGCCAAAAGAACAGCCATTTCCTGTTTTAAATGATGGCTGGGTCAGGGGTTTCCAGGTGCTGGACAGGGACAGCTTCGCACTGTAGGTAGAGACCTTCCGGAGGACAGGGAAGAGTCAAGGAAGATGCAGTGTGGAACAGACAACCTCTTGGGAGTGTCTCCCTCCTTTGTCTTACCCAGAGGCCCATGGGGGGACATTAGAGGGACTTGGGGCAGAAGCAGGAATAACAAGGGCGGATAAGCTTCTTCTGCGGCCACTTCTATCGGTGTCACTGTCAGTCAGCACTGTCCTCAGCACCCAGGCCGGGGCCCTCAGAGACAGTGGAAGCTCCTGAGAGCTTCCAAGTGAGGAGGTGAAAAGCTGCCAGTCCTCCCAGTCCTCGGAGTGTCGCTTCTACATGCAAAATCTTCACCTGCCCCTGCTGCCCCACCCTGCCAGGCCAGCTCAGATGTCATCCCCAGAAATCCCCAAACACCAGCAGCTGTCTAGCCAGGGCTCACTGGTCATAAGGGATTTAGATACACCGGGGCCATGTCAAATAATAACAGTAACAATTACACTCACTGGTACTTAGTATGCACTGGGCAAAGTTTGAAGCATTGGACATATATTGATTCATTTAATCCCCACATCCACCCTATATTTCGGTTGCTGTCATTTCCCTCATTTTACGTATGAGAAAATCAGGCACAGAGAGGTTAAGTGACTTGCCCGATGTCGTGCCACCAGCAACTTAAATTCACTGATGTGAGAACAAGCAGGAAATCAAACCTGCCCGGAAGATGGAGATCCAAAGTCAGGAACCGAGTCTGACACAGGCTCTGTCTAGGTCTTCTCTGTCCGCCTCTGCTTCTGTCTGCCTCTGTCCTGCTTGTGTGTGGCCCAACACACGTCCCTACCCCTGGGCCACGGGCTCTTCCAGGCTCCTGAACTGGACCTCTTCCTAATTCACGGACTGGAAAATCTGGAGAGTCAGCCGGTGGTGTGCTGGCAAATGTTTAGCAACTGGCTCCTCCAGGAAAAAGAAAGCCCAGATTTGTAGCCTTTGCCAGTTTCTGTTGTAGAAACCCCGCCATGGCCGATTCAACAACACCACATTCACCGAATGTGGAGTCGGCCACGTGTGTGTGGTGTGCACAACCCACTCATGAACCAGGACAGCCAACGCATCCCACTGGCACCATCGCTACCATCGGTCTAAGACTTCAACGGCTGAGTCAAATGTCCGCTGCTGGCCACTTGGTTGTGGCTGGGATCGGGTCAAGTGATGCAAACATGGCCGCCAGAGCTCACCCCTTAGCACAGCAGGCTGTGGGAGGTCAATTTCCGAGAACGCCTTGAGGCCCGTGAGGTTACCGAAGACAGGTTCCCGGCTACTCCATATCCATTTACCCCTCCTCATGTCAACACATCTGGTTTCCTTTTGGGGAGATGTACTACAGATTGGGGTTTCACCTGATGCTCCAGGCCTAGAGCATGGGCTGTAGGTCTAAGCCAATCAAGTATAGACATTCTGGTCACGGTGATTGGTTCAGGGATGGGACCTACCCCAGTCCCAACCAGCAAGACCCAGATATTTGCTGGGGCTTCTAGAAGAGAGAGAGGCTTGACTGCAGGAAACCCGGCGGGGAGCCTGTGAGGCTGGAGCCTGAGGGTGAAACCAGCTCTTAGAACAAAGCAAAGTGGAGAGCTGGAGACACAACAGTGAGCCCTGAGGCTGGCCTGACTCCCGCACTGTCCTGTTATGAAAGCCAAAAACTCCTTGTTTGGGTTGGACTTTCTACACTTGCAGCCACGTCTTGACTCACAAGGCCTGTGAGGGCTCAGAGTGAATTCCTGAAGGTGAGCTCCATGGTGACTCTTGGTAGAGTCACTTCTGTCTCACTCAGAATGCCCCACAGAGGACCAGCCTTGATAAACTCTGGGGTCATTAATTCCTGCATTTCCCTCCTCCACAATCAAAACATTGACCCACGTGGGGAAAGTGGATGGAAGGGGACTTCTTGGTTCCCTCACTCACGGGAATCGTGTCCCAGTCAGGGCACTTGCGGTGGACCCCCGAAGATAGGCAGGGTACTGGGATGTGGCCACCCCCCCACCTGGGAGCGGGGGCTGGGAACCCCACTGGACCCCACACATCCAAAAAGGCTTCATTCAGAATGAGACAAACCTGGGTGAGACGTGTGTTCCTGCCACTTAATTACAGCATGATCCTCGGCAAAAACAACAACAACAACAATGAAACAGGAACAAAAAAAAACCCCTCTTGGTTTTCTGCCTCCTTCATAGGGGGCCACAGGGTGCCAGACACCGAGCACTTGGCTCAGCAGCTGGGGTGAGGCCAGCCCACGGGAAGGGGCCATTTCCCTCCTTCCCCAAGTCTGGCGGGCGGGGGAGGGGAGAGGAGCAATGGAAAAGTGCCCCCCAGCCCCGCCCTCGCACGGAGCACGCTAGACACGACCGCCACCCAGGTGCAGGTACAGTTTATTCTTCACAACAGAGAAATACAAAGAGCAGAGGGTTTGGAATTCTTTGTCTCTCGCCCCATGTAGTGTCTTCCCCCACACTGGATTTTTATTTTGCTCCCCACCCCTTCTCTTAAATAGAATGCAAACCTGTTTCCTGAAGCATCGAGGGGCACCTGCCCTCACCTCCCTGCCACCAAGATGCAGACTGAGAAGCCGACAGACTGTTTTCTCTTTTTTAATAAGGTAACTAGTTCTAAATATGGTGGCCTGGAGGTCCCATAGAAAAAAGCAAATGGGGTGTTAACAGTATGTATGACAGCGTATTTACAGGGTAGTAACATGCGGACAAAAAGCTACAATACTGAGTATCCGACGACGCAAGTCAAACAAAGGGGTGGGGGCTGGGGCAGAGAACCCCATGGGAAAAAAAACCCCAGGAAACGTTAAACTGGTAAATCAATGGCGAGTTAAGGCTTAAAAAGTGTATAAAAATAACACAGTTAATATTCAAAACGGAACTCCAGATACAGAATATATAGATGAGTTTCTGTCTAGTTTTTTTTTTTTTTTTTTCCCCGGGGGATGAAGGGGGGCTTCTCCGGGCTCTGTACATAGTTCCTATATACATGGACACGCATGGCTTTCAGATCGGGGTGTGTCTGTGGGGGCTGAGGGCAGGGTCTGCTCCTGGGACCCTCCTCCCCGAGGATCCCTTCCCTGCCGAGGGGCCTAGGGCCTGGACTGGGGATTCCCCCCTTCATGACAGGGAAGACACATAACCCCTCCCTGGGCACTGCCCCATCTGGAGGAAATTCTGGAGGGGGGGGGTCCTAAGCCTAGGCCCACTCCCTCCCCACCCCCCTGCCCACAGTCTGGGATGGTGGGAGAGGTAGCCAATAGGTTTCCTGGGCAGCACCGAGGTAGACTGGGGTGGTCTTCAGGGCAGTGGAGGGCCAGGTCTTACCCAGCCCACCCTCACCCCATTTCCCTGGGCCTGTGCCCAGCCCAGCCCAACGTTGCACCCTTTGGTCCTGCGGATCTCCCAGCCCCTCTCCTGTTTTGCCTCCTGAAGCCTGGGCAGCCCCAGGAGCTGCCTCATCCCTCTGCTCAGTAATGCCCAGGGTGTAGCCCGAGAGGTTGGAGCTGGGCACCTAGGGGTGAGTGGCTCACTCCAGATGCTTCCTGTCCCCTCCCACCTGGGGGGGGGGTCCCCTTTGCAGTCCAGAAACCCAGGCCTGAGCCCTCCCTCAAGACCTGAGGCTGTGGCAAGAGAAGGTCCCACGCTGCCCTCTGGTTCTCTGTGTCCATCTGTCCGATTCTTTTAATTTCTCGGTCTTAGCAGCACCAACTTCTTGGCCAATAAATATCTTTTTTGTTATTTCCAAAACAAACTTAAAAACAAAAACAGTGAAGCAAGTGGAGGGTGGGGAACAAAAAGAAACCCAACAGAGAGGTTCAAAGTGCTCTGAGATCGTCTTTGGATGCCACCAAAACAGTCCAGAATCTTGCAGTTGGCCTGGCCGCCCCCGGAGCTGGACCGGGCAGGGCTTCTGCAGCCCAGGCTTTCTGGAAGGTCAGGAAGGTCATGAGAGAGCTCGGCTGTTCCTGGAGGGCCCCTGGAGGAAGCTGGGGCCTGGTGCTGCCTGGGTCTGTGTCTGCCAGTGGGCAGGGTGGGGCGGCGCCTTGGGTCGGCTCAGATGAGGGAAATTCGCACCGGGATGCCGGGGGACTCCGTCCTCTGGGGCGAGTGATGGCTCACCAGGTGCTCCACCACCGTGTGTTTGGACATGTGCTTCATCAGGTAGGTCTCCTGTGGGCAGGGGTGAGATTCAGAACATGCAACCCTTAGCAAGACACGCAGGGGAGGCTGCAGTTCCCACAAGTGGCCACGGGAGGGCTCCGTGGTAGGTGGGCCAGCTGGTGGCGAGCAGCCCGGCTCTAGGCCATCAGGTGGGCAGTGAGCATCGGTTCTAGCGATGATGCTGCATTGCCGCCACGCGTGGGTGCTGGCCCATTTACCAGACTGTGAGCCCACAGCATGCCAGCTGGAGAGCTGGCACGCACCAGGCTCGTCCCTCGGAAGTGCCCACCTGGACCTCCTGAGGGCCAGGCCAACTGGCTGCACCTCAGCCTGCCTGGGGGATCGAGCACAGCCGCCCCCATCTGGCCGGTGCTCCAGCGAGGGAGAAGCAGGAGGCCTTGGTCTGAGCTGGGTCCTGCCACCTCGTAGCAGTGGAACCTCAGATACGTCATCTCGTATGCCCAAGCCTCCTCTTGAAGGAACCACCTCAAAGGGTCGCTATGGCAGATAGAGCTCCCAGCACGCGGTAAGGGTCAAGGGGACTGTTCCTCCCCCAGTCTCTACTCTGGATTCCAGGCAGTGGTGGGAGCCCTGGCCTCTGCAACCCCACCCCCCCCACGCAATCCTCCCTTGGGAAGAAGCCGGACCTGATAGGACCGGTGACTTGGAGAAGCACAAACTGGGCATGCTCGGCTCGTCCCCTGACTGTCCCCACGGCTCTGCCGAGTCTGACCTGAGGCACCCACAACTGGGCGCGTGAGGGGACCCACGGGCTCACCTGCAGGCCCGGAGGCCCTCACACTCAGGTGGAAGGAAGTGGGAATACCTGGTGAGCCACCACTCGCCCCACAGGACAGTCCCCCGGTCTCAAACATCACCTTGCTCAGAATCAGTCATGTAGAGGAAGCCCTCAAATGCAGTGGCAACAGGCTATCAAACACCACCAGAGGGAAAGCCTCAGCAGCACGCAAACTAGGAAACTACTCTTCAGTGAATACACTGCAAAGAAAAAAACGACCCGGGTGGGGGCAGGGGCACAGGGTGGGGATCAACAGACTAAAAGATATATTGACAGGGTACAATGTAGGGATCTTCCTTGGATCTTGATTACAAAATCAGATTGGAAGTAAACAAAATGCTGGCCTAATTCAGGAGACAGAAAATGTGAACGCTGACCGGGTAGCTGATGGTACCAAGGACTTAAGGGAATTGTAAAGATACCGTGGACATGTTAAAAAAGAGGAGTCCTGATGTTTAGAGACAGAGTGAAAATTTTCAGATGAAACAACATAATGCCTACAGAGACATTATAGGGACAGAAAATAGGGATATGGATGAGCCAAGATTGGTTGATGTTTCTGGGGGCTAATGGGAACGTGGGGGTTCACTCTTCTAAAATGTTTCTTTTATGTATTAAAGTAGTTTAAAATTCAATCCATTAAAATGTTTTTTGGGTTTTTTTCCTTTAAAGGTTTGTCACTGGGGCGCCTGGGTGGCTCAGTCGGTTAAGCGTCCAACTCTTGATCTCGGCTCAGGTCATGATCTCACGCTTCATGAATTTGAGCCCCGAGTCAGGCTCTGTGCTGACAGCACGGAGCCTGCTAAGGATTCTCTCTCTCTCTCCCTCCCTCTCTCTCTCTCTCTCTGTCTCTGCCCCTCCCCTGCTCGCTTGCATGTGCATTCTCACGCGCTCTCTCTCTCGCTCTCAAAAAAATAAAATAAACATTAAAAAAAAAAAAAAAAAAAGATGTCAGGGTACCTGACTAGCCCAGTCAGTAAAGCATGTGACTCTTGATCTCAGGGTCCTGAGTTCAAGCCCCGCATTGGGCATGGAGCCTACTTAAAAAAATATCATGCCAACTATACTTTACTTAAAAATAAATTTAAAATAAAGGTAATTATTCTTGTTCTAGAGAGTCCAGTCAGGCCCAGTTCTAGAGAGTCCAGTCACCGCAAGACAGGTGAGCTGGGACACCCCCGCTGCCCTCAGAATTCAGACAGACTCCATCTAGAATCTCAGTCATGGACGCCTGTGGTCCCTCCCCTGGGAGCAGATGTGAGGAGGTGGGTGTCCAGAACTTGAGGCCGACGCCAGCTGACGGTCAGCCGGCTGAGTGGGGCTCCTAGGTCTCTGGGGTGCCCTGCCTCTCCCCTTGGGGCCCTTTCCCTGCAGGTTCTGCCCTCTGTCTTTCAACTCTCCTCTGCCCTTTGAACTCCAGGGAGGGAGCAGTGTCATGAACCCAGTGCTCAGCAACCACAGGCCTGGCTGGCACCTGCCATACTCCTCACCACCCGACGTGTGCCCCCTCCAGTCAGTGACCTCTCAAAAATATCCTCCCGGACAGTCCCCTCCCCCCAGTGGCTTCCCATTCTACCTGGCAAATATCCAAACTCCCTAACAAGGCCCCACAGCCCCGTGTGACCTAATCCTCTTTTAGTTCCTGGAAACTGCCACGCTTGTTCCACCTCAGGGTGTGCTCCTGCTTCGAAGTTTCTCACCCTCCTTACCCTTCAAGGCTTCATTGAAATATTACCCCCTCCCCTGGCCTACCCAGACCTACGTCCCTTTCCCAATTCTGTTCTAGCCTCCCTGCTGCTTTATCAACCTATGTTTCCTTCAGACCAGTGGTTCTCAGGCGGAGGTGACTTCACCGCCTGCCCCGGGACACTTGGCAACGTCTGGCATTTTGGGTTGTCACAGCCTGGGGAGGGACAGCTAGTGCACAGAGGCCAAGGATGTATCTAACATCCTACAATGCACCAAACAGTCCCCGAGCACAAAGGTACCCTGCCCAAATGTTAACATGCACCGAGGATGAGAAACCCTGCTTACAGCAGTTACCATAATTTGTCATTCCATATTTATTTGTTGGTTACTTGTTTAATATCTGTCTCCAGCAGTAGAGTCCAATCTCCCTGGGGGCAGAGAATATGTCTGTTCGATTCATCCTGACTCCCAATAGCCTGGCACAAGTGTTCAGTAAACACTGAGAGAATAAATCATTGTATTAGCGGATGTTTATTAGGCACTGGCTCTGCTGGCCAACAGCCCTGTGAGTTGAGAACTGTTACCTCGTCATTTTACCGATAAGGAAATTGAGGCTCAGTGATCTCTGTCTGGATTTGCATGGGGGTCTATTAACCAGAATATCTGATTAGCTGGAGACGCACACACACTCAGGTGATTTGCCCAGCCTCCCTCTTCTTGCTGAAAGGCCCTTGCTTAGGGAAATTCCCACCCAGGGACAGAGGGTTGGATGAGATGACCTTTCTGGTACTGCTCAGGCCTTTCCTGAAATGATGAAGCTCTGGGCCGAGCCACTGCGCCCTCTCGTGGCCACGATGGGGGTTGTAGCTTGCCCAGCGGGGAAGGCCCTTCCCCGGCTCTGGCTCTGGAGAGCAGGGTGCCTGGCCCCCCACCACTGCCTTCAGTGTTCCGGGGCCTGGAGGAAACCAGGCAGCTACAGGCCGCCAAGAGGCTGGAGGCTCGGCCCAGGGCAGCCAGAAACAGAACTGGGGAGCCGAAACCCTGGCTCTGCCACTCATCGTGATCTCGGGGAGTCGCTTCCCCTCTCTGGGCCTCGGTTTCCTTGTCTGCAAAGTGGGGAGAATCAAGATGGCTGAGGCCACGGGAGAGGAAGAGGTCCCCCGAGGACCCCAGGCACTCACCGAGGTGTAGGCCCGCCCGCACATGCTGCAGCAGTAGGCCTTGGCGTGCTTGATGGCGTGGGCGGAGAGGTGGATCTGCAGGGACGCGGAGTCCGAGTAGGCCCGGTAGCAGTTGGGACACTTGTAGGGCTTGTCCTTGTTGTGCTGGCGCTGGTGAGACTGTGGGGAGCACAGAGGGGTCAGGGGCCAGCTGGGGCTCCCCCCAGCCCCACCCCGGCTTGGGCTCCCTTTGCAGGGGGCCAGGCAGGCAAGGGGCAGGCGGGCACTCACCTGGAGGTTGGAGAGCTGAGTGAAAGCCTTTTCGCAGCCAGGATGTGGGCACTTGTAGGGTCTGTCGCCTGTGTGGATTCTGCAATGGGCAGTGAGGTGGAGTCCCTGACAGATACCGTGGGCCGGCTCCGGCCCCCCAGGCCCTTGGATGGCCTGCACCATATATCTGACTCCCAAGCCGCCCTGTCTCCACTCCATACACTCCCCAGAGAGCCCCAGGCAAGAGCCGGGGACTTCACAGGTACCCCCTTCTCCTTCCTCCTCTGGCCTCCCATTGCCGGTCTGTAACCAGAGCCCTCCTGCTCCCCACAGCTCCCTGCTGAACCCCGCCTACCGCCAGCGCCCACTCAGAGACCCGGCCCAGCCCCCCAGCCTCAGGGACCCGCGTTGACTGCTTTCTGCCCCTCTCTTCTTAAAAACCCACCTACAGACCACCACTGAAAGAACACAGATCCACAGCTTTGCCAGGAACGTGCCTGTCCACTCTGCCTCTTGCCTTCAGAAGGAAATGTCTCTGACTGGCCCCCGACTTCTGTCCCCTGCCCTGTCCCCACATCAGATTCATGTCTGGGATGGCTACCTGGTCACCCCCAGCTACCGAGAGAATGCAGGACGGGGAGGCCCGGCAGTTCAGCCCTCTCTGTCCTTCCTGTGAACCCTCTGTCCCCTCCCACTCCTGGGTTCTCATCCTGGCTGCACCAGCTACTAGCTGGGCGACCCTGGGAAAAATCACTGAGCCTCGATTTCCTCATCTGCAAAATGAGCATAAAAATATGACCTCACTTCACTTTGTGAAGATTACGTTAGATAATAGGTGTTAAGGGGTTTGGCCAAGTGTTGGCACAAAGTCCACATTCAGTCAACACTTGCCAGTATTACCATCATTCATTCATTCATTCATTCATTCACTCAACATTCATTACGCTGGGTAGCTCTGTGCCAGGGACCACGCTTGGTACTTAGAATGAACAAAACAGACAAAAAAACCACTGCCTCATGGAAACAAACAACAAACATGAAATAAGTAAGTAAATCCCACATAGAAGGTAATAAGTGCTGTGAGAAGACAGAGAATAAGGTGGGGGGGAGCACGGATGCCGGGGGGGTGCAGATTCAGTTTTAAACACGAGGTCAGGGTGGGCCTCACTGAGCAGGTGACTCCAGAGTGATGACTCAAAGGTGGACGGCTGGATTTTCTGTTCAGGTCAGTGGTGCTGCTCGTGCCTGCCTGACAGCCCAGGGGGGCCCAGGTGAGGACGGAGGTGGGCCCGGACAGGTGCGCAGACGCCCCAGAGCCCCATCTTCCGTGCAAGCCCTCCGCCATCAGCCTGAGCTTGTCTTCAGTCACCTGTTCTGGCAAATCCTCTCCGCCAAGTAGGTGGGCCGTAAAATGCTGGCCGTCCTGAACGCTGTTTGCCTAATTTGCCACCAAGCATCAAGGGAAGGGAGAACCCAGCCCTGGCCACACAGTGTCCCTAATGCCCCAGGCCACCTCACCGAGGCGGCTTGCTCTGCCCATCAACTCATCAAACAAACTAAGGTCCCTGTCCCAGCAGGCCCCATGCTGGATAGGCTTGAATAAACAACATCCCCCGCCATCAGGAAGACATTGGCTGCCCACCGTGAACACGGGAAGAGTCCAGATTCCTTAGTGTGTCATTCAAGGCCCTTCATCGTGTGCTCTGGCCTCACCTCCCTGCTCCTATGCACCCTACATCCTGGTCCAAGATCCATTTCTCACCCGGCAACCTTGTCTGACTAATGATTCTGCCCACCAAACCTGTGATCCGGATGCATCCTCAGTACAGGGGCCACTCCCCTCCCTCCCCTCCCCGCCCACCATCTCCTCTACGCAACAGGGAGGAGGGCAAGCACAGGGCCCAGGCTCAGATGCCAAGGCCAGAGCCAGTTCACAGGCTGCACAGAAACCTGCCAAGTGGAGCTGGTTGGCCCGATTTTGAGAACCCCATTCTACCTGCACATTTCTGGGTGTCATGTATCTGGAGACATCATTCCAACCATGGCACCCTGTCCCTACAATGGAAGGACCTTAAGGGCCATCTGGACTGACACAACCCCTCCGTTCCATCCTCCCCTCACCCCCTCCGGGGCTGGGGAATTCATTCAGTTGGGGTCAGGTGGCAGAGGGGACTAAGGGACCCCAGGGCATGTGCTGATTTTGTCTTAACCCCTCCAGGGCTCACCCCAGAGTCCTTGCCTCCCACCGCTCCTCTCCCCCGCCCCCAGCCTCTGGCCCCACCAGCCTCCCCGACTCCACTAGACTCCAAGCTCCTCCCTTTATCCAGGCTGCCCCCTCTTCCGGGCACACTCTTCCCCAGCTAATACCCGGTGAAAACCCACACTCCTGTTCTCAGCGTAAAAGCCCCCGATTGGGCGGCCTTCCCTGAGCCCCCACACCAGGCCTGGGCCCTGCAGCCCACCCCCAAGCAATGTGTATTTTGTCACTGCCTAGTCACTGTTTCCTGGGCTGCCTCCTGAGGGCAAGGGCTCCCCTGGTCTTGTTCACCAGCATCACCCCAGGGCCCAGCCAAGAGGACCCTGTACATAGGCAGGGACTGAATCAAAGAGGGTTTTCTCTCTGATGTCGGTCACTGGCAACAGTGATATGCTCAACATAGCCAATGACGTCCATCCTCAGATATAGGATGCAAGTATTTGTTGACTGACTGCACCCTCCAAAGGTCCTTCCTCAGGGCCCCAGCCAAGCCCTCTGGAGTGGGAAAGCCCCCTGTGGCCTCCCAGTCCCAGTACCACAGCTGCCTGGCCTCCTCCCTGGACTCCCAGCAGCAGCCTCTCCCTTCCTGGCCTCCACCACAGCAGCAGCACAGAGATCTGACCTCGTCATGGCCCTGCCTGGCGACCTCCACTGTCTCCCCCTTTTCCAGGACAGAGTCCAAACCCTGTGACCCAGCATTCAAGGCCTTGGTTTCCAAAGCCTCCCCTCCACCACTGCTCTCCCTGGCAGGGAGTCTTTCCGACTTTCCAGTGAGCTACGCACATGAAGACACCGCCCCCCCCCCCCCCCCCCCCCCCAGCAAGCATCTGAACCTGTGCTCATGCTGCCGCCCCTGCCGGGAACACCTCCCCCGACTCCACCCCTGCTCAGTTCCAACATCAGACTCCTGTCTCCGCAGGGCATCTTCTCTGTAGGGGAGCACCCAGCCCGCTCCCCACATGTGCTCACATGTGCGGACCACAGGCAGCGCAGGGGGGCCGAGCTGAAATCAGTGCCCCTGGACCGCCGCAGCCCCCCACCCTGGGGCCCCGAAGACTCGCCCTGCGGTAGCTGGCACCTCCACCCATAGGAGCTTCTTCCGCAGCCCCTTCCTCCCTGTGACGCACGGGCTCCTGGGGGATCTGGGCTCAAATCTCACTTCTGCCTCCTCGTAGCACAGTGACCTTGGGCAAGTGACTTTGCCTCCCTCAACCCAGTTTCCTCAGTCCAAAAATGGCGATAATAATACGGATTGTAATGACCATAAGGATTCAGTGACTTCTTCAAAGGGTGTTCATGAGATACTTTCTATTTAAGATAAACAAGTTATACAGACCAACAAGGAGAATTTATTCAATGTTTAAATAAAATTATGGACAATTCATCAGTTCTCATTTTTTCTTTTATTTCCCAGGTAATAAATTACACTGAACGACTTCAGCCGGGTGAATGCTTTGGAACTAACACAACGGTAGGGTCAGCACAAGTTAACCTTCCTTGAGATGACTCACTCTCTGTGCCACTTTTCAGATTCACTACCTCTTCTTTAGAAACACAGCTTCACACTACAGGAGGACTTCGTATGGAAACACCCGCCTCAGGGCCAGGCACACGGGCGTCCTGGACACAGACTAGTTGTGGGTAGAATTTGACTACCGTTACGATCATCAGACTCGAGAAAAACGGAATGACGCCTACCCCTGCCACCAGTATGCCTACCCCGGCACACGCACACAAACGTCACATAGCTGAGAAAACAAATGCAAACCGGTCTGCAGCCTGAATAGACAAACACATCCGGTCACTCGAGCCTCTTCCTAGACCTCACCTACCCACTCACAAAACGGGTGCGATCCCCGACTTTTGCCTTGTAAGGCTGCAGGTACATGACCTCGCACTCGTGCTAACTACTGTCGCAGGTGTGACAGATGCCATTTTTCTACGCTGACCAGACTCTCTGCAAAGTTCTGCTGACTTTCTTTTGAAATACATGTGGTTTTTATTATTTATGGGGCCACCCCTGAACTCTGGACTTCTGGAACACTCTGCCAGCTACCTGTGTTTCCTTACTTGTTTTGTCTTCCTTTCATGGAAGAGAGCCCCACCAAAGTGCTTCAGCACATCGAAACTACGTTGCCCCCCAGAATGCTTCCAGGCACATCTTTCTCCATAACCAGAGTCATCTTGCTCAACCTGTTTCTAACTTTATTTCTATTACGTAACCAGGGCTGGTTCAGCCTTGGACGTGACCTTCTTTTATTCCCCTCATTACTGGCATCACCCTTGGAAGATGGATTTGATTATGTGCCTTGACTGTCTGGTTTTCTACGGAGGGGCAAAAAGCAGGAAAGAGTCTCTGTGGAACGGCAGGAAACAAGGAACCTGGAATCTGGTTGCTTCTTTGTGTTTAGCTTTTTGTTTGTTTGTTTGCCTAATGGATTCTGGAACTTGTATTCGGGACACCCACCTCTTTGTCACTGGGTGAGGACACATCGGTTTAATTATATGTGTCACTGTCTAATGACTAACAATTTGTCTCTAATGTTAATAGGACCCTCTTCTATTGCTTGTTTGGTTTCCCACCATTATGCACTCAAATCACTCGAGGAAAAAAAAATGTGTGTCCTTGGGAATGGAGAGCAATCCCTGGATAAGGAACATCAGCAAAATCCCCTCCTTCAAAGGCCTGTGAAATTTTTGTTGCTTTTTTGGTCACGGTCTTGATGAGTATTTTAAAACAAAGGTTTACTTCTGAAAAAACTAGGATTCCTCCTAATTATCACTACTTGCTACTGTGTTTCTTTTTTTTTTTCTAAGTTTATTTTTGAGAGAGAGAGAGAGAGAGACAAAGCATGAGTGGGGGAGGGGCAGAGAGAGAGGGAGACACAGAATGTGAAGCAGGCTCCAGGCTCTGAGCTGTCAGCACAGAGCCTGATGCGGGGCTCCAACTCACAAACCGTGAGATCATGACCTGAGTTGAAGTCAGACGCCCAACCTACTGAGCCATTCAGGCGTCCCATTTAAAAAAAATTGTTTTTTGAATGTTTATTGATTTTTTAGAGGGAGAGACAGAGCGTGAGCAGGGGAGGAGCAGAGAGAAAGAGAGACACAGAATCCGAAGCAGGCTCCAGGCTCTGAGCTATCAGCACAGAGCCTGAACCGGGGCTCAAACTCACAGACCGCGAGATCATGACCTGGGCTGAAGTCAGACGCTCAACCGATTGAGCCACCCAGGTGCCCCATTACTACCAAACCAATGCTCATACCTTACCTAGGCTGCCCACCTTGTGCCCTAGCCTTCTCGAATCCAGGCCCCCAATCAGAATAATGTTATCAAAGTATCTTTTACACCCAAACGCTCTTGGACTTTCCAGATGGCCACCAGCCAACACCAAAGAGTTCCTTCTTTGCTTTACTAAAAGAGGGGATGCTCCAAATGATTGAGCGTTTTGTATTTTCTGTATTTTTAATTAGCCAAACACTAGAGCGAGGGCTGTCCTATGAAGATACTACTGTAAGGCAGCTGGCAAATCAAAAGAAGAGATGGCCAATCTCCCTGCATTAATTTCATATTTTATGTGCATATATACATACAGAAAATGTATTATACACTTATATTCATTTTATATGTATGATAATATGTAACTTATACGATTATACAGTATATCATACAGAATTATATATGCTATATAATATAAATATATACATTTGGGCACTTTTTAAAATGGAGACCAAAAAACAATAACTTATTTTCACGTACAATAAAAATAAAAAAGACATGTCCTTATGAGCACCAGGTGTTATATGTAAGTGACGAATCACTAGGTTCTAATCCTGAAAACAATACTCCACTGTATGTTAACCACTTGAAAAAAAAAAAAAGATTTTGTTCTACATTTAACTATACTTACCAATTAGTGACAGTTATAACACGTCTTATGAGATAAATTAAAAGAGTCTGAAGATGGGTCAGTGCCCTTGCTGCCTAAAATCTGTTCTTAATCTTAAATATTGATCATGCAATATATCGTAATAAAAGACTACACTCTCCTCCACTCTGACATTGTTGATTGTTACAATAAATGGACCAGAGTCATTTGGTCTCAGCAACAGATCTGAGGTCCCCCTCACACCTGCCAAAAGACCTCTGCTTCAGGTCTGAAGTTGAGTCTTCTGAAGAAGACATCAAGAGATTATGGGCTCAGTAGAGGACTACAGCACACGCACTTAGTTCTTTATGCTCCAGAGAACAGATGAATGGGCACAGCTTCCAAACGGACACCATCACCTCAAGCAGACACTGTGTGAGGCCAAGCCAGGGTCCCAGAGTCTTCACTCCAGAAGCAGGCAAGTTGGCAAAGCAGACTAACCACCCGAGATCAGCAGAACAGGAATTATGACTTTGGACGGAATGAAAGTGATTTAGTTGGGGTTAATTTCTATTTCCTAAAGGGCATATGAGAAAACCCATTTCTTCTTTGATCTACCTCTAATCCTCAATTTAAGCTATCTTTGAACAAGGAATAAAATACTCAGACCGGGGTGTCTGGGTGGCTCAGTCAGTTAAACGACCGACTTCAGCTTGGGTCACGATCTCACGGTTTTTGAGTTCAAGCCCCACGTCGGGCTCTGTGCAGATAGCTCAGAACCTGGAGCCTGCTTTGGATTGTGTCTCCCTCTCTCTCTGCCCTTCCCCCACTCACACTCTGTTTCCTTCTCTCTCTCAAAAATAAATAAATATCAAAAAAAAAACAAAAAACCTGCTCCGACCAACTGCCAACAATTTGAGACCATTTGCTCTTCGTGACCATTAGTTTGGTAAATAGGGCCAGTAAGAATCTGTCCTCCTTCCCAACAGGATATAATTGGGTAAATCAAATTTGTAACCACCACCATGCCAGAAATGTCACATTTGAAGACAAATTTCATTTAATTATAGTATTAGATTACTATAAGCCTGATAGTAAAACACAAGGACTGTCCTTCACACGTGGGAATGTGGACTCCCTAAGGCTCCAGGAAACTGGACCAGATCTGCTCCCTGGCTTATGGAACCCCAGCCTTCAAGGTTACACATGAAGTTACTCCTGCCAGCCCGAAACGCCAACGCACTGGGTTGGGGGGGGGGTGTCTCCAAAAACAAGGTACCCTTTCCATCACAGGCTGTACAGGCACAACCCAACAGGTGAACTGGATCCTTCTAGGTTACTGATCTTAAATAATATCATGAGGAATTTTTTCCACACACAGATTAAAAGGAGGACCCAGGGGTTTTGTGAAATCTGATGGAAGTTAGCTCTCAAACCTTAGTATCGTATGCTCTAACCAGCAGGACTTTCTTTCTTCATCAATACCTCGTTACTCGTGCCTGTGTCCAGAAAACTGGCCAAACTTTAAAAAATAAAGTAATGACAAAAAATCAGAAACCTGCGGAGAGAAAGTTCTGTGGTCAGATCCTTATGCCTCAGGAGGCTCAGGACCGGGAGAAACCACGGATGCTTTGTCCTACTGGCACTCTGCCATTTGTTTCTTACCATCAAACCTACACATTATGCCTCCGAGTCCAAGGAACAGACAAAGCACTCTGTGCCCCACGATAAAGCACACAAACGCAATGGATGTGTATGAATAAATCACAAAAAGAACAACAATTTTTAAGAACCTAAAAATAAAAACTAGGGTCTCTCTGTCTAGCATCAGTCCTCAAAAGAGAAAACATCTGAGCACTTCCTGCAAGTTACAAGCTCCACACAAAAACATTACCCCTGACTTTTACAAAGCAGATAGCGGCCAACCCATAGCAATGCTCACAGATGCTATCACCAGGGGAGAGAAAACCTCTGTGTTTCTTCCCCTCTGAAGAGATGAACTGCAATCTTGGTAACCTTTGGTTTGTTTCTCTAAACACCTATGGTGTTTTTATTTGGCGGGTGGATAGTCAGTCTTTCTGATGTCTGTACTCCCCTGCAAAAACTGGTCTTTCCTGAAAGCATTTGTATTTCTGAATCTCTCTCTGACATGCTCGACTAGACTGTACGCCTATAAGGACAGGGAGTTTTGTCTGTTTTGTTCATTGCTGCGCTCCCAGAACCTAGAATCATGTCTGTCTTATGGTAGAGGCTCTGCAAATACTTGTCAAATGGATGAATCACATGACCTATAAAAGCTAGTTCTATTTATTCCACAAATATTAAACAAATGCCCAGATGCTTATTATGTGCCACACACAGGGGATATGGGGATGGAGGGGACCAAGCCCTTGCCTTCAAGAGCCATCAATATATTTGGAAGTTGGGAAAAGAAGCCGGCAAGGACGAGACAGCCTATCACTACCGTGATGGGGATGCGTAGGGCCTGTCGGGGCGTGGGGAGGCTGGACTGAGAGATGGCTAGGAGAGGCCAGAGAAAAAGGATAAAGATGGGGGAGGGTGTTTCAGGCAAAGGACATAGCAGATGAGACACGGTGGGAAGGGTGGCATAGTAGTGACAGCAGAAGCCAGTGAGGTCCACAGAGGTCATATCACCAAAGGCTTCAAATGCCAAGTAAAGGAGTTTGGTCTTGACCCTCGGGGCAGTGGGCACCTAGAGAAGGTCCTTGCCCCTCCTGCACCAGGTCCATGCACCCGGCGCAGGTGCTGAGCTGAAATCGGCTGCAGGGGGTGCAGCACCAGGCGGGCCACTCACCTGGTGTGCTGCTGGAGGTGGGAGAGCTGTCGGAAGGACTTATCACAGTAGGAGCAGTGGTAGGGCTTGACGCCCAGGTGGATGCGCAGGTGCTGGGCCAGGTAGGAGGCGTTGGCAAAGGACTTGGAGCAGTGCGGGCACTTGTGGGGCTTGGCCTCGGTGTGTGACTTGGAGTGAATTTGCATCTCAGACTTGGTGAAAAAGGTCAGCGGGCACACCTTACACCTGTGGGGTAAGAGGCACGTTCACACCTGGGAAGACGGCCGCCGCCACCGCCACCACCCCCGCCCCGCCCCTGCCCCCTACCAGTAAGCTCAGGGCACCTTCCACAGCACCCAGACCTTGCACCTGGGCACAGAGCTTCCTTGTGAGGAGCCCAGGGGTACAGGCTCCCAGCCTGGACACCCTCCAATCTGGAGGCAAAGGCTCTTCCCCCAGGGGCCCATTCCCAGCAGTGGGGGAAACGGTTTCCATTTCCCAGGGAAGACAGGCCTGGCAATCCTGGGGAAGGTGTGCCCGGGGCCACATGCCCTAACTTTGGGAGTAAGAAGTCCTCCCAGCTGCACATCAGAATTATCTGGGGAGCTTTCAAGAGGGGCTCACTGGCCCTCTGCATGTCCGCCCTCTAACCAATTATATCAAAATTTCTGGAGGTGCTGCCCTGGGATTGGCATTTTCTGAGTGCTCCCCAGATGATTCCAACTTGAGGGTCGAGAGCTTGAAGGGAGGAAGAACAGGACTCCCACGACACCAGGTTGTGGTGAGGTTGGCCTCTGGCAACCCTGCATATGCATGGGGGGATAGCCCCAGCCTGCCTGTGAATGGGCTGTGGGTGGGGCTCACCAGGAGACCCCGCTCCTCTGGACCTGGCCCCTACCCTCAGCCTCTGCAGTCCCTCTTTCCAGCCCCAGCTGCCGGGCTCCTAGGGCAGCCCTTGGTGTGAGCCTCCACCCCACGCCCACGTGGACCCCCTCCCGCCAAGACCCCCACCTGTATGTCTTGCCCTCCTTGGCAGTCTCGCCCGAGGCCAGGATGGGGTAGGGGACTACGAGGACGGGCGGCCCCCCTGGGTTCTCCGCCTTGATCTTTTTGCGGCCACGCTCGGACTTGGGGGGGCCAAGCAGGCCATGGCCCTGGATTGTCTTGATGGAGTCCAGGAGGGGGGGGCTGGTGATCCCTGAGATGAGGGTGGGGGACGAGGCGATGAGGCGGCTCTGGCTGGTGGTGGTGGGCGTGGACGGGGTGCTGGTCCCCGTGCCTGCACTCGACTCGGACGTGCTCACAGCCGGGGTCCGGGAGGAGAGCCCCAGACCTGTGGAAGACATGGGGTGGGGGCAGCTGCAGAGGCCTTTCTAAGCACCCCCACTTCCCTTCGTAAATCACCCCAGGGGGAACTAAATGAGAGGCTGTGTGTGTGTGTGTAGGATGCCTTAGATACCTAAGGACTAAACTGGGTTGGTAACAGGCACTTTGGAAATACTTCAAACTGCAGAAAAAAAACAAGCACACAGATGTTCACTACTGTGTTATGTGCAATAGCAAAAAGCTAGAGGAACTGAAATGTGTAACATTAGGGAAGGGGTCAATAAATTGTGATCAGTTTTCTCTACTGAACATTAAGTGTCCATTAAAAAGGGGGTTATTATGGGGCGCCTGGGTGGCTCAGTCGGTTGAGCGTCCGACTTTGGCTCAGGTCATGATCTCGCGGTCTATGAGTTCAAGCCCTGTGTCGGGCTCTGTGCTGACAGCTCGGAGCCTGAAGCCTGCTTCGGATTCTGTGTCTCCCTCTCTCTCTACCCCTCCCCCGCTCAAGCTCTGTCTCTCTGTCAAAAATAAATAAACATTAAAAATAAATAAGTAAAAATAAAAAGAGGTTATGTTTGTAAAACAAAATATACACACAAAACAAACAACAAAATGGCCTACGTATGCACAGAAAAAGTAAGTAGGAGAAGATGTACCAAAAGTGATGTGGATAATGCAATTAGGAGTAATTTTTAAAATGTGTTTTGTTTTGTTTTATTTTGTTTTTTTTACTTAGCTATACTTTGATTCTTTGACAATGAACTTTTTAAGAAACTTCTGTGATATATATATAGGAGCGCCTGGCTGGCTTAGTTGGAGGAGTGTGCAACTCTTGATCTTGGGGTTGTGGGTTTGAGCCCCACACTGGGTGTAGAGATTACTTAAAAAAAAAAAAAAAAAAAAACTTTAAAAAAGGGAAAAGGAAAAAAATAAAATAAACTTTTGTTAATAAAAGTTATTCTTTTAAATTTTTTTTTTCAACGTTTTTTATTTATTTTTGGGACAGAGAGAGACATAGCATGAACGGGGGAGGGTCAGAGAGAGAGGGAGACACAGAATCGGAAACAGGCTCCAGGCTCCGAGCCATCAGCCCAGAGCCCGACGCGGGGCTCGAACTCACGGACCGCGAGATCGTGACCTGGCTGAAGTCGGACGCTTAACCGACTGCGCCACCCAGGCGCCCCAAAAGTTATTCTTTTAAAAAGGAGGGGACTACAGGGGCGCCTGGGTGGCTCAGTCGGTTGAGCATCCGACTTCAGCTCAGGTCATGATCTCAAGGTTTGTGAGTTCGAGCCCCAGCATCGGGCTCTGTGCTGGCTGTTCAGAGCCTGGAGCCTGCTTGGGATGTTGTGTCTCCCTCTCTCTCTGCCCCTCTCCCGCTTGCACTTTGTCACTCTGTCTTTCTCTCTCAAAAATAAATAAACACTGAAAAAAAGGGGGAGGGGGACTAGAAACATTACAATACCAGGTTAAACAGACAAAAGATGAAAATGGTATCTATTGCATGACTAAAACATTGCTTCTTTTGAAAAGAAACCAGGAGCACCTGGGTGGCTCAGTCAGTTAAGTGTCTGACTTTGGCTCAGGTTATGATCTCACGGTTTGTGAGTTCAAGCCCTAAGTCGGGCTCTGCGCTGATAGCTCAGAGACTAGAGCCTGCTTCGGATTCTGTCTCTCCCTCTCTTTCTGCCCCTCTCCTGCTTGTGTGCATGCTCTCTTTCTGTCTCTCAAAAATAAAGACTTTTAAAAAATAAAAAATTTAAGAAATAAAAAAGAAACCAAAAATCTACGCATTGAAAAAGGTAAGCTCCAGAGATGGACACATGTTTGTGTCACCCACTGGCAGTGGAAGGATACATCTATCACCCTCAGTGGAGGGCTGTTTGGCACAAGCCATTGATGTGTCAATGTACCCAACTTTTTAAAAAAAAAGTTTAACATTTATTCATTTTTTGAGAGACAGAGAGAGACACAGCTTGCATGGGGGAGGGGCAGAGAGAGAGGGAGACACAGAATGTGAAGCAGGCTCCAGGCTCTGAGCGGTCAGCACAGAGCCCGACGCGGGGCTTGAACTCACAAACCGTGAGATCATGACCTGAGCCAAAGTCGGACGCTTAACTGACTGAGCCACCAAGGCGCCCCTAATGTGCACAACTCCTAGAAATTGCCCGCAAGGAAATATTTGCCCATGAGCACAAATGTCTGTGTACAGGGACCTTCCATATAAAATTCTGCTCAGACAAAACTGGACACAACCTGTTTGTCCTCAGCAGGGGCTGTGTAAAGAGATGTGGTCCATCCTCACTGTGAAGGACTGGGCAGCCACAAAAACAAGAAAGACGCTGTGCAGTGACGGAGAGAGAAGCCCGAATGTGCCGTTGTCAGGTGAAAAAGCAAATCATAGACAGTATGAACCCATCTGTTTAAAGGCACACACGCCTAAACCTCATATGTATGTAATAGACAATACATATGTGTGTGTAAATGTACAGGAAGAGATCTGAGAAGACGCATCCAACTCAATTTGTGTATAAAAGATGGCTCACTCTAGGGAGGAAGAATACTTTTCTGGCAAAAGGACATTTCCATACTTTATCTAGCTGCTTCTATATTACTTGATTTTTTTACCTGGTGAATTCATCCATTTTTTACATCTGTGATTAAAGGATAAAACAAAATAAATTATAGAGAAAACATATGAAAATGCCAACAGTAGTAGGACTAGGGCTAATTTTTTCTCCTTTCAGGTTGTCTGCGAGTTCTCAATTTTCTGCAAGGACTATGCGTTACCTTTATAATTAAAAAAAAGCATTAAATATGCTTATGATAGAATGCTTATGACAGCAAGTTAAAGTCATGGGTACAGCCCTACTACAAGCTCAGCAAAATACGCACACATATTAAAAAATAAACAAAAAAGATGGAAAAGGAAGGAAATGAACCAAAGGGCTCTCTAAGCGGCTGGGTTAGGAGCTGGGATTATGAGTGGTTTTTTTCCCTTAGTTTTTCTTTTTTCCAAATTTCTTTTAATATGCTTATATTACTTTTTTAATATTACTTTTATAATGAGAAAAATAAATTTAATAAAGTCATAATAAGGGGGGAATGCGCAGAGTGTCACTGGGGCCTCAGGGAGGCTCACTGGGCCCCATAATTCCTGGGCGTCTGAGAGGAGGGGGGAATGAGGAGAGAGGCACCCGGCCGTTGGTAGGGGTGAGCCAGCGGAGGAACAAAGGCCTGGCTGCTGTGGCCTCCAGAGAAAGCCTGTCCACCAGGCTCTGAGGTAGGCATCAGGCAGACCCAGCCCCGTGACAATGCCTCAGGATGCCCCCAGCACCCCAGTCCCAACCCACTCAACACTGAGCTCACCTCTTTCCCCCACCCCCTCCGGTGATCCCACTTCCCTGGCGGTGCCTGGGATGCCCCCTCACTTCTCCCTGCTCCTCACCCCTATGTCCAGTCTAGCATCGAGTCCTGTCCATTTCCCTCAACGTGTCTCAGATCTGTCCCCTTCTCTCCATCCCCACTGTCACTGCCTGGTCCAGGCCACCGCCCTCTCCTATAGATCTCCCTGCCTCCTTCCCTCTCACCAAGCCAGTCCCTACCTTGCAGCCAGACTCGGCTTTCCAACCCAACTCTGAGCATCTCCCTCCCCTACTTATAAATCTTTCACGGCTCCCCACTGACGGAGGGTAAAGTCCCAACTGCAGGGGTGGCCCACAAGGCCCTTCACATCTGGTCGGCTTCCTCTCTAGTGTCAGCAGGACCAGCTAGAGCCAATGGACTCTAGAACCCACATGGGCTCTGAGGACCCATACCGCCTGTGTCTGCCTCCTACCGACTGTGCAACTCTGGCTCACTTTCCTCATCCGTTAAATGGAGAGGTTAGGGTGCACACGAAAGTGCTTAGAAGTCAAAAATGGTCGACTGTTCAACCTAATACTAGCACTACCCACCTCACAGGACTGCTGGGAGTAATAAAGGCACACTGCTAGCTATACGCAGGTGCTCAACTGGAGTCAGCTGCCATATTGTGAGTGTAGTCATTGTGATGTATCATCAGCATCTGGCCCTTCCACCCATCCTACGCTTGCTTTCTACACACACACCCGCGTAGCACGTGTGGTTCCCTCTTCCTGCTTCGCTTCCCTCATCAACAGCCAACCTTTCCCGGCACATAAACCCTTCCCCCTCACCTACAGTGGGTCTGGTCAAGGTTCTTCTCCGGATTCCCTAAGTTCCTTGGCACTGACCCGCCCCCGTCCTGTCAATGTCACGCGTAGGGTGGGGTGGGTGAAGGCTGGGGCGGGGAGGGGAGGGTTGTCCTCCCAGGCTGGCCGGGGCCTGGGAAAGGCGGGCTCCCTCAGCCCCGCCCCGTCCTCGCCGGCCCCGCCCACTCCCGGCCCGCCGTACCTGTGACGGTGCTGGTGGCCGGCCGCGCGTGCAGCGCCACGTCGGGCTGCGGCACGGCCTGCGGGTGCAGCCCCGGCACCTGCTGCAGCTTGGGCAGCGACATGACGGCTTGGCTGCTCTCGGCCGGCGCCGGCGGCACCAGCAGCGGCTGCTGCGACGAAGCCGACGTGGGCGGCAGGTGAGGCGGCCGGATCTTCTCCGCCATCAGCTGCTCCTTGATCTTGTTAATCAGGACCAGGTTGTCCAGCTGCGGGCGGGAGAGGAGAGGCACTGAGGGGGTTGGGCCGCGCCGGGCCCCTTCCCCGGGCCGCGGTCCCCCGCGAGCCGCGAGCCCTGAGCCCGGAGCCCCGTGGGCCGGGCCGAAGCCCGGGGCAAAGCAGAGCAGCTCCAAGAGGGGGAGGGCGGCCGGAGGGCGACGCTCGCTCAGTCTTACCTGGCTGGGCATGGTGGGAGGAGGGGGCCAGAAGTAGGGGTTGTTAAATCGAGGCTCGGCCATCCTGCGGGGAGAGAGCGACTGTCACAGGGACCCTCCCCAGCCGCCTGGGGCGAGCTCCCGTCAGCTATACCCACTCAAGTCTGGCCCCACGTCTGGGACCCCCACCTCTGCAGGACCCTCACCCTGCAGCAGGGCAGGCCCCTTACCAGGCCCGGGCAACCACGTCTCCAGGCTGAGAAGTCAGGAATTCAGTGTCTCCCTCCGTGGGCCCCAGAGGGCAAAAGTCAGAGACAGGCCAGCTGTGCTCCCAGGTCCCCCATCACCCCGATGCCCACAAACCGATCCCCATTCCCCAGAAGGGCCTGAAGCTGCAGAGCCCCCCGTGAACCCATGGATTGATTCCCACCCCACCCGACAGAGACACACTGGGGAGTCTTGGGGCAACTTCGTAAATGGCCACAGAACGGAGGCAAGCGCCCAACCCTGATCCCTGCCCTTCTGACCCCTGCCCCTTTGAGTGCAGACAGCCTCATCGGAACATGGGGGGCATCCTGGGTCATCAGATACAGCCTTTCTGAAGGGCAATTTGGCAAGATGGTTTACAGAGACCCACAGGATTACTGCCCTTTGACCCAGGAAATTGTACCTCTGGAAAATTATCTTCAAGAAGCAAGCACGGGCACGTGCAACACTTTACCTACAAGGACGTGTCCGCACACTGTGCTTAAGGAGGGGCTTGAGGAGGCTGGCGGCTAGGGCAGTTGGGGGCTCTTCAGTAGAAGTATGTGACAGCCTATCTGGTGGCCCTCACTTCTGGCAATTTCCTTGGCAGGCTGTGCAATTAGGCCTTTCACCCAGAGCAGTGTGAAGGATGGGCCTTCAGAGCTATCTTACTCTTCCAGAGGGTTCAAGTCTTCCTGCAACCCTAGAGTAAGTCAAGAAGTGACTTACAGGGACCGTGCTGAATGGAGTTTTCCATTAGGCCTTACTCCCTATCCAAATTCTCTTATTTATCTTGCTCCTACAGTAATTACTAACTAAATACCTACTGGTATTGCTGTTTAAATGACTGTTTGACCGTCAAGGCCAAAACGAAATGCCTTCCACCTCATCTCCTGGTCTTAGAAGCCTGAGGAGCCCCTACCAGAATGGCAGGCAGAGGGGTTTAGGAGAAAATTCTCAATACAATCTAATCTCAACACTTTAAGAAAGATCTTTTACATAAATTATCCTTGTAATCTTTACTTGAGAAATAGGCACGGGAGGTATTATTACCCCATTTTATAGGTGAAGAAACTGAGGCTTGGAGAGAGGGGAAGGGACCTGTCCAAGACCACAGGCTAGGGTACCAGAGTCAAACTAGAAAGTGGATTTGCTCAAGCCCTTTCCTCTGGGGAGTTCGCTTTGCAACCCCCCAGTCCTTGGTTGAGCAAATCTCATATGCAAGTGGCCTACACAGAACAACCTTTGCCCTTTCACTCCCAGCCTGGGGGCTGGGTAGGGTCTGAGCCTGGCCAGGCGGAAGGTCATAGTACCCTCCTCTGGGGTGGCTGGGTCGGCCCCTGCCCTCTAAGGGCCCTCCTGCTCCCTCTATCCGCAGACACCAAGCTGCCCCTTCCCTCCCAGCCCAGAACAAGACGCACTTCCTGCCTGGAGTTCTCCCTGACTGTTCCAGATCCCTTTCTCAGAAAGACCTCAACACAAGAACAGTGAGGAGGCTGCCATTTACCAAGTGTCTACCCTGTGCCAGGCCCACTGACACTGAAAGGCAGGTACTCTCATCATCCCCATCTTACAACTGAAACAAAGTTCAGAGAGGTGGAGTGACTTAGTCAAGGTCACACAGCAAGTAAGTAGAGCTGAGATTCCCCCTCTAATCTGCCTGACTCCAAAGTCCAGCTGATTAGTCCCTTAGCTGTTCAAGGGAAAGACAAGGCATCCTGACTGCAGGCTTGTGAATATGCCCTGTCTTAGGATACAATGCGCACAGCTCGGGGGCAGGCACCCACACATCCAGAAGCTGTCCCTCCCAGCTGTCGTCCACCAGGGAAAACGTGAAGGGAACTGAGCTGAAGAGCCTGGGAGAGGAGGCTCCAGGCTGGGGCGGGGGAAGGGGAGCCGAGAACTGGATACACCTGTCTCACTCATCTCAGCATCCCCAGCAGCCAGGCCTAGAGGTGACCAACAACAGGAGTTGTATGACGGAATGAATACATAAAGGAATAATAATCAGAACTCAAGACAGCCACATACAGTTCGACGGTTGACAAAGCTCTTCTGTACCCACAGGCCTTCTCCTCAGAGCCCAAGGAAGCAGGGAATAGTCTCATCCCCATTTCACAGAGGGAAGCACTTTGCTCCAGGCCACAAGGACGGAGGCAGCACTGCACCGCCAGGTTGGGCACTGGCTCTCAGAGCCTCAGTTCTCCTCATCTGTGAAATGGGGTGAAGCAGGCTGCTCTGCCTCATTCCTGCCCTGCCCCACCCCGGCCCAGGGCTCTGCCTACCGCACCAGCTGTTCCTTGGCATTTCCTCCTTCTCTTCAGCTCAATGCCAAGTTCAGGTTTCCCAAAGCCCCTCCCTGGCTAGGGAGGTATGGGGAAGAAGGTGGCTGGCCTAGGGTCCCATGGCTGGAATAGAGCAACCTCTCTGCTACTTGTCTGGCTCCTGGCCAGGCAGGGATGGCCCCTCGCCCTGGCTTGGCACAGGCCCACAGAAGGGACGGGTCTGACCTGGGCCACTTAATCTGATCCCCGCAGTCTCTTCCTAATTTCTCCTCATCCTCCTCTGGCTGGTCTTAAGTAATTTAGTGATTCAGTCTGTGACCCTTGCCCTGGTGTATACCTACTGTGTGTCAGATGCAGGGAAGGCAGGCAGGGGGGGGGGGCATTTGCTGAGCTCCTACTGAGTGTCAGGAACACTGCTAGGAGCACTTCAGGAGTAGCTCGTGTGAGCCTCCCAGAAAGCCTGTGAGGTGGGTATTCACCTCTGCAACCCTGGGACCTACATGACATGGCAGGCCGTCGCAAGAGGCGAGTGGGGAGGGTGGCTACGGCTGGGCTAAGGCGCTCAGACCTTGTCTTAAGGGAGGGGTTTTAAGCAGGAGCAAGACTGGTCAGGTGTGTGTTTACAATAGGTGGACAGCAGAAAGGCCTTCCCAGCAGGGGCCACAGCTTGAGCAGAGGCATGGAGGTCTGAAAGGTCAAGGCAGGTTCGGGTCCATGAGCAGCCACCTTCAGGCACCAAAAAGAGAGCTGGAGAGGGGAGGTAGTGGGGGTACGGAGTGCCCACTGGGGCTGGGCTGGGATGCTGGCAGGGAGAAGGCATCAAGGGAGTGTGCTGGGCTGGGGAAGCAACAGAGCTAAGGGGCCTGAGGTCAGAGGGCGCAGCCTGAGGGCCGGGGCAGGGGAGAGGAGATGGGGGCAGGGGCAGAGGAGCCAGGTGGGCTGCGGCTGAGCATTCCCGTGGGGACAGGCAGAAGAGACACTGCTGGTGGTCGGACAGGACGTGCACACCGGGCTTCAAGCCCCAGAGAGAAGCCCAGACTGTGCTGTGAGCCGTGAAACACCGAGCCCTGACCCTTACAGCGGGCCAAGCACACTGTCACTTCATTTTTCTGGCTCTAAAAGGTGAAGAAAGTTGGATGGGTGGATGAATGAAACACCTAGAGCTGCTTCTGTCAACAGCATCCTGATGGCAGCCGGCCCATCTATCCATCCATCTGTCCATCCATTTGTTCTGGATACGTTCTCTGGGCCACACCGGGACCAGCGCTGGGGATCCTGAGGCAAACGGGAGAGTCCTGCCATCCGGGAGCCCCAAGCTAAGTGGAGGAAGCAGACATGTGACCCCTCAAGCGTCTACCAAAGAGAACTCTCACCTGAGACCGGCTACATGCCACCGAGGACCTTCACGTGGTCCAGGCTGACCTTTCATGGCCTCACGCTGCCTCAGCCCTCTGTGAAGCTCTGTGTGCTGTGACCCTGGGCTCCTCATCTCAGCGTCTCTCACAGCTCCCACCCGCAGGCCAGGCTTTTCTCTCCCGCCCACCTCGTCCCTGGGTGGCCCATCCACTCTAGGATTTGAAAACCCAGCCAAGCCCCAAGTCTGCACCCCCAGACCAAGCCTGCCTCTGGAGCTCCGGGCCCACCTTCCAACTACCACCCTTTTGCTGTCTCGTGGGCTGAGAGACTTGGTCTTCCCCTAGGACATGTACCCCCGTAGCCATCCCCGACCACCCAGATGCTCCTGCCACAGACACACACGGGTCCCCGACACGTCCCTGCCCTCCCCTCCCAGCTCAGATCCACCACAAGCCGCATCCACGGGACTGCATTTCCAAATTCTCCCTCAAATCCACCCACTCCTCTCCCCGAGTCCTAGCTACGATCACCTCACCTGGACCAGGGAACAGCCTGCTTTGTTTAGAGCCCAATGTACCTGGATTCAAATCTCGGCTCCAACTCACCGGCTGTGTGATCTTGGGCAAAGCACTTGCTCCTGCCCCTCAAGTGAGGGATGAGCAGCCCAGAGCCAGGGACCTCACCCAGGATGGAAAAAAGGATCAGGGAGGACTTCCCAGTGGAGGTGATGCCTGCTTTGGGTCTTAAAGGATAAGTGGGAGTTAGCCAGGCAACAAAGGAGTGGGGAGCATTCCCGGCGGAAGCAGCAGCCTGGGCACACCCCCAGAGGTGAGAAGCAGGAGCGCTGTGTGAGGAGAGCTGAGCATTCCAGCGAGGACTGGGAGAGGGGGGAGGAGGCTGGAGCAGCAGTCAGGACCTGACCTAGAAGGTCGATTCCTGAATCCTAGGCCTGGAGTCTGGACTCGGAGCAGTGGGTGACGGGGCAGAATCTGTGGTCTAGAGAGACCCCTCTGACCGCTGCGTGCGGAAGGGACTGGAGAGGCCAGGAGAGGGGCAGCAGGAGGACACCCGTCAGGAGGCCCCTGGAGAATGGAATGGAAGTGAGAGGCATGGGCCGAGCTGGGCCAGGGAGGAGAGTGACCGAGGAGGCCTGGCTATTTGGTTGGAGCTGGAGGCCAAGGAAGCATGCAGGTCGCCCCCCACCACGTGGCCCAGGAGGCCCTCCGGACACCCACGCAGACAAACATGGTCACAGGAACATGCAGACAGCACCAAACTCGGACACACATGACAGACACAGACCTGTAGTCCCACACACGGACAGATGGGGACACAGAGCAGGAACCCACAGCTGCCAAGACAGGTGGGTGCTGTTACAGGAAGGGGAGTGCACACGGCCCCCAGGGGAGATCCAGGGGGAGGCAGTGAGGGCACTTGAAGTTGGGATGAACACAATTCCTTAATCCCCGCCCGCAAAGAACAAACCCCTCATTGACAGATTTCAACCTGGAGTCACAGGTTCCTTACCTAGAGTGTCCTTTCCCACTTGGTGAACTTCTACTCATCCTTCAAGACCCAGCTCAAGTGTTCCCTCTTCTACGGAGCTTTCCCTGAACCCCCAGTCAGTCACTTCCTCTGTGTTCCCAACAGCACCTTGTATATGGGAATAACAATAACAATAACAATAATAATAAAATGGCAGCTACTATTGATTTCAACACCTACTACGTGCCAGGCACTGTGCTGAGTGTGTCATATGCATCATGGCACTGAATCTTCCCAATGATCCTGTGAGATGTGCATTTAACAGAAGAGGAAACTGCAGCTCAGAGAGGTTGACCAACCTCCCCAAAGTCACACAGCTAGCAAGTAATCGAGTTAGGACACCACCCAGGTCTGGTCCAGCACTCCAGTGCCGATTGGTATGCTTATCTGTTTCCCTGGGTGACTTCCCTGCCAGACCACGAGCTCTTCACAGGTATAACTAGTGCTCATTCATCTTTGCCATTCCAGCACCTAGCCCAGAGTGGTCTCAGAAACTCTTTGTAGAATGAAAAAACACAATAATATTGACTACCTTTTCTTGAGCACTTACAGTGGGCCAGGAACTGTGTCAGGGCATTTTTACAGCCATTATTTTACTGGGGCAATAGACCCATGATACAGATGAGGAAACTGAAGTCCAGAGAGTGTGCCTGAGGTCACAGAGCCAAGTCTAAATTTAAAACCAGATCTGTCCATGACCGTTTCCCAGGAAGGTGGCCCCTGAGGCCAGCCTTGTAAGCTCCACAAAGGGGCACTGAAGAAGGGGTACACCAGGTGGCTGGGGTGGTCCAGGTACAGACAAACAGACACAATGCAGACAGGCAGCCCAGGGTGGCATGTGACTAGCCTTGCCCGCTGCAGGACAGCAGGGTGCGGTTAAACAACCCTGTCCCACCCCCATCCCCAAACCATCCCACAGGCATCAAAAACTGAGATCTGCCCAGACCCCATGGCCACAGAGGAACGAGCTCCCAACAAAGCAAATGGGAGAGAGCAGGACCCAAAACGGTCCGGACACTATGATTACAAGGAGGCAAAAATAAAAACCTGCGTCAGAAAAAGCAAGCTGCAGGGAACCACACCCAGAGGGAGGGCTGGGAGAGGTGGCTGGAGCTGATCTGGTTTTTGTCTTTGTTTCTCTGATTTCCAGAGTCTCCGTAATGCCGTTCAGTTGCTTTTATAATGAAAACAATAAATTTATTCTCAAAGAAAAGACAGAAAACTGTTGGCAGCTCAAGGCAGAGGGGGAAGAGACAGAGGGTCTGGAGGCACGGAGGGGCAGGGGTGGGATCAGGGTCAGCTGGTGGTAGGCACTCAACTGACCACTGCGTGCCAGGCCCTGCACCGCCCCGTCCTCCAGGAAGGCATGACCTGGTTGGCAGCGGTGGATGTCAGCAAGGGCTACCCAGCAGAGGTAACATTCGCTGTGCACTGTGAGGCTGCTTTTAGGATTCTGCAGGGTAGGGAAAGAAGGTCTCCAGCACCTTCTCTGCCCAGGGCCAGGCCCTCTTCGGCTACTGCAAGAGTCCCTTCACTGGTTTCCCCACCTCTACCCACACCCCCCATTCCACTCTCCTTCTGCAGTCGCTGTGAGATTTCTAAAAGACAAAAGCAAATCACAATAGTCACCTCCTTAGAACCTTCCATAGCTCCCTACTTCCCTCCAGACAAGGTCTGGATTCCTGGGGCCTTGTTTGTCTGGTCCCTGCTGACTCTGTGGCCTCAATGGCCACCTTATACTCTGCCCAGCCAGAGAGAGATCCCCTAGTGCTCCACTTCCCTTCTTACTTCCTCACCATCAGTCAGGCTGCCCCCTCTCCCTGGAACCGTCTGACCTCCCCACTTCACTAGCTAACTGCAGATTATCCTCAAGCTCCAGCTTATGGACCACTTCCTCCTGAAAGCCTTCCAAAACTGCTCTACCTCTATCACCTCCTGGGCTGTGTTGGGAGCCTCTCCTCTGTTCCCTTTGTGCCCTACACATCTATCATCAGAGCACACATCCCTGTATTTTCTGTCTGTGTTCTTGTCCATCTCTGCTGTTGGACATGCTCTCTGTCAGGGCAGAATCATGGCTGGGTAATTTACCTTTTAGGCCCTAAGAGTCCCTGATAAGTGTTTGAATGAATGAATGAATGAATGGATGCTCAATGTGGAGGCAACTGAGTGTTATGGCCTAGATAGAGGGAAGTCCCCTCCCCTCCCCTGGCACTAAACTCTGTTCCGTTTCCTATATCTAAGCCCTATCTTCCTAATTGGTCTGAGAAGGGGCTATGTGTGCTCTGTAAAGGCTAGCAGACCAAAAAGGATGTTAACAGCTAATAAACAAAGAATAGTTCTGCTTCCCTGGCAGTGAAAATGAAATGAGGTTCACCTCTTAAAATAGCAAAGAGAAATAAGAAAATGATAATACGCTATGCTGGTGAGGGTATGATGAAATTGGCACTTCTATGCGTTATTGGTGGGAGTGCAAATTGGAACATTTCTAAAAACAGTCTGGCAATAACGTGACAAGAGCTCAAAAAAATGTTCAGACTTCCTGGCCTAGTGATCCCATTCTTGGTCATCTGTCCCTAGAAAATAACCCAAATATAGACAAAGGTTTATATACAAAGCTGTTTGCTTCAGTGGTTTGTTTGGTGTTTTTTTTTTTTTGTTTGTTTGTTTTTGTTTTTTTTTTTTTTTTTACCATATTGAAAAACTGAAAACAGCCAAAATTTTAAACAATGGGAGGATGGCTCTGTAAATCATGTTACACAGTGACATAGTCTACAACCATTAATAACGGCCAGTGTTTACCGGCATTGTAATGACTCATTTAACTCTCATATCAACCTTACAAGGAACTGAGGCACTGAGAGATTAGGTAACTTGCCCAAAGTCAAGCGTGTATGGTTTGAACCCAGAAAGTCAGGCTCCAAAGCTCACGCTTTCCACCCCAACACTGGATCTGTTAGAAAGGACTGGAACCCCACTGCACTCATGCAGCACTTGTGATACATTTGTCAGGGGGATGGGGTAGGGGAGCAGATTTTCTAAATTGTACGGACGGACGGAGCAATGATATCCATATAAAAACCAGGTACTGAGAGGAGGGAAGGAAAAGCCAGAATGCTAACAGTGACGGTGCTTCCGGCTTGGGGTGAGAGCAGAAATGGCAGGTTTGGACTTACCTCATTTCCCTATTCTGACTTTTCTGCAGGGTAGTTACACGACTTTTTAAAAGGAATATTAATAAAACTATAGGTTCAGCAAGCTTAGGCTAAGCAACACAGCCCAACCCCTGCCCACAGCTCCACGAGGATTCTGGCCTCAGGCCCTGCGGGTTTACCCAGGAGGAGAGAAGGGCTAGAAGAGGGCCAGGGGCTTGCTCAAGGTCCCACAGTGAGCCTCCAGCCACACCCCAGACCCCAGTCAGGAACACAGAGCCAGGAAGGGGCTCCCCGTCCTGGGTGGAGGCTTCGGAGGGGAGGCCCAGGCCAAAGCCTGCCCAGGTCACTCACTCCTGCTTGAAATCCCTCTCGGGTTCTCATCACTTTTGAGGTATGGTTCAAAATCCCCAGCACAGAGGCCTTTGCCAGTGAGGCTCTGCAGGCCATATGCATCCCAACAGGTACATCCCCATGGCCTCCCTCCTTCCAGCCCCACAACACCACCTGCAGTTCCCCCAAAACAAGCTGCTCTTTCATGCCACCGTGCCTTTGCACAGCCTGTGTCCTTCCATCATCCAGCGAAAGCCGTGCCAGGTGCCCATCAACCACCAGTCAGCTCAGGCGTCACAGCCCTAGGGAAGCCTTCCTGCTCACCAGCCCCCCCCCCCCCACAGCTGTATTTGCAGCCTCTCCCCTGAGCTCCCACAGCCTCCTGGGCCTCCTCCACCACAGCACTGATCCCACTAAGCTAGAATTGCCTGGTTCCTTGTCCACCCAGTCCCCGGCGTAGCTGTGAACTCCCTGAGATCAGAGCTTGGGTCTGGTTCTTAGTTACAACCCCACACCCCAACTTGGCCCCACAGCTCACCTGGCTCTTCTTTCAGGTCTCAGCTAAAGGTCACTTTCAAACTCTCCCTAGCAGAAAGCAGATTACCCTGTTATACATACCCACAGCCCCCTGCATTCTCTGCCATCTCTCTATCAAGCCTCTGGAAACTCCCTCCAGTCGTGACTCGAAAGGACAGGGCCACCAATGCAGCCCCAGAGCCAAGTGCTGGCCACACAGTAAGTGCTCAGGTGCCTAGTTCATGCTAGGTGCTCAATAAACGTGCACTAAGAGAGAAGGGCTGTGCCTGAGAGAGGAGGGGTCTGTCCACGTGGGCTTTGAAGACTGAGGGCTTTGCCAAGAGAGCCAGAGGGTAGAGGAAGAGCGTTCTCAAACCTGCTCCCTGCCCCAGAGTGGCAACAAGCTGATGCTGGGGCTCAGGTGAGCTATGGGGTGGGGGCGCTCCTGGGAAGATGCATTCATCCCATTGAGGGATGCACGAAGATCTCATGAAGGCGGGACTTACTAAAGGAGGAAAGCAGAGAGGTCAAGAGAAGCCAGGGAAGGGCAGGCCAAGGAGTAAGAAGTACACATGCAAAGGCCCAGAGGCAGGAATGCACAAAGCATCACGTTTGGTCTGGCGTGGGTATGGTGCAGGAATTTGCAGAGGAAGAAGGGAAAGGTGTCTGGGGCTGTTCATAAAGGGCCACAGTTCCAGGCTGAAGTGCTTGGATAAAAGGCCATGGGGAGCCATGGAAGGTCTCTGAGCAGGGGAAGGCCACGGTCAGGGTTTTCAGTGGACAGGTTATTATGGGGCCAGAAGGATGGTCTGGGAGGGACAGGCAGGAGATGGTCTAGGAGAGAGAAGCTGAAGTTTGCCATCTTCCCAGCTTGAGACCCCCATGCGCTCCAAGTTGGCCTCTCACGACCCCTCTGCCCTCCATGTGCCCCCACTCCATGCAGCCCAGAGTGCTGAGCCCCAGCTGCTGGGTCCCACCCTGCCTCCAAGAGCCAGGCCAGCCTAGGGAGCTCGTGCCTGGGAACTTCCTGTGGGGACTGAGGCTCCCGAGGGTCCTGGATCCAATTAGGCTGGGTTTCCGCAGCCCCGCAGGGCTGGAAGGGCAGTTTTCACTGAGGGAGGGACCGATCCGCAGAGAGAGAGGCTGCTATCTGTGCCCTGGTCAGTGGTAGCTGGGACGCTGCCCTTCCCCTCTCAGTCCCTCCCACTCCCTGCCCCACCCGCTCTCCAGTACCAGCCACCCAAAGATACCCAGGGCAGTTATACTGTCTGGGAGCCTCGGTACCCTCATTTACAGAATGGGCCAGGTTCCCCTTCTCAGGAAAGAGAACCTGAGGTTCTCCTTCATGCCACTGTGCCTTTGCACAGCCTGTGTCCTTCCATCTGGGGCCATCACCCAGCTGGAGCCCTGCCAGGTTCCCATCAACCACCAGTCAGCTCAAGTGTCATGGCCCTGTGGAAGCCTTCCTGCTCACCGCCCGGCTGTATTTGCAGCCTCTCCCCTGAGCTCCCACAGCCTCCTGGGCCTCCTCCACCACAGCACTGATCCCACTAAGCTAGAATTGCCTGGTTCCTTGTCCACCCAGTCCCTGGCATAGCTGTGAGCTCCTGAGGTTACCCTTCTGCTGGCTTAGAATACATGCCCTTCTCTGCTTCCATCTCCCCTGGGGACTCCCAGCTCCCATCCCCACACGGAACTCCTTCTGCCGGCGTGAAATGACAGGAAGAAGAAGTAACTGAGCCTGTGTTCCATGCCAGGCACTGTCAGACAGTTGACAAGCATTTCTCTCAGGCTCCGAACGACCCTGTGAAGTAGATGCTGTGAGCATTTCGAAACACGACACACATTCAGAAAGATGCTAAGAACATAGACGAACAACTAAATGACTTCTTAGAAAACACACACCCCGGGCACCCAACAGGCCCCGACCCCATGTCCCTTCTCCCATCCCCTGAGGGCCCCGCCCTCCTGGCTTCTACCCCAATCTCTTCCTTGTTTGGAGTCAAGAATGGGGCTCCGGCCCAGTCACACAGCTGATGAGGGCAGAGGGAGCTTGAACCCACTGCCGCCAGCTTGCTGTGTGACCTTTATAAAACAGAGTTTCAACGGAATCACAGTCTGGGTTCCTGGATCCTCTGAGGGACAAATGGCAACTCAGGGGCTAAAAGCAGTTTCTGTACAAAACAGCCCGGGTCAAAACCCCAGCTCGGGCCCTTGAGATTGTTACGAAACTGAGGATGACAATGGTATGTCCACAGGGCTGTCGCTGTCATTTGGAGTTCGTAGGTACCCAGTCTTGAGAATGGTGCCTGGTGCAGTAAGGGCTCTGTAAGCCTTAGCTATTTGTTGTTCTGTTAGGTTCTCTAAGGCATAAGGGAGCCCTTCCCAACATTCCAAAGACCCACATGGAAATCTGACCAACCAAGGAGGTGAACTGGGCTGCGGCGGGGGGAGTACAGCAGCTCAGGCAGGCTTTTAGGACCCCCAGGGGCTGCTCCGCCGACTGCTGGAGAGCCAAGTCTGGGATTAACTCCAAACGGGAGAGCCGAATGCTGAACCCCCCAGGCTCTGGCCTGGTCCCCAGGAGCTTTCTAGACGGGTCCTAGAGGTCCCAGGCTGGGAAGCCCTGGCAGGTGGTCTCAGCCTGTTCTCATGCTATGCCTCAGGATCCCCGGGGGGGGGGGGGGGCAGGCAGCTTGTGGGGCAGGTCAGACAAAGCACAGGCCTGGGGTAGAGGCCGGCAAAGAGAGTGGGCCCTAAGCAGGGCAAGTCAGCAGAGGGTTGGCTGGTCAGAGAAGGGTGGGGAGGGCCCAGGCTAGACGCCTGGAGAGGGGCAAACAGGCCGGGGAAGACCTACTACAGGCCCTGCCACACCAGGCCCACCTTGCCCTTGCCCTTTACACCCTCCCTTTATATCACCCCCAAGGGATGGTCTTGGGGCCATCACCTTCTCCATGTTCCTTGATTTCCCACTTCATGGTCTCTGCCCAGGCCATTCTCTGGCCAGAATGCCCTTTACCTGGAACACTGCAGCACTCCCTCCCAGAAGCACCTCTGCCCTACATACACCACAGTAAACCTAAAACCAAGAAGTTACAGGGAAGCGTAGCTTCCCAGAGAAGTATTTCCTTCCTAGCATTTGCCAAAATCTGTAATCAATCACCATCCGTGTGCTCTTCGGTGTAATGTGGGTCTCCCCCGCGAGGGCAGGGACCACATCGACGCTCCTCACCTCTACCTGCAGCAGCGTCTAGCACATGGCCTGGGATATAGTAAATGCTCAAGAAATACCACTGAACCAAGGGGAGAAGCTGAGCTGCCGGCTCCACCGCCCCAAGCCGATCCAGGCAGGGCATGGGTCCACACGCCAGTGCGAGGGTACACCTGAGGGCTCGTGCACAAGGCCCAGGATGTGAGGCTACGCCTTCGTGGGTGGAAACGAGTGTGTGCCTGCAAGATGTACCTACATGTAAGACACAAGCATGCCCAAGTATGCCCGTGTGCAGATGATGAAGCTGGTGTGGGAACGCACATGAGGGACAGGCTTGTAGCTACACATCGTTTCCTGGGAGGGTATAGGCAGGGGTGGTAACCCTGTGAGTGGCGGGAGTGCATGTGTGTGTGTGATGTGTGTGTACCGTGTGTGTGGATGTGCACTCCAGCAGACGTGCCTCCTGAACTGCTGGCTCCTGCAGGCCCGGTTCGGGGTATGTCTGGTGGTGTTTCTGAAATAGCAGGGGAGCAGCCCAAGTTGGCAAAACCGGGCAGGCGGAACACGTCAAAAACGGTAGCGAGGGGCGCCTGGGTGGCTCAGTCGGTTCAGCGTCTGACTCTTGATTTCGGCTCAGGTCGTGACCTCACGGTTGGGAGATCGAACCCCGCATCGGGCTCCACACTAAGCATGGGGCCAGCTTGGGTTGGGATTCTCTCTCTCCCCCTCTCTCTGCCCCTCCCTCTCCCTCTCTCAAAATAAATAAATAAACTTAAAAAAAAAAAAGGGGGATGGTAGTGAAATGGTTGATAGTGTGATTACGTATGAATGTGCATGTTTAAGTGTATCTGGGGGTGTGCCCACCCCAGCCAGGTACCCTCCCCCTCATCAAAGAACCTGAAATGGCTAGTCTGTCCCCTCAAGGAGCATGAAACCTTTGCCCAAAGCTCAGAGAAGGGCCCAGATGGTGGGGGCCCATCTCCCCCAGCTGTATCCCATAGCTATATGGATGAAGCAGGGACAAGCCAGGACACTTTGCGCCCCAGAAGCAAATCCCTTGGCGTTCCCTACACACCTTATCCACTGAAGACACCACTTGGTCCCCTCCCCAAATCCTACCCAGTCTCCAAAGCCCGGCCCCAGCCGCAGGTTCCAGGAAGCCATGCCCACCTGTTCAATCCCACCCAAGTGCCAGGTGAGGCACCGGGCCCCTTATGGGGCCTGTACATCCAGGAATGTGACCCCTTTATGGATGTAAAGAGACGGGCACTAAAGAGGGAGCAGCTTCCCCAACAAGCACTGTTCCTGCCCTTAAACCCCAAGCCACATACTGTGGCAGCCTGTTGGCACCTGGGGAGCAGAAAGCGTGCCACGCAAAGCATTGTAAGGTGTGTGTGGCCTTGGACAAGCCCTACCTACTCCTCTCCCTTCCTGCTTTATTCCCCCAGTGGACAGGGTGAGGTTTGCCTGGGTAATCTGTGAGGCCTACCTCTCTCCAGTTAGTGCATGACTTTAGATCTCAAATGATTCTCAAGGAATTGGGTACATAAACATCATCAGAGGGAGACTTTCTTGGGGCTACGTGGAGAGAGAACTGTCCTCTTTCCCTGAGTACACCAGGCCTGTCCGATACCCTGGGCAGGTGCCTAGCACAGTGCTCCAGGCACAGGAGGAACTCGGGACCCATGCTTTGTACACACTCATTCTTTCACTCGCCCGTACATTCAGCACCGTGCACCAAAGCTGTCTGCCCTTCAAGGAGCTCACAACTCAGTGGGGAGAAAAAGGCTGCCAAAGTCATGAAATCACAAGGTCAAAAGCACTGGGACTCCATAACGCTAACATCACCACCCAGTTGTTATTCACAGGGGAAGCGCAGCACTTTATACTTTGTAGAGAAAATCTTTCTGGCAAGGACAATTTGTCTGACAAGAAGAGGCTGGGGGCGCCCCACCACTCCAGCTGAGATCAGAGGCCCTTTTGTCAAGGATGTGGGAGGGGGATTATTGCTCTGTGCAGGGGCGGGGAGTGTCGGGTGAGGCTGGACTTCCCTTCAATAGCTGTAGGATTCTAAGGAGTCCCAGAGTACTGGGTTCAAATCCTGAAATGCCCCCACCAAGGTCTGTGGACTCGGGCAAGTTACCTAGTCTCTCTGTGCCTCGATTTCCTCATCTGTAAAATGGGGGTGACGACAATGAGAATTTAATACGTTAACACTTATAAACTCTCGGGGAACGTGGCCTGATCCAAAGGAAGTACTCTGCACGGTTAAATAAGTAAGGCAGAGAAAGTCCTTTTTCTAAGATTCTAAATCCCAGATCAGAGCACACGAAGACTCCAAGTGTCAAAGGTTCTGAGATTGGAAGAGACGGAGATTCTCAGATCCCATGATTTAATCACCTCGTTATTTCCTAACAACAGCCCGGAGCCTCCCGGGGGAGAAGAGGACAGAGCTGAGTGTCACTTCATCTCCCAGGCGCTGCTCTACACGCAGGGCCACTGCCACACCTGGGCTCCTGGCATTTCTTCACCTCCACTAAAGCCCCAGCCACACCGTGCTGGAAACACCTGCCGACTCGCCTGCGAGGGGCTGAAGCATGTTCAGCAGTGTAGACAGGCAAGAAGTGCAAATGAAGAATAAATGAGAAAGCTTCAGATACTGATAAGGGCCACAAGAGAAAGTGGAAAGGTGCTGACGTGACAGAGTGGGAAGCTATTCCAGAGCAAGTGGTCAGGGAAGCCCCTCGGAGGAGGTGACATCTGAGCGGAAACCTGTGAGACAAGAAGGTGCTGGCCATGCAAACATTTGGGAGGGTTCTAGGTGGAGGATAGGCAAAGGCCCTGCCAACAACCTGTAAATTCAAGGTGCAGAAAGAAGCTGGTGTGGCGGAGGTGGTGGGCCTGGGGAGGGGGTGTGCAGGGGGGCCGAGGGGCTCCAGGCAGGCCCAGACCACGAAGGGCCTTGTAGGCTCACAAAGAACTTCGGATTTTTGTTCTTTGAAATGCCCTGGAAACACTGGAAGAATTTCAGCAGGGGCACGACAAGCCAGGGCAGGGTGTTCAGGGTCCCCATCTCATTTCGCTCATTTTGACGACATCATGATGGGTTTCAAAATCAAGGCGGGCTTAGGTTGGTGATCAGCAATCCTTACCATCCAGGTCGCGTACACTGAGTTCCTACAACATAGCCTGGCCAGGGCTTAGAGACAGCCCAGACACTCTTGTCATCACTCCCCCAAACCCACAAGAGATTCACAGTGTACCTCATTTTAAGGATGAAGAAACTGAGATTGAAAAAGGGGAAGAATGTGTCCAAAGTGACACAAGCCATGTACCACCCTGTGCAAACTGTAAAGTCTGATTCACAAATGGGACTTGGTCCCAGGACCTGGATCCACCATCATGATGGTCTGTGGAACTAAAACCATTGATATTTTTAAGGCTCCTCTTCACCAAAAGACCTTCCCTGTGACACATGTAGGCACCCACGAATACTGCCCTATGTTCCACGTACCTGAAGTCTCATACCTCTTCCCCATTGGCTTCAGAGCCCGGGAAGACTGTACTTGTACCTCACGTGGCCATCCAACCTGTGCTGGGTAAGCTGGGGACTGGATGGATGGAAGGATGGAGGGATGGACTACCGAAATGGCCAACCACTAAACTCACAAATGGATAATGAAAAGAATAAAGGGATGATCTAGAAAGCCAATGAACAAATAAACACTGAGAGTAGTGGAAGGAAGGAAGGAAGGAAGGAAGGAAGGAAGGAAGGAAGGAAGGAAAGAAGGGAGGGAGGGAGGGAGGGAGGGAGGGAGGGAGGGCTGGCTTTGCTTTACAGAAAGGCAGAGCAAGGAAGTATCTGCCCAGGAAAGGGCAGGCCAGGCTAGCTTCAGACCCAGTCCACACCTCACCCACACACAGCTTCCTTTCCATCTGGGGCCATCTTGCCTCCATTCCCCAAGCCTGAAAATAGCCTATTTCTCAGCCCCTGGACAAACCCACGTCTCTGGTGAGGTGTTGGCCATTACAGTACCCACTACCCCATCAGCAATCACCACCAGCAGCAATCACTGCTTCCCAGGGCCCAGTGAAGCCTAGCAGAGGGTAGAGTGGTTCACTCTCCCTCTGTGTGTCTCATAGAGGAAGGGAGACAGGAGACCAGGGTTCTGGTCCTAGCTGGGACCCAAACTGCTGGGTGACTTCAAGCCACTGGCTTCCCCTCTCTGAGACCAGGTGACCTCTCGGGGCCTTTTCAGCTCTGACATTCTATAGGGTTGGGGCCTCCAGATTTTTACACAGTCGCTGGGTCAGCAGAAGAATTTGAGAGACCAAACACTAGAAGGTAGGGGAAAGTCTTATCTACAAGCACCAAAGTCCACCTAGAGGCCTGGACAAGGAGTCTGGAGGCTTGTTTAAGCCCTCATCTGCCACTGCTTAACATCTCCAAGCCTCAGTTTCCTAAATTTTGAAATGGGGTTAAATATCCCCACCTCGACAATTTCAACCCAGGTGAGTTTCGGGGAGAGCCTGATGTGGTAACAACCATGTACCACACTATGCAAACTGTAAAGTTCCATTCATAAACCAGGGTTACCATGGTCGGTTAGCGGGCAGTGAAGGGTGACGTGCTGTCCTACTCCAGTTCAGTTCTGTCCAAAATGATTCTTCCAGCAGTCAGGGCCTCCACAGAGAACAGTGGAGAGGGCCCAGAAGTGGGAGCCTAGACATCTGGGTCCTATCTCAGCTCTCCTAACTGGCAGTGTGACTTTGGGCAAGTCACTGCCCCACTCTGAACCTCAGTTTCTTCATCTGAAAAACACCTAGCTTGGGACCCTCTGGCCCAGGCATGCCAAGTTCTGCAGCCCTGAACCCCTAACCACCACCCCCCATCCCACCCCGCCTTCAATCCCTGACTCTGCCCTCAGGGAGCTCACATTGTCATGTGGAGACAAGATACAAACCAGAAGTTGAGAACTAGAGGGGTCTCCCCTCCTGGAGATGCTGGGACAGGGGCTAGAAAAAGGCTCAAGGTCCTTCCTGAACAAACTTTCCCAAAGAGGGAAAGACCAGGCCCAACCTGCCCTGGAGCCTTGGACAGCGCCTGGGCCTGGCCTTCAGACCCTCCTGTAGCCTTCAAAGCCAGCAGGCTCCGACCTGTCCAGCAAGATACTTCAATAACTTTGCCCAAGTCCAAACTACCTCCCAGAGAGGTGCCTTCAGAGTGTGGACAGAAGTAGCAATAAAGGGTAGGAGGACCACCAGGGAGAGGCTCAGACTAGCAAACCAGTGCCCCCCACACACCGACCAGCCCTCTCCTGCCCCTCCCCTCAGATAAAACCCACTGGGGCCCCCCCTAGCCTGAACCCTGACAAAAGCCCACCACCCCGGGGGGTATGTGTCACCAGATGCCACCTCCAGAGGCCAGGAGGCCCACCAGATCAAAGAAGGGGCTCTCTAACTGCCAACCACCAAACACCAAACACACTGCCGGAGGCTCCAGAAGCCACCCCAGCGCCCGGGGCATGATTCCTGCCTACAAGGGGGCCCCCTGGCCACCCATGAAGGAGACACCCCCACATCCCCACACACACTGCTCCAAGGCAAGACAGGGGAGAGCAGGATTATTTCCTCATGCCAGGGGTCTGAGTTGGAAACCGTGGGCCCATTCAGAGCCCCTATTGCCATATTTGCCAAATCTGTGGATATAGTTCCTTACAATGCCATTTTTATAGAGCCTCTTCCAAAAAGACATTTCCTGGTCCCCCCAAGTCCCCATCACCAACCCTCCACGTGCCCCCCGCAGCTCTGAGGAAACCGGCAGTTAACTTTTTCCCAAAAATCCTGCAAAGGCGGCTGCCTGGGAGGGGGGGGAGGGGGGGAGAAATGGGCCGCGAGATCCTTTCGCGGCATTTCACCGCCTTCCGAAAAAAAAAAAAAAAAAAAAAACCAAAAAAAAAAAAAAGAAAACTTTCGGAGTTAACTTTAAATTCCCAGCCCCCCCCCCCAAATCGCCCAGCGGCTTCCTTTTTTTTTTCCTTTAAAGTGCAATTGCATTGTGTCTCACCTCCCCGAAAGGCTCGCGGCTCTCGCCAAAGAAAAGGAAAAAAAGCCAACCCTTCGGGTGCCCCCTCTGCTTCCAGCCGCCTCTCCCACATTCTCAGACAGTTTTATTAAAATTTTCAGACAAAAGAAAAACAAAAATGGCAGCCTGGCTTATTTTTAAAACAGGACAGGGACGCCATATTCTGCAGATCTGCAAAAAAGGGGAGAAATCCGGCACTGGCCGCTCCACCGGGCCGGCTGCAAAGTGCGCGAACCGCGCCGTTTGCAATCCGTTTATTTGCATTAAGCCCCATGAATCATTGTTTACCGGAGAATTGCAGCAGGTTTGAATAGCCCGGCTTAAGAAAACACACACACACACACACACACACACACACGCACACACACA
>NW_026057585.1:79945629-79962359 GCF_023721935.1 Panthera uncia
CCGCACGCTGGGGGCCCCGCTCGGGCCCCGGGGCCTCGTCTCGCGCTCGCCGCCGCTGCCGCCGCCGCCGCCGCCTGGCAAAGTTGCGCCGCGCCCCCCGCCCGCGCCGCGCCCGAGGCAGAGCCACAAAGGGAACCCCTCGCCCCCCTCCGCCCGCCAGAGCCGAGCGGGGAGGGCACCGGCGCCGGGCCCTAGGCCAGCCCCTTCCCCAGCGCGGGGGCTCCCGGGGCCCCGGCGGCCGCGGCCATTGTCCCGCCCAGGCCGGGCCGCCGCCTCGCCGCCCCCTCCCGGGTGATGGCGGGCTGGGGACCCGGGCCCGGCGGGGCCAGGCTGCCCCTGGGGGTCTCCTGCGCAGACGGCAGGCCGGAGGGGACCCCCGGAATGGGTCCCCACGGCTGGTAACCAACGACGGTGCTCAAAATCCAGGCTAAGATTTTTTTTTTTTTTTTTTAAGAGGCGGACATGGGGATGGGGGCAGAAGTTTGTACTGGCCGGGCCACCCCTCCTTCTTTAGGTTCCGGCCCTCCCTGGCCCTAGGCCCGAGCCCCCAAGGGGTGGGGCCGCCTGAGGCTGTCAGCGGTTCTTCTCGCAAAGTCTGTCAGAGGTGGCACCGGCTGTCCCCCAGCTCCAGACCTTCGAGCCATCTGTGTGTGACTCCTCCTCCCGCCTCACCCTCCCCAGCCAATCAGTCACCAAGTCCTTCGGATTCGGCCTCCCGGGCTGTGTCAGCTTCCAAACTTCACTTCTACCTGAGGAGGTGGCCAGTCCCTGGGTCCTTTCACCGACTCAGACTTCTGTGACACTCAAAGCCACCCAGCCTCTAGGCCAAGAGGAATCAAGGCTGGCCCTGTCCTCAGGGAGCTCCCAGTCCCCAGGGAAGGACACACACACACACACACACACACACACACACACACAATCACCTGCCAGTTGTTTGCTGGTCCTCCTGGAAGCATTCCCAGTTGGGTGAATAGTGACTGAGGATCCACCATTCCACGCTTTCCTGGTTGGCTGGAAACACAGCCATGAACAAGTTGGACAAAGTTCCTGTCCCCATGGGGAGTTCAGTCTTGTACAGGGTGTCAAGGCTGTGAGCAACTAGAGGACCGGGCCTATGTAGGCCATTTGTTTCCAAGCCCCAAGCCCCAAGCCCCAAGCACAGTGCCGCACAGAGGAGGGCACTAAACAATGTGGCAGGAATTAGTTGGAATTATAAAGCCCAAGGAGGGGGCAGGGAGGGGAGGAGTGGAGATGACACAGAGGAGGCCACTCTTCCTCAGCAAGGTGGAGGTCTTCTGAAATTAGATATAGGGTGAACCAGGTGGGGAAGAAGGAAGGACCTTCCAGTGTCCAGGAAAATGGGGGCGATAAAAGTATCAACTCATTGCTGAGAAGCTCAGTGCGATAATAATTAATAAATGGAAAAGGATCTCTCATGCAGAAGAATTCAAAATAGTTTATGGAGATATTCAAGGAGGGGGAGCAAATCCTAGGCTCCTAAGGTGTAGGCTGCAAATCGTGACTTCCTTCCAAAGTGCACGGTATGGAAAGGGAGGTGAAAGGAGTAACTTCACATTGGGGAAACCTGACAGCTACTACCATAGCCAGGTGATCAAGGCCAACACCAACAGCCACAAACCATGTTTTCAGTAAGTCACTTGATATGGCATGATAAAAGTGACACTTTATGTCTATGGTCTTCCAATAACCTATATAACGCCAGTCTTGTCATGACAAAAAACATGACACCAACTCAAGTAGTAGAACGTCCTAAAAAATGCCTGACAGGGGCGCCTGGGTGGCTCAGTCGGTTAAGCGTCCCACCTCGGCTCAGGTCATGATCTCATGGTTTGTGAGTTCGAGCCCCACATGGGGCTCTGCGCTGACAGCTCAGAGCCTGGAGCCTGCTTCGGATTCTGTGTTTCCCTCTCTCTCTGCCCCTCCCCCACTCATACTCTGTCTCTCTCTCTCCCTGAAAATAAATAAACATTAAAAAAATAAAAAATAAATGATTAATTAAAAATGTTAAAAAATAAAATTAAAAAATGCCTAACTGATACTCCTCAAAACTGTCAAGGTCATCAAAAACAAAGTGAGTCTGAGAACCTGTTACTGAGAACCTGTTAGGCCCAGAGGAACCTAGAGACATACAGTTAAATACCCTGTGGTCTTGGAACAGAAAAAAAGACATTAGGTAAAAACTGAGGAAATCTTAATAAACTATGGATTTTAGTTAATAATAATGTATCAGTAAAAGCATTCATCAGTATTTGTAACAAGATATGATAAACACAGTAACATAAGATGTTAAAAATAGGGAAAACTGGGTGGGGGATATATGGGAACTCTATAGTACTTTCTCAATTTTTCTATAAATCTAAAACTGTTCCAATAAAGTATAGTGCTAATAAGAAAAAGAAATTCCTAAAAAAGTGTACTAACCCACATTGTTGTTGATGCCGTTGTTCAATGAAATGATGGTTGGTGAAGCACCTAACACATTCTAAGGGCCCAACAAATGTTATTATGTTGCTATTATCACCATCATTGTCATTCTAGGCACCTGGAATAGCACGTGCAAAGGCACTGGAGTTTAGGGTGAAGAGAGAGATGGGGGACAGAATCCTGAAGGCTTTGATTGCTGAGTTGTGGTCTTTATAAGGGATTTATGTCCAGAGAGTACCATAATCTGGTCCATCTCTGCCTCACCAGCCTCCTGTCTAACTACCTGGAAAGCTATGCTCCAGCCAGCCAAAGTGGGCTGCCATCTTGATCCTGGTCATCTCCCTTCCGAGGCCTTTGCACATGCTGTTCCCTCTGCCTGGGACCTTTGGTCCTTTTCTCCCCATGTCTTCAGTCTCTGGCAAACACCCACTTGTCAAAGCTCAGCTCAAACATCACTTCCTCTCTGAAGTTTTCTATTTATTTTGAGAGAGAGAAAGAGGGCAAGAGTGAGAGTGGGGCAGAGAGAGAATCCCGAGCAGGCTCTGCCACTGAGCAGGGCTCGAACCCATGAACAGGTGAGCTCGTGACCTGAGCCCAAATCAAGAGTCAGACACTCAACCCACTGAGCCACCGGGCACCCCTCTGTGAAGCTGTTCTAGATCGTCTGCACATGGAAAGAGGCACTTTCCACTGGTTCCCAAGAGCACCATGGTCGTCTGGCCACACTGCTGGCAAAGCACTTATCATGGTGCGTTAGAATAAATGTCTGCTGAATGGATGGGCAAATGATGGGGTGGACTGCAAGCCCACTCTCATCCTCTCCAATTCTTCAAGCCCTCCTCATTCTCTTCCAGGAAGCCCTCCACCGTGGCCCTCTTCTTTAACTTTTACAGTTTAGCCCCTGATTATATTCTAACTACTGTGCGCATAAGTAGCTGTCCCTGGCATGAGAATAAATTCTTTGAGGAGGAAACCATGTCTTCCATGTTCTGTTTTTTCACTCATTCACGCATTCAACAAGTATTTACAAAGCACCTCTTCTATGTCACAGTTAGGGTCCCAGGCACTGGAGAGGCAGTGCATAAGGTCCAGGCCCGGCTCTGATAGAGCATCAGTTAGGATTATTAATTAGCCAAGATAAACCAGATTACACTGCATTGCCAAAGACCTCTGGAACCTTAGTGACATAAGAGTGGTTTCTTTTTCTCTTGTGCCACATGCCTATCCTGGATCCTCTGCTCTAGTGCTTTGGAGACCTAGGCGGACGAGTCCCCGCCATCTTGAAGCTGCACCAATGGAAAGAAACATACGACCGATTTAGTTACCATGGCAGGAGACTACAGACTGGGGGAATCGTGCGCCATATTCCTCCGCTTCAGCCCGGAAGGGACACACACACACACACACACACACACACACACACACACACACACCAACCACCTCTCCTCACGCCCCATTGGCCAAGACTCATCACGTGGTCCAGCCCAAGTGCAAGGGAGGCTGGGAAGTGCGTCCCTCTGGAAGGAGAAGAGGAGCGGACTTTAATTTAGGGAGACAGATTGTAACAGGTAGTTACGCAGATAATTATTTGTCTCATAAGAGCTGCAAAAGAGAGATTTGGGGTGTCTGGGGAGTGGATAAGAGATCAGGGAGAGCTTCTCAGAGGAAGGGACGTTTAAGTCGAGACCAGGGAAGAGATGGGAGAAGAGCATTTCTGGTGAAGAGAAGAACTATGTGCGGAGGTTCTGGGGCCCGGAGGAGCTGGCCCTGCTGAAGGGCCACAAAGGACAACGGAGCAGCAGTGACTGAGGGGGACTGCAAAATGACCCTGGGGCTCCCTGGCAGGGATTTAGCTTGAGAACAATAGGAAATCGTGAGGAGGCAGGCGTTAGGCAGAGAAGTGATGTGATCGCATTTCGTTTTAAAAGGTCCATGTGCCTGCTGGGGAAAGAATGGACTGGAATGGGCAAGGCAGAAAACCAGGGAGGCCAGTAGGGAGACTTTCAGAGTCTCCCAGATGAACAGTGGTGGTGGCTTTAGCAGAGATGGAAAGAAGTGGACAATATGTGGGACGTATTAAGGACTTGGTGACGGATGTGGGGAGTTGCAAAGCAGCAGGTATCCAGGCAACCCTCAGACCCTGAGACTCCTGTCATGCTGAGCACAAGGCTGGCTTCCCAACATTACATCCCCAGCTTGCTCACAGTGAGACCTCAATACTATGAGATTTCCATCTTCCTGTCCTTACCCTCCACGCTAGCCAGCAGCCCCCTCCTCCTTCAAACAGGCTGTACCTCCCATCAGAACTAAACCAATCTTGGGGCACCCGGGCAGCTCAGTCGATTAAGTGCCTGACTTGGGCTCAGGTCACGATCTCCCGGTTTGCGAGTTTGAGCCCCCCGTCAGGCTCTGTGCTGACAGCCCAGAGCCAGCTTCAGATTCTGTGTCTCCCTCTCTCCCTGGCCCTCGCCCACTCACATTCTGTCTCGCTCTCAAAAATAAATAAACATTAAAAAAGAAGGAGAAGAACTAAACCAATCTCAAGCGTCAACACAAGCACTTACTAATCGGACGCCACAGGAGCCCCTGGGAGGGAGGCTGGCAGGGATGTTATCTCCCATTTCACAGGAGGGGAAACTGAAGCCCAAAGAAGGAAAATGGTTGGCTAAGTTTCGGGGTCAGGCCTGCAGCTGATGCCCTCCAACCCCCGGTCCAGAGCACCTGGTTCACAGTGGGCGCTACGTGGTGTTAGCTGAGAGACTGAGAGTAGGCATGCGAGCTCTCTGGCCATTCACCCTCTTCACCTTTGTTCGTTTTGCTCCCTTCAAGGGGGCTGTGGAGTTTAAGATGATAGATTAGGTTTAAGAGTCCAGTAAGAGCTGGGTTGAACGCTGGCTTGTCACTTATCAGCTGTTAACTGCAGGCAAATTTCTTCCTCTCTCTGAGCCTCAGTGTTGTCCTGTGCAAACTGAGAGTGCTGACGCCTACTTCACAGGGCAAGTACCCATGAGATCATGGGTGAGGCCGTGGCAATGCAGCTACCTGAACTTCAGGGACCCACCCCCCTCCACCCCTCCCCGGGGAAAAATCTTCCCTGAGAACACCAGCCCACACTCCCCCACACTTCCCCACCCCCAACAGGAACTTCTCAAGCCCTTCAGTTTGTACCATCCAAGTTATAACCCGGAGAAGGGTCATTTAAATCCCAAACTGGCCACTCTGCCTTCTTAAAGTGGTGGCACAACTCATACTGGGGTGAAGCCACATCTCTCTGTACTCTCCTTTCCGTTTTCTGCTTGTTTGTTTTGCTTTTTGGGTTTTGGGTTTTTTTGTTTTTTTGTTTTTTTTGCTTTTTTGGCGGGGGAGAAGGGGAGGAAAAACTTCTGCTTCCTCTGGAAAGACTCTGAGTATTTGGCCTCTGTTAGCAGAGATATTAATGGAGGTTAGGCTACACCAAGGCTGTCTGGGAGCTGAGCAGGAGATGGAGACCTAAATTGCTCTACATGATGAAATGACAGGGATTATGGCCCCCAAATGTCACATGGTCTGGCCCCTCGAAAAGCCTCCATCCTTAACCAGGACTACTTTTCCCCTCGGCCACTGTGCTCCAGCCATGCAGGCCTCCTGTGGGCTCATGGAAGGCATGCTGATTCCTATTGTCACACAGCCTTTGCAGTACCCTCCTCTTGGCATGTGCTCCCTGCCTGACCATACCCACCATGTCCCCAATCACCTGGTGAACACCTACTCACCTAACACACCATGGCTCATAGCCACATGCTGAGGGGAGCCTTCCGTTATTTTCAGGATGCCCTCATAGCTCCACGGACTCAGCGGTTTTTGTACACTTGCCCCAGCTGTGATTCTGCATTCAGATTTCTAATCCCATGATTTGACATCACACGATGAACTGGGTACTCAATACATATTTGTTGATTCATTCATCCAATAAAAAATAAATGAGGGGGGTTGAGTTTTTGAAGGTGAGGAGGCTCTGAAAATGAACAAGCTGAAATAGGTGAGCATTGTCCTGAGATGTGGGGATGATTGGTGAAATGGGTGAGCCAGCGGAGAGGGGTGCCAGTGAATAGTCGACTGCAGAACTTGTCGAAACAGAAATATTACTCAGTTTTCTGCCCTTTGCGTTGCCATGACACCGCCCCCCCCCCCCACGGTTTCCTCCAACCTTCAGGAAAATGAGCCGCATGCTGGATGTTTGGTTGGCACTGGGGTGCCCAGATTGTCCCCGAGCTGAGAGGAAAAACAAGCAGAGGAGAGAACGCAAGGGCACTGGGAGTAGAAAGCAGGAGCTGTAAGTATCAGGACTTCATAAGTCACTGGAACTTGAAGAAATCTTGGGGATTCCACACGATATGAGGGAGGAAATTCTAGCAAATTTTTGTTTAAATCTCAAAGGACTCAAAATCTGGGCTTTAAACACAGAAAATGTTGTGACTGATTAGCAATGTCCATCATGAGCAGTGACAGCTAAGTACATAGACCAGCCTCATGCTGGGGCCCCCAGGTCTACCATTTAGCTTAGTGTTTGCTCAGCCAGAGCACCAAGACTATGCCTTACCTGTTGTGTCTCTACCATTAGTAGTGAAATGGGGCTTGTAGGATGGGGGGAGAGGATGGGGGAGGAGAGGGGTACAGCAGAGCCAGAAACAAGTCTGAGCCCCAACCAGGCAGGGCAAGACATGTGGATCCAGGTCATGACTCTGGTAAATCCCTCGATGAACTGGGGCAAGCCACCTTGCAATGCTGGGCCTCAATTTCTTCCATTGCAAAGTAGGTCAGTGGAACTTGTGGCAAGTTGTAGGTGAAAGTCATGACTGCTTTCAGATCAGGCACACGGGGTTCAAATACTCCCACTAGCTGTAGGACCTAAAGGCATCTCGGTCTTCTCATTTATAAAAGGAGGGTAAGAATCCTTAATTCACAGGACACTGTGTCAGGCTTAGAAATTGTCTACATTACCATTTACCAAACATTTATTATAAGTGAGGCATCTTGCTGGGCTTTTTATGGGCATGATCTCACTTGGGGAAGGCACAGTGCCCAGGACCTGGCCAGTTCTCAGGGAGCGTTAATTCCCCATTTCCTATAGGATCTAAGGAGTTTGTGGGTATGGAAGGGCTGTATTATCCACAAATCACCTTCAGAAGGTGATGGCAGTAACTATTTACAGCCCTTCCCCCCAACTGCTCCAATCCTCCAGTGATGGGCTGTCACAGAAGATCTGGACCCAGTTGTCTTTTATGACTGGCCCGAGGGCTGCCAGAAGAAAAGGGCAAAAGTGCCATAATGAAAGGGCAGACAATTACCTTCCCTTATAATTACCATTTGCAGTAATTAAATAATAATAGCCTTTTGTAGGCCCTGAGAACTCAAAGCAGCCCACATGGATAACATCTGGTTCTCTTCTCTTCTGCCAGGAATTGTGTGCCCACAGGGACAGGATGGGGAAATTGAGGCAAAGAAAGAAATAAAGCGAGCCATCATCCTATGCCATACACCAATCAGGATGTCGGAGTCATGGAAAGATCTTTAAAGAAGTGACTCAGACTGGCAGACAGCTGGGGGCCTGTGTTTGGGGTCCCGGCTCCAATGCTCACAAGCTGTGTGGCTGTGACTGGTTCACTTACCCTCCCTGGGCTTCGTTTTTCCCATATGTAAAATGAGATGGAACCAACACTTGACCAATAAGTCTGTTGTTCTAGGCTTTATTCTATTCATGTATAATACTAAGGAATTCTTTTGCCACTGGGTTGCAAGAGCTAGAAATCCATCTCAGGGTAGCACATAAGCAGAAAAAGGTTACTGGCATGCAAGAAGCAGAGGTCTTGGGAACAAGTGAACCAGGGTCAAGGACACTTCAGGCCTCCCTCCTCTCTGCCTCCCTCATATACCAACTTTATTCTTTCTCCACTTACCTGCGGAGCGCACCAACAGCTATACTAACCTGAGGTTTAGAGCTTCAGCCGCCTAACGGACTCTGCTCTCATTGGCCCTGCTTGAGTCAGGTGACCACCCTGGGGCCAATCAGCTGCAGCTAGTAGGGCAGCGTCTATAACACCCCTGGCGACTGATAGGGATGGAGTGAGAAGGGCGCCCACAAGAGGTAGGGGGCACTGGGCAGGCGAAATAATAATTATTCACTAAAGCGAAATTCTTGCCCAGGGCCTGTAGAAAAGCGAAAGAGAAGTGTCATAAAACCAGAACAATGGTATAAATCACCAGGAATACAGAAATGCTGAGAGGCTTGCCTGGGAGGGGGCAGGGGAAAGCTGTAGAGGCTTCAGACAAGAGCTCGCTGATCTGTATACCCAGTCCTATTTGGGCACCATTCTGTATGCTTCAGCAACGAGGGGAGATGCGGTCTCCAGGCTTCTCAATGGCCTGGGGGAAATACTCCATGAGTGCCCCCCGTCGGTGGCACTCGGTGCCCCCGTCCTTCGTAGGGGGAATGCTGCAACTCTTATTCTAACCAGGTGGTTCCAGTGAGGACTGGACGTCAACGTGACCCAAGCCAGGCCAATCAGAATTCTTCTTCCTGCCTTGGGCACCTAAGGCAATGGTCTCAGAAGAGACCGTCCAAGAGAATAGAAATCCCCTGCTGAAGGGGCAGAGTCCAGGGAAGAAGGCCCTAGGCAGCATCCCCATGCCTCCACCCAGCCCCCCATGCTTCCCCCCCGCCCCCCCCCCCCCCGAGTGCAGCCTAACTCCAAGTCCCCCTACCTTGGCTTGGCTGTGATGAGCCAGTCGAATTCCCCTTGGGCAGGTGTGCTGGTTTTCTAGGGCTGCTGTTAACAAGGTAACACAAGCACAAGAACTTAGAACAGCAGGAGTTTATTCTCTCACAGGTCTGGAGGCCAGAAGTCTCAAATCAAGATCCACACTGCCTCCTCAGGTTCTACAGAGAAATCCCTCTTTGCCTCTTCCAGCTTCTGGCGGCTCCAGGAATCCCTAGGTTTGTGGCTGCATCCATTCCCCCTTTGCCTTTGTCTCCACATGGCCTTCTCCATCTGTCGCTTATAGGGTCACCTGTCATTGGATCTAGAGTCAACCCCCATACCCCACAGTGATCTCATCTCAAGATCCTTAACTTGGTTACATCTGCAAAGATCCTTTTTCCGAATCAGGTCACATTCATAGGTTCTGGGGGTTAGGACACAGGGGCTACCATTTAACCCTCTATGGCGTGCTCTGCCTTGTGTCCTTGTAACCCACAGAACCCTCACTCATGTGCCTTGGCATTAGGCATGGATTGATACCCCGCCCCTTCCTCCCCCCACCCCGTTTTTCCGGTTCTGGACTCAGAACATTTGAAAAACTAATTCTACCTCCTTTAGGGGAATGTGATCCTTTTCTGAGCCTCAGGGTTTGTTTCTTACCTATAAACATGGGGCTAATACCATATATCCACAGAGTTGTTGAGTGGATTAAATGAAATGGCCCACGGAAGACCCAGTCTCACCATTTATACTCTCCATCCAGCTGGTCTCCTGAGCCCTGGTGGCGGACAGAGAACCCAGGTCCTTACAGAGGAGTAACCACATGACGCCTTGTTCATTCATCAGGTTCCCTAGACCTGACAAAAGCAAACTTCTGCAGAGCTGAGGGCTAGTGCCTCCTTCCAAGTCTGTTGGCCCCAGAGAAGGACAGGAATCCGAAGGCTGACAAAATGAGGTTCGCAGTCACATAGGAAAATCCCAGAGATCAAGAAAACACAATATTGGTAGCTGCTCCCCACCCAGTCCTCCTCCACCCTGAGTGCCAGGTCCCACACTCAGTTGCCCTTGACCTCACTTCAATCCTCATTACAACCTGTGTGGCAGCTCTCGGGATCCCCATTTTACAAACCAAGTTGCTGAGGCTCAGGGAGATGTGGCAGGCCCAGGTGAGCAAGTGAACGGTGGGGCCCGGTGGGACCCCACATGCTGCACCTGTGTGCACCGCGTTGCCTCAGCAAAGCTCTCCCCCTGAGTGTCTCCTCCCCACGAGCAGTAACATTGAGGCCCTTAGAAGCCCAGCGAGACGACCTTCTGAATGTCCCTCCTCCTTCAGACTTTGTCTCATTCACAGCTGTACGCTAAGTGGCTACAATAGTGCCTGGCACAGAGCTGGCACTCCATAAATATTTGTTGAAGAAAATAATGTGGGTAGAGAGGGCATTCCTGCGGTTAGTGCCTCAGGGAAGGGATAACAGGACAACACAGGTAACAAAACCCTAGGCCCTGACATTAGACCTATGACTTAAGAGAACATTTGATAATCCCTGAGAGGGCAAAAGACACCCCTTCCCGCCCACCCTTTCCTACCCTGGAGATAGGAAAGGCAGAAGGAGAATCAGAGGGGAGGGAGAAACAAAGCTTAGAACGTTCAAGAGCCCCAGAGAAGGGAGCCCCAGATGGGTCTTGGGATCTGGAAACGGAGGCCCACGGGCACCCCATATACCTGGTGCCCTGCACACACAGACAAGGAGGAAATGCCTGCAGCTTTGTCCAGGCAGGGAGTGGAGCAGGCTGGGAGGGGCTGAGGCTACGGGGGACCTGGGGCAGGGCGGGGTGGGGTGCTGGGAGGCCGGCCTTCCTGAGGCTGGGAGCTTACAGGAGCACAGAGGTCTCCCATGTGCTACCCCGGCTGGAGTTCATGACCCCGGGGTCCCATCCAGCTGGCAAAGTCTGCAAAATGAGATAACGTTTGTAAAAGCACTTTGCAAATCAGATACCACAGGTCGTTTACCAGCTCCACTTCTCAATCCATCCCCACCACCTTCTAATCAGTGGGAAGCCTTGATTCTGACCATGGATTGATTTTCAACCCTGGTTTTCAATGTCTTAATGAATTTTTGTCTTTTTCTGAGTCTTCATAGGTACGATCGTGGGTGTGCCTCTAGCTGCTTGCTGGATCCGATTTTAAAAGTTTGTCCTTATCCTATTTAACTTTTCAGAGCATATGTTGCCACTGACCACTTCCTCCTGGGGAAATTCTTACCTCCCAGGACTTCTGTGACACCACTGTCACTTAACATTCCCTCTGCCTCTCTGATTACTCCCGTTTGTTTTGCTGACTTCTCTTCCTCAGCTAGGTTTTTTTTTTTTTTTTTTAAGATTTTATTTTTAAGTCATCTCTACACTCAACATGGGGCTCAAACTCACAACGCCAAGATCAAGAGTCACATGCTCCACTGACTGAGCCAGCCAGTGGAGCTCTTAAATCTTGGTCTCAGCTAGCTCTTAAGTCTTGGTCCCCCAGGGTGCCCGGGTAGCTCAGTCAGTTAAACACCAGACTTCGGCTCAGATCAAGATCTCGTGGTTCGTGGGTTCAAGCCCCATGTCAGGTTTTGTGCTGACAGCTCAGAGCCTGGAGCCTGCTTTGGTTTCTGTGTCTCCCTCCTTCTCTGCCCTTCCCCTGCTCGCACACGTGCTCTCTCAAAAATAAATAAACATTTAAAAAGAAATTAAAAAAAAAAATCTTAGTCTCCCTAGGGTTCATCCTTGGTTCTCTCTTCTCTGTGTAATTTCTTCCACAATCAGTAGCTAAGTATGCTTCTCAGGTCTTTTCTTGCCTTTACCCCATATACCACTGGGTCCAGCTGGGTGCAGCTGGGTCCAGCCTCACCTGTCTGTTTGTCGATTGGTAAACATCCATTTTGAAATAATTTCAAATTTATAGAAAAGTTCCAGTAATGGCACAAGAAACTCCCAGATATCCTTTACCCAGCTTCACCATTTGTACACATTTTGCCTCGTTCACTGTTATTTTATCTCTATCTAAACATGTATTTTCACATACACACAATACACACCCATATGGAGACATCCTACCCCTTTCCACTAAATATTTCAGGGTATATTTCCTAAGAACAAAAGTAGTGTCTTAAAGAACAATAGGGGCGTCTGGGTGGCTCAGTCGGTTAAGCATCTGACTTTGGCTCAGGTCATGATCTCACGGTCCATGAGTTCTAGCCCCACGTCGGGCTCTGTGCTGACAGCTCAGAGCCTGGGGCCTGCTTCCCATTCTGTGTCTCCCTCTCTCTCTGCCCTTCCCTCCCCCCCTCATGCTCTGTCTCTGCTCTGTCTCTCTCTCAAAAATGAATAAACATTAAAAAAAAAAATTTTTTTAATAAAGAACAATAATACAATCATCAAGCACAGGAAATTTAGCATTAATATGATTTTCTTGTCTAATCCACTGTCCATGTTCAAATTTTGTCAATTGTTCAAATAATATTCTTTATAATTATTTTTTCCCAGTCCAGGATCCAATCCAAGATGATGCAATGATTTTATTTTATTTATTTTTTTATTATTTATTCTTGAGAGACAGAGAGAGACAGAGCATGAGCAGGGGAGGGGCAGCAAGAGGGAGACACAGAATCCGAAGCAGGCTTGAGGCTCTGAGCTGTCAGCACAGAGCCCAACATGGGGCTGTACTCACAAGCTGTGAGACCAAGACCTGAGCTGAAATCGGACGCTTAACCAAGTGAGCCACCCAGGCGCCCCAACGCAATGATTTTAATTGTCGTATCTTTTTAGTCTCCTTTAATCTGAAATAATTCCTGAGACTTTCTTTGTCTTTTTTGACCTTGAGATTTTTGAAGATTCCACGGACAAGTTATTTTGTAAAATGTCTTCCAGGTTTGGTCTGTCTGATGTTTCCTCATGACCAGAATCAGATGATACATTTTTGGTGGGAATACCATTGAATGTCTGTGTCTGACCTAGGGCATTTGACCCCCCAGAACAAATCTGTTTTAAATTAATACTCCCCTCTTCTTTTTTTTTTTTTTTTATTTTTTTTAACGTTTTATTTATTTTTTGAGACAGGGAGAGACAGAGCATGAACGGGGAAGGGTCAGAGAGAGAGGGAGACACAGAATCTGAAACAGGCTCCAGGCTCTGAGCTGTCAGCACAGAGCCCGATGCGGGGCTCGAACTCACGGACCGTGAGATCATGACCTGAGCCGAAGTCAGACGCTTAACCGACTGAGCCACCCAGGTGCCTCTATACTCCCCTCTTCTATATGACACAATCATTTTCAGAAGTAATCATGAAATGATATGAGTGATAATAATGGCCTAGAAAAGAAACACAGAAATACCACTAAACTAAAAATATGAGAACATATTTTTTAAAATTATAGTACACAAAAGGAAAACACAATCGTTAATAGTGTTTAATTACATAAGAATAGGGAAGAAAAACGTATCTGTCACAGAAACGCATAACAACCGTACAGTTCCTGTTTTTGTGCCTTAACTGATGTAAATTTCTCAGTACTTCATCAGATTCCACCTTATTCATACGTTCATGTTCAACAGAAAATGTAGCCAGGTTTGTAAATCTGTCTATTCACAACTGATCAAAGAATACTTTTTATTACTGTTAACTATTTAGAAAAGTTTCTTTCATATGAATCATCAGATATACGATAGTTAGAAAAAGTATTCAACACAGGGGCAAGTTTGGAAGAGACTCATAAAAATCCTTTTCACAATAAATCCAAGAAATTGCAGTGCAGCTCCTGGCTTTGTTTCTTTGGGATTGATACTGATTCAAACATCTCTACTGTCAAAAAATTTTCCACTAAAACCCATTCACCAGAATATTCATCCGTCAAATATTTCTATTATACTTGGTTAAAAACAACAACAACAACAACAACAACTTCCAAAGTTTTTCTTCTTTTGCAAAAACAGACAAAATGGCTGAAAACTAACATTGTTTGATCCATTGTCTTTCAAGTGTATCCAATTCTTGCTGAAAACGGTTGCAAGCATCCAAGCATTTCCCTTTTATTTCTCCTGGCAGAGTAAGACCGGCATCTTCTGTTGCTCCTCCCCGCTCCCTTCTTGGAAATCTGATTATTTTTTTTTTTCTCTGTAAATGTCCACTTCCCTACATGTGTTGCTGCATAGTTAATGGACTTCCCCACAGTTTCTGTCCGCCCAGCCTTCAAGAAGCAGTGTTAAAGCTGGATATTATACCGTCCAGTGATCAAGGTCGATCCTGGCTGATTCAAATATTTTTGTGTCTGATTGACCTCACCTAAAACTTCACACTTGATAAACTCAGGAGAAAATAGTCATGTTCGGCAGAGAGCACAATCGGAACGGATCCTTCTTTGGATCACACGGTTCTTCAAAGGCTGAGGTTAACTTTTCAAACATCGTCTCCAGCACATGCACAGCTTCGTGTGAGCAATCATTTTGTCTGGGAAAGCCTTTTCACTGTTCCTCATTCTGCAGCATTTCCCATCAATGAAGCGAGGCTGAAAAGAACGACTTCATTTTTTTCTAAAGTTCCAAAAAATGTCACGCATGGGAAAAAGACCCCAGCTAGTCACACAGGATGTCAGAATTAAACTGACTGGGGCTTAGTTTCTTTGCCATCGCTCTGCTCCCATTGCTTATTTTGAGTCCACTATTTGAACACAGGATATGCAGTTGCTGGGGGCGCGGGGGCGGGGGGTGGGGGGGTTGGAGGCAAAAACTGCACCAGTTAGCTTGAATGGATGAGAACTGAAATTAACTTACTCTGAAAAAAGAAACACATTCTGCAGAATCCACATACACCGGAGCCAGCTGTGTAACTGGGAATTTGCCAAATAAACTCCACGTCGATCCCAACGTTTATTAGAACATAAGTGATTAAAATGTGCTAATTTGAAATACGTACCTGGGTATTTGTGTATATATGTATACATATACACATAATTAAATATATACCAAATATATACTTAAATATATAGTTAAAACTCAAAGTAACAGCAGCAGTGGCTTAGATGACTTCAGACAGGGCTGCTTCATCACCAAATTGCTAGCACATGGTGATAATAAAAAAGAAATCAATGTTAGCCAGTTTCACTGTTTTAAAATTTTAGAACACAATTTATTCCTTACTGCCTGCATGCAGGGCAGTGAGTCCCTGCCCCACAGCCACACCCTTGATATGCCACTGATCCAGGGCATAATATCAGGAAGCACACATGTCAACTCTTCCTGATACTGGCCATGTTAGCTTTGATCTCTTGGTGAAAGTAGAAACCTTTGTAAAGTTTCCATGTTTCCCTTTTTAAGTAGCATGGGAGAGATACTCTGAGACCACATTAATATCCTCTTGCTTGTGAGCGTTTACCCACTAGTTCTACCATTCTTTGGTGATTTTCTAATTCTTACTCCTTCTATATTTAGTAGATGACATGTTTTCTTTCTTTCTTTCTTTCTTTCTTTCTCTCTCTCCCTCCCTCCTTCCTTCTTTTCCTTCCTTCATTCCTTCCTTCCTTCCTTCCTTTCCTTCTGTATGGACTCATAAATTATTTCATTCAACAGGTTATAATCCATTATTATCATTTATTATTTTGACTTTCAGATTGTCCCTGATTTGGCCAGTGGGAGCCTCTTCAAATTAGCTCCTGTATCCTCTTGATATGTCCCATCGTTCTTTTGAGCACTTCCTTACCTTCTGCTGTGTACCAATATGTATAATGCATAGCAGTATGTGTCTGTGTGCCAATATGTATGTCAGTACCAGGAAAATGACCCAGGGTCCCCCAAATGGAATGTTGGGGACCCCATTGGGGCCCAGTGTGCAGGGTCCTGCCAAGAATACTGGTGCAGGGCTGAGGCGCCTGGGTGGCTTGGTCAGTTGGGCATCCGACTTCAGCTCCTTGAAGATGAGGTCATGACCTCACAGTTTGCGGGTTTGAGCCCTGCATCGGGCTCACTGCTGTCAGAGCCTGTTCGCTGCTCTCAGTGCAGAGGCCACTTCAGATCCTCTGTCCTCCCCTCTCTCTTCCCCTCCCCTGCTTACTCTCTCTCTCTCTCTCAAAAATAAATAAACATTAAAGAATATTGGAGCAGGAGAGAGCAAATCTGAGATCTCCTTTGGATTTGGGCTGCAACACCAGATACTATGTTAGTAGTACTTGATCATGGTGCAGCAGGACGGATTGGGGGATGTGGGTGTTTGTTACCTGGCTCACGGTGATTCTCCCAGTACTAATTCATCATGTCTGTGTTTCCCATGCCCTCAACCAACAAACGCCATTCGGAAAACCACTCCTCCTGTACTCAGCTACTCGGACTGCCATGACAAAATACCATAACCTGGGGGCGCCTGGGTGGCGCAGTCAGTTGAGCGTCTGACTTCAGCCAGGTCACGATCTCGCGGTCCGTGAGTTCAAGCCCCGCGTCAGGCTCTGGGCTGATGGCTCGGAGCCTGGAGCCTGTTTCCGATTCTGTGTCTCCCTCTCTCTCTGCCCCTCCCCCGTTCAT
>NW_026057585.1:79962459-80060772 GCF_023721935.1 Panthera uncia
CAAAAAAAAAAAAAAAAAAAAAAAAAGTTGAAAAAAAAAATACCATAACCTGGGTAGCTTAAACAGCAGAAATTTATTTTCTCACGTTCTGGTGGCTAGATATCCAAAATCAAAGTGCCAAGAAGCGTTGGTTCCTGGTGAGGACTTTCTCCTCAGCTTGCAGGGAGCCACCTTCTCCTCATTCTCACGTGGTTTTTTCTCTGTGCACACATGAACAGAGAGCAAATTCTGATGTCTCTTCCTCTTTTTTTTTTTTTTATTTTTTCAACGTTTATTCATTTTTGAGAGAGAGAGACAGAGCATGAATGTGGGAGGGGCAGAGAGAGAGAAGGAGACACAGAATCCGAAGCAGGCTCCAGGCTCCAGGCTCTGAGCTGGCTGACAGAAAGGCCTGGTACGGGGCTCAAACTCACTGACCAAAAGATCATGACCTGAGCCAAAGTCAGACGCTCAACGGACTGAGCCTCCCAGGTGCCCCTCTTCTTCTTCTTATAAGGACACCAGTGACCTTATTTAACCTATGACCTTATTTAACCTTATTTAACCTCCTTAGAAGCCCTATTTCCAAGTGTAATCATTGGGAGTTAGAGTTTCAACATGAGAATTTTAGGGGGACACAATTCAGTCCCTAACATTCTCCTTTAATTCTGGCTCTATGCTTTTATACAACCCTGCCTTCCTGGCTGCACTGATTGTCCGAGGGGCAAGCACCTGACCTAAACTTGACCAATCACAGCACCTCACTCTCCTCCCCTATGTGGAATAGTCCACCCAAAACACATGACTCAGACTGACTTTGGAAGAGAAGTTATCTTTCAATTTAGAGCAGAGGTTCTAAGCTTTTTTTAAAAAAAGTTATTTATTTATTTTGAGGGAGAAAGGGAATGCATGCACATGTGAGCAGGGCAGGGGCAGAGAGAGAGAGAGAGTGAGAGAATCCCAAGCAGGCTCTGCACTGTCAGCACAGAGCCCATCTTGGGGCTCCAACTCACCAACCCTGAGATCGTGACCCGAGCTGCAATCAAGAGTCAGCGGCTTAACTGACTGAGCCACCCAGGTGCCCCCGACAAGATTTTTTTTTTATATATAAAAAGCTAAATAGTAAATATTTTCAGCTTTGGTGGGCAAGGGGGTTATGGTCTCTTCCACAATGATCAATTCTGTGCTAAATTCTGCCCCTGCAGGTGAAAGCAGCCAAAGATGATAAATGAACAGCACTGGTAGCATTTGGTCTGTGGCAGGTGAAGTTTGCTGAACTTGATCTACAGCATAGAAAAATGAATATGTGTTCATAATGCAGCTTCCTATTCAAATCCTGGCTTCATCACCTGCTAATTTTGCAACAAAATGTATATTATTTAACATCTCGATGCCTCAACTTCCTTATTTATAAAATATGGACAAATAAGTATTTTGTATGAATCAGGCCGGGTGATGCTAGCTGCTGTAATAAATAGCCCCAATATCTCACTGACTTGGTACAACAAAATTCTTCTGTTTGTCATACTCCACTGCTGACGGTCAGAGGCTAGTGGTGCGTTATCAGTTCTGCTCTGTGAGGTCATTCTGAGACCAACGCTCGTGCGGTTCCATCATCCTTAACACGTGGCTTCAAGGTTGCCCTGTCCCCAGCCCACTGGCAGGTTAAAGAAAGAGAGCACAAAGAAGGCTGTACTGCCTTGAACCAGAGATCATTTCTACTCATTCCATTGGCAAGAGTTAGTCCAATGGCCCCAGCCAGGTGCATGGGGACTGGGAAATGCAGTTCATCTGTGGGTCCGGGAAGAGGAAATGAATTCGATGAGCATCCAGCCGATCTCGCCAGGGACTCCAGGTTATCATGAGGATTGAGTCAGAGAATTCTGTAAAGAGAACAGTGGCCCTCATTAGCACTCAATAAAGGTTAGTTTTGATTATCACTGAAGCTAGATGGGGGAAAAGGAAGGCACTTTTTTCCTTTTTGGTAGTAGAGCCATATCAATGTCATCTGAGAGCCGCCTGCAGTTATGGCTCATATGAGTGGGGAAGGCCAAGCACGAGGAAGAGATGCTGACACAGAAGGAGAAGCCAAGGTGAGAGTCCTTCCTGTTTGCACTAAAGCACCTGCTGTAATCAAACCTGTCCTTCTCTAGTCTTGGTGGGTCTGCAATTAATAACAACAATAAGGGGAGCCTGGATGGCTCAGTGCATTAAGAGTCCAACTCTTGATTTTGGCTCAGGTCATGATCTCATGGTTCCTGAGTTCAAGCCCTGTGTCAGACTCTGCACTGAGAGTACGGAGACTGCTTGGGATTCTCTCTTTCTCTCTCTCTCTCTCTCTCTGCCTCTCAGCAAGAGCTCTCTCTTGCTCTCTCTCAAAATAAAGAAATAAACTTTAAAAAAAACGTTAAGAGTAGCAAACGGGGGTGCCTGTGTGGCTCAGTCGGTTGGGCATCCGACTTCGGCTCAGGTCATGATCTCACAGTTCATGAGTTTGAGCCCCGCATCGGGCTCTGTACTAACATCTCAGAGCTTGGAGCTTGCTTCTGATTCTGTGTCTCCCTCTCTCCCTGCTCCTTCCCCATTCATGCTCTGTCTCTGTCTCTGTCTCTCTTTCTCTCTCCTTCAAAAATAAATAAAAACATTAAAAAAAAAAAAAGAGTAGCAAATGTTATATGCCAGAAAAGTTCTTAGACACCAACAATTTTCAAACATCAGCCACAACCCATGGTAGGGAGAGGGGCCATGAAGGGATTAATACCAATATTTTAAAAAATTTTTTACATTTTTTTATTTTTGAGAGAGAGAGAGAGCACGCGCGCGCATGCAGCGGGGGAGGGGCAGAGAGAGAGGGAGACACAGAATCCGAAACAGGCTCCAGGCTCTGAGCTGTCAGCGCAGAGCCCGACGCGGGGCTCGAAACCAAAAATCGTGTGATCATGACCTGAGCCGAAGTCGGACGCTCTAACCGACTGAGCCACCCAGACGCCCAGGTACCAGTATTTTTTAATAAACAAAATAGATTAGACTAAACTACAACAGAAATTATCAGAGTACATCACACATAGTAAGGGTAAATATTGTTTTATGACTTCTGTTTTATATTATGTGTGTACCGGGTTCTGAAATAAAAGAGCTTTCTGATTGTGGGTTACAGTCACAGCCCTAATTCACTGACCCTTCCCAGCAACGCAGGGAAGGAGGTGTCATTATAACTCTGTCTGTCGTGTAGATGGGAAGACTGAAGCACTAAGAGGTGCCCTCATTTGCCGGAGGCTGCATGGTAGAAAATAGCATAATCAGTGTTTGCTGCCCACAGTTTGGCTCCTGAGTCCCACTCTAAAATCTACTCTGTATCTTTCTAAGAAATCAGTACCTTTCCTTTTGGCTTAAGCTTCTTCAAGTTGGGTTTCTGTGCTGTGCAAACCCAAGAGTCCTAGCCAATGGAAGCTGGGAGGGGAGGGTGTGGGACGGGCCCAGGAGGTGGAGAGAGGAGGCCGGCTTCTAGACTGGGCTCAGCCCAGAGACCTTCAGCAGGGCACCTCACCTTTCCCAGTCTCTGTTTCCCCCTCCTGGGAAATGCAGACAGCAACAATATATCCCTCAGAGGCTTTTGCCAGGAAGAAGGGAGATGACCTAGAAAAGCACCTGTCCTCTGTCAGGCTGGGCATACGGGCGCAGGAAGCGGGTGTGCAGGGCAGGGACAGCACCTATAAAGATGTAGGGGTGGCATTGAGCACAGTAAGGAGAGATCAACCAGCCACAACTGGAGGATGGGAGGCCAGGCAAAGCATCATGAGTGTCAAAGTCCAGGTGAGGAGCATGGATAGGATCCACTAACCCTGCATAGTCCTGGGAGGTTCCGGAAGGGTGAAGAGGGAAGTTCCCCAGGGTCCTAAGGCACAGACAGGCATTTCCGGTCAATTAAACTTGAAGAATACACAGCATGGTACCTCCATCCCAGGTGGCCAACAGAGGAAAATGGAGTCAAGTATCTCAAACTTATGACTCAGGACAGGTTGGGAGCATGAGGGGGTTGAGGAAACCCAATGTCCGACCTTGGCTGAGGCCTCCGCAGTTCCCAGGGTTGAACGGTAGGCTCCGTGCGGAGCAGGAAGCCAGGAGCTGCTCCAGAGGGCAGGCAGCTGTGAGGCCTCCTCTGGGAAGTCACCCTTTGATCTCCCTAGCAGCCGAGGGTCCCACTTCCTGCATCCCAGAATGCCTGGTCCAGAAGGGACCTCAGAGGTCATGGAACCCAACCTCATTGGACGGATGGGTCCAATGGAGCCTTGAGGGGAGCAGGCCCCCACCAAGGTTACACAGGTAGCCAGTGGGTGACTGGGGAACCTGCGTGGGGGGCCACTGTGCTCACCCAGGGCTGCCTCCACTCCTCAGTGTTCCTTCAGCTTCCTCCAGCTCTGCGGGAAGCAGGCAGGGAGGGTCTGCTCCTTCCGATCCCTCTGCTGTGGGGGGTCCATTTCCTGTCAGAGCTGAGTAAGTTCAAAGGCCCCTGGAATGGTGGGGGAGGGGCCTGGACAGCACAGGGCAGGGAATGGGTCTTTAAATCACAAAGACTACTTTATCTTTTGAGATTTTAAGTGGACAGATGCCAATTTCCTAACATCCTTTCTTCTGATGTGGCCCCGGGCAAAAATTATCACACGGGGTGGCGGCAAGGAAACTGAAGGTATTTGAGCCCCTGCTATATGCTGGGCTCTGTGCCAGGTGAATCTTTCATAGACATAACAAGCCTCCGTGGTAGAGATCGGTTTCCTCATTTTACAGATGAGGAAATGGAGCACAGTGAGGCGAAGTAACTTGCTCAAGGTCACACAGCTAGCATTTGAACCCGGGTGTCTCTGATTCAGGAGCCTCAACAGCATTTCACTTCAGGCCACATCAGTGCCCAAGGGGTTGCGTTCTGGATAAGCTGAGTTCCACCTCTGTACTAGGGTTCTCCAGAAGAACAGAAGCAATGATAGATGGATAGATAGATAGATAGATAATGGGTAGGCAATTTATTATAAGGAATTGGCTCACTATGAAATTATGGAGACTGAGAAGTCCCATGATTAGCTGGATGTAAGCTGACGGTGTAGTTAAAGTCTAAGCCCAAAGGCCCAAGATCCAGGAGGACTGATGGTATCAGTCCCAGGCTGAGTGCAAGAGACCAAATTTCCAGTTCAAGCATTCAGGCAGACGGTTAATTTTCCCTTCTTCCACCTTCTTGTTCTATTCAGATCCTCCACAGATTCCACCCACACTGGGGAGGGCAAGCCGCTTTCCTCAGTCTACCAATTCACATGCCAATCTCTTCCAGAAACACCCTCACAGACGCCCAGGAATAACGTCGAACTAGGTATCTGGGCATCCTGGGGCCCAGTCACATTAATGCAAAATTAACCACCACAACCGCTCCATCCATTTGTTCTACCACCACTGGCTAACTGTCTGGTAGGCGCTGAGTGCTTTGGGTACAGAGATAATGAAACGAGACAGGATCTCTTCACCCTCGCCGTGGGCCAGGCAGCGTTCTACGGATTTTACACGAAAGATCTCATCGAATCCTCGCACCAATCATGCGAACTAGAGCCTAGCGAATATCCCTATCTTACGGGGAGACACATTGAGACACAGAGACCGGAAACCGTGCACTGTGGTCCCACAGCTAGGAAGTCATGGAGCTGGCAGTCAAGCCCCCGGAGTTCATGCTGCCGACCATTGCACCACACTGCCGTGTTGCACCTCCTGGAACTCAGTCCCCTGGGAAGACAGACGTGACTCCAGGCAATTATAATAAAGTGTGAGACGGGATGGGTGAGGGAAGTACGGGGCACTGAGGGCATGCAAAGGAAGGGCACACACCAAAGCCAGCTTCGGTGATCAAGAAAGCCTTCTGAGAGAATGTGACAGTGAACCCAAGGCTTAAAGAGTAACTCAGGGGCGGGGCACCTGGGTGGCTCAGTCGGTTAAGCCTCTGACTTCAGCTCAGGTCATGATCTCACAGTTTGTGGGTTTGAGCCCCACATCAGGCTCTGTGCTGACAGCTCAGAGCCTGAAGCCTGCTTCAGATTCTGTGTCTCCCTCTCCCTCTCTGCCCCTCCCACACTCCTGCTCTCTCTCTCTCTCTTTCTCTCAAAATTATATAAACATTAAAAAAAAGAAAAAAGACTAAGTCAGGGGTGCCTGAGTGGCTCAGTCAGTTGAGCATCCAACTGAATTTTGGCTCAGGTCATGATCTCATGGTTCGTGAGTTTGAGCCCCGCTTCAGACTCTGCTGTCAGGACAGAGCCCGCTTCAGATCCTCTGTCTCCCTCTCTCTCTGCCCCTCCCTTGTTCTCTCTCTCCCTCTCCCCCTCTCAAAATAAATAAATAAACATTAAAACAATTTGTTTTTTTAAGAGTGAAAAGTTAGGCCAAAAGGAAATGGGTCCCAGGCAGAGGGAGAAACATGGCGAAGGGCACAGCATGAAAATTGAAGGAAGGGCAATCTGACTAGAGCTTGGAGCCTGGAGGGGAATGTGGAATGGTGAGGTTTGAAGCTGAAAAGGGTAGGAGGGACCAAGGATCCTGAAGGGCACTGAGTGCCATAGTAAGAAGTTTGGGTTTATCCAATAAGCAATGGGGAGCTGAACTGTATGGCCCTGGACAAGTCATTTTACCTGACTGCACTTCCGTTTCCTTATCCATAAATTGGGAGTAAAAAGACTGTACTTTATATGCCCATTGAGTGGAAGAGATGAGACAATGCATTTGTAGTAGGAACCTCCCAAAAGTTAGTTTCCAGGCTCCACCACCCCACAAATTAGGAAACAAAATGTGCAGATACAGCTGAACAAGTAAAATGCCGCAGGAGCCAGGGGCTCCCTGTGTGCCAATAAGGAAACTTTGAGCAGCAAGGAACAGAAACTCCAACTAGATACAATTTAATCCATAAGAAGTTCGTTTTCTTACATAACAAAGGAGAGAAGTTCTAGAGTTTGGAAATTCAGTGGCTCAATGATGTCTTCAAAGAGGTGTCAGCCTCCTTCCCATGTTGGCAATGTCTTGCCTCATCATCACAAGATGGCTGCAGCAGTGCCTGCCATCACGCATAGACATGACAATGTTTAGTGAAGAAGGCATTTCTTCCTATCATCTTTAAAGGTAGAAAACTTTTATTGAAAACTTCCCTATCAGACTTCCCCTCAGGTCTCATTGGCCAGGATTGGATAGCATACTTTTCACTAAGCCAATACTACCAAAGGGAATGTAATCATCATGATTGGCCTAACTAAGCCAGGGCTGAGAAGGGGCTTGTTCCCTGAGGGCTTGTCCTCAATGCGGCAGGACCCAAATAAAACGAGCCTTTCCAGCAAGGAAGAAGGAGGACTTGATTTGGTCAGACCATTAGCATTATTTGGGTCCAAGCTCTGGATGATAAGATTAACTCCATTTCCCTACCTGCTTAGATTCAGGTGCCAAGATCAATCTATGACCCCTGAGATCAGGATAGACAGAGCCTAACGCCCTGAGCCTTAGAAACTGCCTCAGTAGGGCTGGGGGAACTGAGCTATGTACCCTGTGTCTCTTGGGTCCAGCTCAGTGCCTCTGGCAGAAGCACTTAACAATCCACAAATATTCATTGAGCACCTGTTTTGTAATGGGGACAAACAATGAGCAAAACTCACTGAGGGACCCTGCGAGGGCAAGCTCTTTGAGGGCACGATCCCTTACAGAGCTTGTCCCCTAGCTGAGGAGACCATGAAATAACCACACAGGTGTGTGTGAAGTGATGGCCAGAATCGGTCATGGACTGACAGTCACTGATGCTGTAAGAGGAAACAGCAGGGAGACTTGACCCAGGCAAAGTGGGTTGAGGACTTTGGATCTGGTAGGTGTCGTTTTGAACCCAGGCTGGGCCACTGACTGGCTGTGTGACTCTTCAAAGGCAGTTTGCTTGACATCTCTGTGCCTTACTCTCATTGGGAAACAGCAAAAATCATGGTAACCACCCCCGGGGATTGGTAGGATAACTAAATGAAACAACGTGGCCTCTCGGACCACCCATCATACAGTAACTAAGAAACCTTACGCCGTCAACAATCCAGTACAGCGGAGGGGCCGAAATTTCTGGCTCAAGCCAGAGTGCCTGTGTTGGGAGCCCGGTTCTTCCCCCTTCTAGCTGCGTGACCTTGAACAATCGCATCATCTCTTTGTGTCTTGGTTTCCCCATCTGCAAAATGGAGCCAGCAACAAACAGAGGTGTTGTAAAGATTACACAGACGACATATAAAGAGCTCGCAGCCCAGGCCTGACGTAGGGTAAGCTCGAGAAATGTAAGCGAGGGCTATTATTATTGTTGTCTTGTTGTTTTGAACTTCATCACGAAAGCAAATGTGAAAACGTGGTCGGGTTAGCGATCTTCAGTCTAGCAACGGCAAAGTCATTTTCCTTGCTGATATTTTAATAATAAATAACGGCGCGACCCGTACAGCTATGAATGTTAAGCATCCCTGGGCTTGATTACATCTAGATTTTCCTCCGGAGTACCGGCCGTTCCATTTCTAGCAGCAACACACCTTGAGCAGCAACCATTGTTAGGATAAACAAAGCAAGAGCCAGCCAGCTGCCGCAGGCTTCCAGACTGCTTCCAGCTTGCAGTTTGTGTCTAACCAATCGCGAGCTGCCGGATGCAAATTGTGTTTCCTAATTGATCCATCAAGCTCTGCGCAGTTCTGGTTATGAAAACTGGGCGCTGTGGGAGAAATGCCTGCGCGTGCAAACACTTAGCACCGGGCCCAGTGGACAGTGAGTGCTTGGGGAACACCAGCTATTGTTTCTAATATTACGTATCCCCGAGATGGTGGGAGCCTTGGACTCCTGTAAGCTGGAGGGAGCCTTCGCCAGCTCTGCTTTCTCTTCCCTTTGTAAGACCACTGAAGCTTCTGTAGCTTACGGTGGTAAACTATAACCACACCTACCTCAGGGGGAGGCGGTGAGGACTACAGGAGTTAGCGCAGCCTGTAATGCGTCTTGTCTTCTTCGGAACGGTGCCCGGTAGAGCGTGAGCACTCAGCACCAGATAGAGGAATAGCCAACACTTGCCGAGCGCTTAGCAGGTTCACTTCCCAGATTTAATCCTCACAACCTACCAGTGAGGCAGGTAGGCATTAATATCATTCCCATTTTACAGGTGAGGAAACTGAGGCACAGGAAGGTTAAATGGCCTGATGTATGTTACACAGTAAATTGGCACATTAGCTGCTATGCTTGTAGGATTTTTTCAAAGTAGAGCGCTAATCTGGAGAGTCAGTAGAAGCACAGGTATGCGTAAGAAAACATAATAGCTTGTGCACAGGAGAAAAGGCCAGCAGGAAAACACTTCACAGCGTAAATCGTGTTTGTCTCTAAATGGTAGGAATATGAGAGGGGGGCGAGAAGGCGAGGTGTGAACCAGGGCATCGATGGGGGGTGGGGGGGGGCAGTTGGTGAAGGAGGCAGGAGGTACAGACAAGCGTAGAAATGACTTTGTGAGGGGTGCCTGGGTGGCTCAGATGGTTAAGCATCCTCCTCTTGATTTCAGTTCAGGTCACGATCTCACACTTCGTGAATTCGAACGCCATGTCAGTCTCTGCGCTGACAGTGTGGAGCCTGCTTGGGATTCTCTCTCTCCCTCTATCCGCCCCTCCCCACCAGCTCTCTCTCTTTCTCTCTCTCTCCCTAAGTAAATAAATAAACTTAAAAAAAAAAAAAGGAGCGATGACTTTGTGACTAACTGAACACGTGTGCAGGGTCCATTCCTTCATTCCACAGATGACGGGTCCCCGGAGCTGTTCTAAGAACCAGGATAGCACAGGGCAAGTAAATCCCTAAGCTCATAGAGCTTCCTTTCGACTGGAAAGAGACAGACAATAAACAAGTTCGCACATGAGGAGTCAGATGTTAAGCGTCCTAGAGAAAAGCAAAGCCAGATGAGGGGGTAGCGAGTGCCAGAGTGGTGTGGAGGGCACTACAGACAGCCTCCCCCCTCTTTGGAAACATTGGAGCAAAGTTGGAAGGAAATGAGAGAAGAAGCCCTGTGTGTATCTTGAGCAAAACCATTCCTTGCGCAAAGAATAGCCGTCCCAAAGGCTTTGTGACAAGAGCATCTCGGGTGTCGTGGCGGCTGGAGAGGGGGAGGGAGGGAAACAGCAGTGGAGGGGATCAGGGAGGCAGGGAGGCAGGGAGGCCAAACGAAGTCGGCCATTGTCAGGACTTGGACTGTTACTCTGAGTGAGACAGGAACCCGGTGGAGGTTTCAAGCAAGTGGCCGGCTTGACTTCCATTTTAAAAGGATCACGGAGGCTGCTGTGTGGGAAATAGACAGGGGCAAAGTTGAAAGCGGGGTACCGGTTGGAAGGCCTTTGCAATAACCCGGGGGATGGATAACAGTGGTTTCGGAGAGGCAGGGTCACACTGAGCACATTCAGTGTTGGGTTCCGAATGTGCTTTGAAGGGAGGCGTCAGCAAGGGAACAGCAAGAGAGGTCGCGAGTGGGTCCAAAATCTGTGGCCTGTGCCAGTAGGAGAAAAGAGTCGACATTTTCTGAGAAGGGGAAGGCCTCCTGAGAGCCAGACATGTGGAAGGCAACCAGGAGTCCAAGCTGGCTGTGTTAGGTTCGAGATACCTTTCGGATGCCCATGTGGATGTCAAGTAGACAGGTGGGCGTGCCAGAAAGACGTTCAGAGAAGAGGTCCGGGCTGAAGACAAAACTTCGGGAGTCATCAGTGGACAGGTGGTATTTAAAGCCCAAGAACTGAATGAAAAGGCCCAGGAGTGAGTATCACAGAGGGGGACATGGTTTGGAAGGGAAGGTGAAGGGTTCACTTGTGGACACAAGAATTTGAGGTGCTGTTGGACGTTGCAGAGTGGCGGGGAGTGGCTTGGGAGGCAGTCGGGTCTAGAGACCGAGAGCCCAGAGAGAGGTGCGGGCAAGGGAGAGACAGAGGTAACTGAGGTCCCAGCAAATTTATGTAAATGAAAAGCAAATCTCTACACACCTGAGCCCTTCTCCCAATTCCCAGAGTCAGGGCAAACAGGTGTCAATGCAGGTGTTCCACGGATTAAAACGGGAATTTGAACCTGCAGGTGAAATCTTCAACCCTGTGTAATGTGAGGGAAACACCCTCAGGGGTGAGGGGAGAAAAGAAAGACTCTGCCCTTCTCGGTTCTAAGGACCATCTGTCTCTCCAGGGCACCTGGATAAAGGACTCCTACGAGACCTGGAGGAACAGACGGAACAGAGATAAGGGTTGTACAGCTGGGAGTAGGAAGGTGGCTCTGATCATCTATTGCTGCATAACAAGTCACTCCAAACTGGTAGTATGAAACATTTTTTTATTATGCAAATGCATTCCGGGGGTCAGGAATTCGGACAGGGCACAATGGAAATGGTTTGTTTCTGCTCTATGATGTCTGAGGCCTCAAGCAGGGAGACTATGATGGCTGGAGACTGGAATCATCTGGAGGCTCCTTCACTCACATGTCTGGCTCCTGGTCTCGAATGGCTGAAGGCTCGGCTTACCTGGGAATGCCACCCAGAGTGCTTAGACGTGGTCTTTCGGTGTGACTTGGGCTTCTTAACAGCATTGAGCTCTGAGCGAGAAGGTCCCAAGAACCAGTGTCTAGAGAGAGCCAGGCAGAAGCTGCTAAAAAGCCCAGGCTCAGAAGTCACATATTGTCACTTCCATCATATTCCATTGGTCAGAGCAGCCGCAAGCCCATTCAGATTCAAGGGGAGGGGACATAGACCCAGCTTTCCATTAGCAGCACTTTTTTATGCCATTTGCAGCCATTTTTTTGGTAAGTTTCATGGAGATATAATTTACGTAGCATATGATAACACTCATTTTAAGTATATGATTCAATGGTTTTTAGTATTTTCACCAAGTTGTGCAATCTGTCACCGTAATCAATTTTAGAACATTTTCATTGTCTCCAAAAGAAACCCTTTAGTGATCACTGTCCCCAGCCCTCTGTCCAGTCTGAAAAACTCTAATCTACTTTCTGTCTCCATAGATTTGCTCTTTCTGCATGCTTCATATAAATGCAATCATGTATGTAGTCTTTTGTGACTACTTTCTTTTATTTAACATAATGTTTTTCAGGTTCATCCATGTTGAAGCACGTATCAGAACTTCACTCCTTGTAAAGACCAAATACTATTTAATTGTATGGATGTGCCACATTTTGTTTATTCATTCACCAGTTGGTGGACATTTAGGTTGTTTCTACCTTTTGACTCTTTGTATACTGCTATTATGAACATTCAGGTACAAGTTTTGCAGCCAGGGTTTTTTTTTTCAAGTTTATTTATTTATTTTGAGAGAGAGAGAGTGCATGCGTGTCAGGGCGGGGGGAGGGACAGAGAGAGAGGGAGAGAGAGAATCCCAAGCAGGCTCCACGCTGTCAGCGCAGAGCCTGACGTGGGGGTTGAACTCATGAATCACAAGATCATGACTGGAACTGAAATCAAGAGTCAGACACTTAACTGACTGAGCCACCCAGGTGCCCGGGCAGCCAGTTTTTTGTTTTTTGTTTTTGTTTTTTTTTAAACCACCACGGATCCATAAGCAGGACATCCGGGGATGGTGGGTCCCAAACAGGATCTAACATGTCTTAGCTCTATGACCTTCAGCAAGTTATCCAACATCACTGAGTTTCATCTGCAAAGTAGGATGATAAAACGCCCCTGGATGGGTAAGGATTAGTGAGCTCAAGGGTGTGAAGTGACTTTCAGAATAACCCAAGAGATGCCGTGTAAAAGAGCCTAAAAGAGCCCACTCAACAACACTCGTTTTCCTAGTAACAGAACCTTGATTTTGGTCAAGCATTAAGAAGCCATCTGCCTCCTAGATCTGGACCCTTCCACTGCCACAGACAAATCATGATCAGTCTAAGCCAATCACAATCATCCATTGTCCTCTCCTAGAAGTGGTTTTGGAATGGCCCAGTGATGCAGTCCTGGTGAATGAGACAAGAAGAGGTCTACTTGGAGTACTGTAAAAAGTGAGTTTCTTAGCCCTTAAACAAGAGGTGCAAAAAAGAAACTATCCGCCTTTAGTAAGATATTATCATCATGTCTTCTTATGAAACCACACAGCAATCGGCCTGCGAGTGTGATAAAATGTGAAAATTGAAAGCAAATTGATGTCAGCTTTGAGCTATCACTGGAGATGCCCTTCCTCTGGATGACTTCTTATGTGAGACAATAAATATTCCTCAGGCCACTCGTGGTTGGGTTTCCTATAACTTGCAACTGAAAATATTCATCCTCAAACATATATCAGATTCTATCTATCTATCTCCCATCTACTTTCAGAGAGGATTAGACTTATTTTACAATAAAAGGAGGGAAAAATCAAAATAAGGGTAAACAAGGGAATTGACGAACGAAGGGGGACTGCTGTCTCTGACATCATGGCATATTAAATACCCTTAATAACTGTCCTGATAAAGACAGCCAGGGTTATTTTAAATATATATTTTTAATTGAATCAGTCTCTTAAATTCATTGAAGTCAAGGAAGACCAAAAATTTTGTAAAGCCCAATCATAAATAAATAAAGCATATGATATGTCAGAAGGTAGTAACTAACGTCTGGTGAAAAAGAACTCAGGGAAGGGAGATCAGAAGTGGATACAATTTTATTTTTTATTTTATTATTTTTTTTAAAGGTTTGTCTGTTTTGTTTTGTTTTTTTAATTTTTTTTTCAACGTTTATTTATTTTTGAGACAGAGAGAGACAGAGCATGAACAGGGGAGGGGCAGAGACAGAGGGAGACACAGAATCCGAAACAGGCTGCAGGCTCTGAGCGGTCAGCACAGAGCCCGACGCAGGGCTCGAACTCACGGGCCGTGAGATCATGACCTGAGCCGAAGTCGGACGCTTAACCGACCAAGCCACCCAGGCGCCCCGTGGATACAATTTTAAATAGGACCTCAGTGAAAGGGTGACATTTGAGAAGATACTTGAAAGTGATGAAGGAAATAGCTATATGAATATCTAAGAGAAAAATGAATCAAGTAGAGGAAACAGCCAGTGCAAAGAGCCAGTGGTGTGCCTACGTCTGGAATGTACAAGGAATGACAGAGAAGCCAGTACAGCTGGAACTAAAGAAGTGAAAGAGAGAGAAGATGAAGTAAAGGACATAGTGATGAATACAAAATTCTGGGATTTGAGATTATCATTCATTCCATCGTCTGCCAGCTTCTATTATTTCTATGGCTCTTTGGGTGCTCCTATCACCGCTTCTGTGTAGAAGTTGCTCTCAGCCTTATTGTATATTCTGTGAAGATAATTTATCTTTTTTTTTCTCCCTCTGGCTTCTTTTAAAATTTTCTCTTTGTCTTTGGTTTTCAGAAGTTTTGCTATTATGTGTCTGAATTTGGTGTTCTTTGTATTAATTCTGCCTAGGGCTCATAGCGCTTCACACATCCCGTGACTTGATGTCTTTCTTTGCTTTGGGAAATTCTCAAATATCATCTCTTTGAATACTGTGTCTGCTCTATTTTCTCTTTCTTTCCCTCTGAGATTCCGATTACAAATTATTTGAACGTCTTCACTGTGTTTCATTTGTCTCTTGTATTCTTTTCTGATTTTTTTCATTCTTTAATCTCTCCTTACATTGGTATGGATGGTTTTCTTTTGGATTATTTCCAACCCACCAATTGTCTCCTGCGTTGCATCCAATCTGCTATTAAACCTATCTATTGGGTTCTTAATTTCAATATTCATATTTTTAAGTTATAGAGTTTCCTTTAAATAATTTTCATAGTTTCCAGTTCTCTGCCAAAATGCTGCATCTTTTCATTTAATTTATTGATCGTATTAATCACTTATTGAGAAATCTGCTAATGCCAATAGGAGGGTCTACTGTGGAACTCTTTCTGTCATATATCTGTATACGTTTTCTCTTGACTTTTTTTTTTGGTCAATGCTTGTCTCCGTGAATATTTGGTAATTTTTGATTAAATTTTGACATTGTGGATGAGAAATGTAGAGAAAATTCGAGGCTCTGGCTCAGGTTCCCTTCTTCAAGAAAGGATATACCTTTACTTTTGTGTGTGTGTGTGTGTGTGTGTGTGTGTATGTGTGTGTAAGAGAGAGCAAGCAGGGGAGGGGAGAGAGAGCAGGGGGGACAGAGGATCCAAAGCAGTCTCCTCGCTGACAGCAGCAAGCCTGATGTGGGCCTCGAACTCATGAACCTCAAGATCATGACCTGAGCCAAAGCTGGACCCTCAACCAACTAAGCCACCCAGGTGCCCCTATACATTTAGTTTGATGGGGAGTAGAGGCAGATCACTTTAATGCAATCAGAGATTGAGCTGGTTTCCAGTATTTAAGATGGCTGGTCTATTTCTGATTGGCTCAAAATTACAAACTGTGAAAAGTGCTGTGAAGGAGGTAACTAGAATGACAGAACAGAGAGAAATTTGGGTTGGGAGTGAGAGATGGATGCGGTTAGCCTAGAGCGTTCAAGGAAGACCTCTGTGAGAGATAACACTTGAGGCCTGATGTGAATGACGAGAAGCAGACAGCCACGGGAAGATATGGATTCTTCCAGACAGAGTAAGCAGCAAACACAAGTGCCCTAAAGGGGAAGTGAGCTTGGCAGCTTTGTGGAATGGAGAGAAGACAGAATGACATTACAAGGTAGATAAGGGTCAGGTATTAGAAGCCCTGGCAAAGAGTGTAAATTTCATTCCAAGTGCAGCAGGACATTATTGAAGAATTTTATGCAAGAGTGACATGATCTGGTTCACATTTTTGAAAGATTATTTGGCTGCTATGTGGAGAAATATTTAAGGTGGGGGGGGCAAGAATTGAAGCAGAGAGACCATTGATAAGACTATATGTAGAAACCCTGGTGAGAGGTGATGATGGCCTGGACTAAGGTGGCAGTGCAAAGGGAGAGAAATCGATAGTTTGAGATATATTTGGGAGGTAGGATTGATTGGGCTTTTGCTGGGTTAGATATGGGGTGAGGAGGGCTTGGACAATTGGGTGGATGGTGGAGCCATATAGCAAGATGGAGAAGTATGGAAAGGCATAAGTTTGGGAGATAAAAGTTGAGTTCATTTTGAAGCCTTTTACACGCCATGCAAGTGGCATTGACTCGATGTCTTTTGGTTGCAAGTGTCTAACTGGCTCAAGCTAAAAAGGGAGATTGTTGGCGGACTCTTTGGGGAAATACAGGCTCATGGACGGCTGGGTCCAGGTCCTCTGCCATCAAAACACACACACATGTTTCGATCTCTCTTTCCCTCCTCTTCCACCTCCCCCTCGCCCCCTCCTCCCCTGCCTCTTCTCCTCCTCCTTTGCTGGGGTGAATTGACCTGGTGTGATTGCATCACCAGAGAAAGTGTCTACAGCAGGAGAAAAGACAGCCATCCTACAGCCAGTGCTCCTGTCACCGCTGTCTCCTGTTTCGTCTCTCATGCTGTGTGAGATTATCTACCTATCTTTCTATCCCCCTGGGAACAGCCTGGACACCCCTTACGGGTCGGATCAGACCTTCTTCCCTCCGAACCCCTAGCTTAGTGAAATGAAAAGTGAATTGACTTTGGAGTCAGACACCTGCATCCTGCCAGGCTCCGACATTTAGTAGTTGTGTGGCCTTGGACAAATCACTTAACTTTTCCTCATCTATAAACCAGTGATTAGAAATGTATAACTGGGTAGCGTATGGGGATTAAATAGGATCTTGAAGAGAAATGCCTGGTACAGCTCTGATTCTCTGCATGTTCATAAATGAGGATATTACAAAGGTTGTTGCACCTTCCTGGGTTAGATCTTGAAGAAATGGGTGGGGAGGTGTGAAGCTGGAGAGCAGCCTGGCAGCAGGGGGGAAGCCAGCATGGGGCAGGGGGCGGGAATGCCTGACACTTGCGTGGTTTCCTCGGCCAGCCCCACCCCAAACCTGGCCTCGGCCCAAGCCTGCCTGGGGAGGACCGTCCCCAGGTTCCCCACCCACAGTCAGGAAGGACGGGCCCTGGCCTGTACCCCACTCCTCTGCCTGTGGCTGGGGTTTACCAAAGCCACACACATTCCTGAGGGATTGATAAGATTCTGGAAGCCATGCCCACCACCCACTGCCTACCTCGGGCTGGATAGGAGGGGAGCACTAGGCCCCCTGCCCTGCACACCGTAGGGGCTGACTGCCAGCAGACCCATCCCCCCCGAATATGCGCGCCCCTGTCCCTTTTGCACAGAACCACGTAACAGCACAGCTTTAAGGAACCCCAAAGAGCCCCCAGCACCCTCCTTCAGCTGACCTTGGCTCTGCCAATCTGGTGGGGCCCCCACCACAATCCCAACCAAACATCATCAGGTAGCTTCATTCCTTTCCTCCCCACAAAACTCACAGATTTTACAAACATGCTCAGGGGAGCCTAAGTGGCTCAGTCGGTTAAGTGTCTGACTCTTGGTTTCGGCTCAGGTCGTGATCTCATGGTTTTGTGAGTTCGAGACCCACGTGAGGCTCCAGGAGCCCTGGGCCTGCTTGGGATTCTGTCTCTCCTCTCTCTCTCTCTCTGCCCCTCCCCCACTCACACAGTCTCTGTCTCTTTCCAAATAAATAAATAAACTTAAAAAAATTTTTTTTCAACATGCCCAGAATCCTTTGGTGTTAGGGAGACTGTGCCTATAGTGACCCATCGGTGGATGAATGTACCTGTCACCCACTGGACATCTTCACCTTGATTATGGCTCCGAGGATTCTAGGTATGTCTGGGATGCCAGGAAGGAAACCAAGGGTCTTGCTGGGTGCAGGACCTGGTCCAACCACGACTGGGGGGTGAGAGAGAACAGGGCGGGGGGCTCTTCGCCTCTGGGGGCTCTGCCCTGACTCCCTGACTCCTCAGTGTGACCTGGGGCAAGTGGTTTAACTTCTTTGAGCTTCTATGACCTCATCTGTAAAATGGAGATTGACAATAAGGTAAGTGAGGATTAAATAGAGTAATGCTTGTAAAGAGTTTAACGGGAGGCTGGTGGTAGAGTAAGCAGTCTATAAAGGGAGCTGTTATTGCCATTGTCAGTAATAGACAAAGGAATAAAAGTCTGTAATCCTGCCTTAGCTGTGGGGCCAGGTTGGTTACGGAAGGAAATTCAGACACCCTTCCTCCCCCTGACTCGCTTCCCCCAGGGGAGACCCGGGACCTCACTCCCTCTTAACCTGCCCACCGCACCTCCCCACTAAGCTTACAACCTGGGGGCCTGGGCCCAGCCCTCACCTTCTGCTCAATGCCCAGTCTGCCTGCTGACTTGGATGATTCATCCTGCCTCCAGGCCATAGTCATGCCCATCAGAAACCCATTTTTCTGGTTTCCCCTCCTGAGCCAGGGGCCTCTTAGGCGGTGCCTTGCTCCTAGCTTAAGGGAGGGGTAGGAGCCCTGAGTGGAAAATCAATCTTCCCCTTTCCCCCTCTCCAGATCCGGAATCTAGGGGGAACTGAGTGGCAAGAGGGGAGATCAGAGAAGAAACAAGGAAGGAGACAATCTCCTTTCTTTGCCTGATTTAGGTCTAGAGCAGCTCTGGACCCAGGTTGTACTGAGTGGGGGTGAGGGGGGCAGGGAGGAGGGGAGAGGTCAGCCTACAGCCGTGATTTCCCACTGCTGGGAGGGTCCCGGAAGTCCCCCTAGCACCTCAAACTGAGCCCAGTGTTAGCAGAACTTTCCTCCTGTCCCTGCCCTGGCCGTCCACGAAGTCTCTCAGGTAGAAAACTCAGCCAATGCTTCTCATCCTTCGCCAGGTGCTGGCCCTTTCAGAATGTTTCTCGTTGGTCGCCCCTGCATACAGGTCCTTCCTTACACCCTGGTGTGTGTCCTCATCAGCAACCTCCCCAAAATGGATCTCCTCTCCTGCAGTCTACCTCGACATAGCCAGCCCAAAGGGGATCTTCCTTAGACACTGAAGGGGTCAAGCATGGGGACAAGCCTGGGAAGGAGCAAACTTGAAGTGACAACGGGAGCCAGTGCTTCCCTCTGGTCAGCCAATGAGAGAATGGAGGTAGGAGTTAGGGACACCTACCTATACCAGGCTACATAATTCTTCTGTTCGCTTTTCCTTCACCATGTCTTGTGATGGTGGGTATTGGTGGGTCCATTTTACAGATGAGGAAGCTGAGGAAACTGAGGAGGGCTGAACCCAACCTACAGCCAGGAGGTGACAGAGTTGGATATTAAACTCCACTCTGACTTCAGAGCCTGATTCTCTTCACTGTTCAACTGTCTCTAGAGACCAGAGGGGAAATCATTCTGTGTTGGGGAGCCCTTAGAGTCAGTGAACCAGATTCCTGAGAAGCTGTCTTGAAGGGTCTTTGCAGGATGTGTGAGAATGTTGGTCCAGCTCGGGACAGGCCTGTGTCCTGCCATAAAGTGAATCTTGCCCACTGCTGCCCTCCACTGACCAGAGGCAGAACTGCTCCAGTCTCTTGGGAATCTGATTTCACAGGGGACTACGTTGCCCAATACCCCGGACCCTGAGAAACCAGGTGGTCTGAGGTTAAATCCCTAATATACAAAGAGCTCTTAAAAACCAATAAGAAGGGGCGCCTGGGTGGCTCAGTCGGTTAAGCATCCAACTCTTGGTTTTGGCTCAGGTCATGATCTCACAGTTCATGAGTTCAAGGCCCCCATTGGGATCCGTGTTGACAATGCAGAGCCTGCTTGGGATTCTCTCTCTCTCTCTCTCTGCCCCTCCCCTGCTTGCTCTCTCTGTCTCTTTCTCAAAAATAAAATACAATTAAATAAATAAATAAATAAATGCAGTAAGAAACAAACGTACCCAAAAGATAAGTAGACACAGGATGCAAACAGGCCATTTCACAAAAGAAAACATTCAAATAGCCAATAATCAGATGGTTAACCTCATTAAAAACCAAAGAAATGGAAATGAGAACGAATGAGGTGACATGTCCCTCTTTTAGGTTAGAAATTGTGAATGACCTCTGTTAGCAAGAGTTTGGAGACATGGGCACTCATATTTGGTAGAAGTGAGAAGTGGTATAAACTTTTTGGAGGATAGTTGGACTATGTATAAAAAACATTTTTGGGGCGGCTGGGTGGCTCAGTCGGTTAAGTGTCCGACTTCAGCTCAGGTCATGATCTTACAGTTCGTGAGTTCGAGCCCCGTGTCGGCTCCTTAGGATTCTGTGTCTCCCTCTCTCTCTGCCCCTCCCCCACTCATGCTCTTTCTCTCTCTGAAAAATAAATAAACATTAAAAAAATTATTAAAAAAAACATTTTCATGTTCACATTTTTGACCCAACAATTTCACATCTGGAAATTTATCCTAAAAATGCAAAAGGATCTAGGTTTAAAGATGCTCGTTTCAGCAGTGTTTATGGTTCATTCTCTTATAGAGGAAAACAGGAAACCACTAAAAATAAAGAGGTAGGTTTGGTCATGTGCATGCTGACCACATTCACACACTTGTGTAAACGGTATATTTGCATGTGAGTATGTAATTAATATCAAGATTTTATTTAAAAGGTTTATTTATTTATTTATTTTAAGAGAGAACGAGAAGGGGAGAGAGAGGAAGAGAGAGAGGATGCCAAGCGGGCTCTGGGCTACCAGCCCAGAGCCCAACTTGGGGACGGAACTCACGAACCGTGAGATCATGACCTGAACCAAAATCAAGAGTTGGGCACTTGACCGACTGAGCCACCCAGGTGCCTCCCCAAATCAAGATTTTTTAAATAACAAAGTAAATATTTTTTACATAGATATTCATGGCATACCACTGAGTGAAAAACAGATTGCAGCACAGTTAAAATACTATGATCCCACCTACACCAAGTGTGAGGGCGTCTGAAGTGTGTGTGTGTGTGTGTGTGTGTGTGTGCATGTGCTCGAGAACATAGGGATTTATCTTGAAGACTACTGCTAAAATCTTAATGGTAGCTACTTTTGCATAATAGGATTAAACTGGAATTTTACTTTCTCCTAACTTACTGTTACAGTTTAAATGTTAACAATAAGCCCATGTTATTTCTATAACAAGATCAATAAAGCTGTTTTTATTTATTTTAAAAAAATTTTTAATTTATGTTTATTTATTTTTGAGAGAGAGACAGATAGAGTGCGAGTGGGGGAGGGGCAGAGACAGAGGGAGACACAGACTCTGAAGCAGTCTCCAGGTTCTCAGCTGTCAGCACAGAGCCCGACGCGGGGCTGGAACCGTGAGATCATGACCTGGGCCAAAGTCGGACGCCCAACCGACTGAGCCACGCAGGCGCCCCTGTTTTTATTGTTTTTAATGTTTATTTATTTTTGAGAGACAGAGAGAGACAGAGAGACAGAGAGACAAGCAGGGGAGGGGCAGAGGGAGGGAGACACAGAATCTGAAGCAGGCCCCAGGCTCTGAACTGTCAGCACAGAACCCAACACGGGGCTCAAACACGTGAACCATGAGATCATGACCTGAGCCACCCAGGCGCCCCTAAAGCGGTTTTCATTTTGAGGGAAGAAAGCAATCAGAGGGTCTTGCTTCCCCAGGTGGTGGAGCCCCGTGCTGGGGAGGCAGGGATGACACCACTAGGAGGGCATGCTAGGGGGCTGGGACATTGACGGGGACACAAAGAGCTTGGCCGGATCTGCTGACCCACCGTGCAGTTGTCTGGACCTAGTCCTGGCCCGTCAGAGGTGGAAGGACCTGATTGGCTAACACCCTCACTTTGTGGCAGGAGGTAGGGAGTAGTAGATGGTGGCTCAGAGAGGGCTAGGGACTTGGCCAAGGTTACACAGCAAGCCAATGCCGCATCAGGCACCAGAACCCAGGCCTTCAGACCCGAGACCAGGGCTCGTTCCTTGCTGCTTTCGCTTCATCAGGTGGATCTGAAGGTCAGAAGTGAGGCCACTTTTAAACAGCATGTTTCCACAGATGCGGTGCCACCACCGATTTGCTGTGACAACAGTTCTCTCTGACTCAGTTTCCTCATCGCTGAGCCAAGAAGTCGCAGCTTTGTCACAGGGCCTTCACCGATGCTGACCAGGAAGCTGAGTTGCAGGGGAATGGGGAGAGGCCTCTTCTCTGGGGCCCCATGGCCTCCCCTCAACCCTCCCCACGGGTCTCCCTGTCTCCCGTAGTGATTCACTGACCCATTCTCTACACAGCCCTCAAGGGATGCTTCCAAAACACCACTCCCCGTCCCTCTGCTTGGAAAAGCTTTCTGCGGGTCTCCACTGCTCTCATTCAAGGCCCTCAGTGATGTGGTTCCAACTTCCATCGGCAGCCTCCCATCCCTCCCCTCCGGCCCTCCACTAGGGTCACATCCCATGTGCTGACTTAACATGTCTTTTTATCTCCCTGTACATTTGTTTATGCAACCCCCTTTATTTAAAAAATTTTTTTGAAGGTTTATTTATTTTTGAGAGAGAGAGAGAGAGAGACAGAGTATGAACAGGAGAGGGTCAGAGAGAGAAGGAGACCCAGAATCCGAAGCAGGCTCCAGGCTCCAAGCTGTCAGCGCAGAGCCCGACGTGGGGCTTGAACTCACAGACCTCGAGATCATGACCCAAGCCAAAGTCGGAAGCTTAACTGACTGAGCCACCCAGGCACCCCAACAACCCCCTGTATTTATTATCATATCCCTGCCTTCTCTGGGTGGGTACCTTCTGCTCATTCTCTAAAACCATCTTAAATAAGTGTCCCCTCCTCCAGGAAGCCTTCTTTGATTCCCATAAACATTTTTAGTTTTTAATTGTTTTAAGTTTATTTATTTATTTTCGAGAGAGACAGAGACGGTGTGAGCAGGGGAGGGGCAGAGAGAGAGGGAGAGAGAGAGGATCCCAAGCAGGGCCCGCATTGTCAGCGCAGAGCCTGATGCAGGGCTCCAACCCAGGAAACTGTGAGATCATGACCTGGGCTGAAATCAAGAGCCTGACACTTAACCGACTGAGCCAACACCCACCCCCCACAGGCATTTTTAAGAAGCTGCATTTAGCTACTCTTGCCTGCTTTCCCATCACTTTCATTACCACACGTTTTCCCTTTGCTTCACTTTTCTTATTTCACATCTTTGAGTTGATTTTTTTTAAATCCCTTTTCTTTGTTCCCTCAGCTAGTGTGGAAGTTAACTGCACAGCACACACTTAAAATCAAGAGTTGAATAAAAATGCCTCACCTTCTTTCTTCCAACCAATACAAAATCCAACTTTTTCAACCTATCTTATAATTTTTATCTTTTTTAATGTTTATTAAGTAATCACTACTTATTTAGACTCACGCACACATTTGCCAATTTCTTTGTTCACTATCACCTCTTCCTTCCCACACTTTCCATCTGGGATTTTTTCCCTAACGTCTCTATTGAGGTGTAATTGGCAGAAAATAAACTGCACGCATTTAACGTGAGCAGCTTTGATAAGTTTTGGCCTATGTACACACCCATGAAATCATCACCACTATCAAGATAATGAGCATCACCCTCAAAAGTTTCCTGGTGACTCATAATTTCTCCTTCCCTCGGCTCCCTGCCCCACCCTGTGCCAAAGCAACCTCTGATCTGCTCTCTGTCACTCTAGATTAGTTTCATTTTCTAGAGTCTTATATGAATAGACTCACACAGTATGTACTATTTTTTGTCTGTCTTCTTTCACTCAGCATAATTATTTTGAGATTCAACCATGTGGTTGCATATCTAGTTTATTCGTTTTATTGCTGAGGATATATATCCATTTCGTTGTAGGGATACATTTACCTGTTGATTTGGGGCATTTTATTTATCCATTTACCTGTCGATTCGGGACATTTGAGTTATGTCCACCTTGGGCGATTATAAATAAAGGAGGAATGAACATTTGTGTGCAAATTTGTATACAACAAATGCTTTCGTTTCTCTTAAGCATCTGGGAGTGGAAGGAGTGGGTTTAACTTTAGGTTTAACTTTATGAGAAACTGCTAAAGTGTTTTTCCAAAATGGTTGTGCACTTGACATTTGCACCAGCAACGTAAAAAAGGTCTTTGGTGGCTTCATGTTCTTCACCAACACTTGGCAAGATCTTAGCCATAACCATACGTGTGTAGTAGTATCTTCTCGTGGTTTTCCTTTGTGTTTTAATAAGGACTAATGGTGTTGAACATCTTTTTATTTTTTTAATGTGTATATATTTATTTATTGAGTGAGTGAGTGAGTGAGTGAGAGAGAAAGTGCAAGCAGGAGACGGGCAGAGAGAGAGGGAGACACAATCCGAAGCAGGCCCCAGGCTCCCATGGGGGCTCGAACTCACGGACCACAAGATCATGACCTGAGCCAAAGTCAGTCTTAATCAGTCGCTTAACTGACTGAGACATCCAGGCACCCCAGTCGGACATCTTTTTATATGCTTATTTGCTAGCCACATCTATTCTTTGGTGAAGTGCCTTTGCCCATTTTGGTGGGGAGCTCTGTGTTTTCTTAGTGCTGAGCTTTCAGAGTTCTTCATATTCTGGATATATGTGATTTGCAAATATTTTTTCCCGGTCTGTGGCTTGTCTTTCCATTTTTGTAACCGTGTCTTTCAAAGAATAGGTTTTTCTCAAATTTGATGAAATCCAATTTATCCCTTTTCTCTTGTGTGTTGTATCCAATTTTTATTTTTTCCTGTGTGGTATCCAAGAAATCTTTGCCTAGCACAAAGCCCTCAAAGAATTTCTTCTCTGTTTTCTGCTAAACGTTTTGTTTTTAATGTTTTTATTTTTGAGAGACGGAGCACGAGCGGGGGACGGGCAGAAAGCGAGGGAGACACAGAATCTGAAACAGGCTCCAGGCTCTGAGCTGTCAGCACAGAGCCCCGGCGCATGGCTCGAACTCACGAACCATGAGATCATGACCTGAGCCAAAGTCAGATGCTTACCCGACTGAGCCCCCCAGGCGCCCTTCTGCTAAACGTTTTATAGTTTTATGTAGTACGATGAAGTCTATGATCCATTCCACGTCTTGTTTTTGGTTTTATGTTTTGCCTGTGGATATCTAATTGCTGCAGTATTATCCCTTGAACAGATCATCCTTTCTCAACTGAATTGCCTTCACATCTTTTCAAAAATCAATCAGCTAAGTGTGGATCTATTTCTGGAATCTCTATTCTGTCCCATTGATCGGTCTCTCTTGCAACCAATGCCATACTGTCCTGCTTCCTGGATTTTTATCATAAGTCTTGAAGCCAAGTAGGAGAAGTCCTTCAAATTTTGTCCTTTTCTTTTCTCAAAGCTGTTTTTCCCATTTTAGGGCCTCTGTATTTTTATATACATTTTAGAATTAGCTTGTCAGCTTCTACACGTCCACACCCACGCCTGCTGGGGGTTTCATCAGGATTCTGTTGCGTCTATGGATGAATTTTGGGGAGAATTGACATTGTAACGATATGGAACCTCTAATCTAAGAACATGGTATATCTGCCCATTTATTTGGTATACCTTCTTTAACTCCTCTTAGCAAGGCTTTGTAGTGTTCAGGGCACAGGTCTCGCACATCTTCCATCTGATTTATCACTACGTATTTCACATATTTTATGCTATTGTCAATGATGTTTTTAGTTTCTGCTGAGATGTTGTCAGTATATAGAAATATTCTGTTCAGTGCCCCAAGAATTATATTTTCCACGCTGGCTGGTGGGAATGGCATTATTCCTGGGCTACGTGCAAACTCTGAGAATAGTTCCCTCTAATCCTTCTGGGAGGTTCTTTCCCCAACCCTGGATCATATCCTCACGTGCAGATTTTATCAGTATTCAGTACCGTGAGGCTCTCTCCTCTGGTATTCTGTCCTGCAAACTTCTGCTTCTTTGGCCAGCTTGAGCTCCCAGCTCCGTCTAGGGACCCAGGGTGTGCCTCAGTCCTGCCTCCTTGCACTGTGGCCTGGAAGCTTCATCTAGGTGGTGAGCTGGGAAAACCGTAGGGCTCCCCTTGTTTGTTGCCCATCTGGAGAGATCCCTGCCCTTTGTCCCTGACCGTCTGATGCCTGGGGAACCACTGTTTCAAATATTTTGTTCCGCATTTGGATTGTTCCAGGTAGGAGAGTAAATCTGGCTCTTGTTATTACAGCTTGGCTGGGAGAGAAGTCTTTCTCCTTCAGAGTATGATTTTCTTCCTGCTAAAGTTCATCCTTTATAAATTCTTTGAACAAAAGTCTGAGACCAGATTGCCTTTTCTCTCATTCTGTGGGTATGGAGAACTTTCTTTATTTCACATTCACCCTTCAATGCGGGTTAGCTAATGTAGGATTCTAATTGTTTTTCCGATCACTCTGGAGCTATTATTCGACTGGCATCTATTGCTGCTGATGAGAAATTGGCTTCAGGCAGAATGTCATTCATTTGCAGATAATCTGTTTCCTCTCTGGTAGCTTTTCAGATTTTTTTCTTTATTGTGTTTTAATTTCTCTGCAACATGTCTAGGAATGGAAATTTTAAATCCTATTCAGAATTCAGTCTTTTTCGGTTTAGGGGCTAATTTTTCTCCATGTATAGAAAATTTTTCGCCATTATTTCTTCAAATACTGTTTGCTTCTTTCCTATTTTCTCCTTCTGGAACCACTAGTGGATAAATGTTGGAGCCTCTCATTTTCTCCACCATGACTTTAAATTTATCTCTCCTATTTTTCATTCCCCTATAATATTAGCTGATTTGGGGGCACCTGGGTGGCTCACTCGGTTAAGCGTCAGTCTTCAGCTCAGGTCATGCTCTCACGGCTTGTGAGTTGGGAGCCCCGCATGGCTCTCTGTGCTGACAGCTCAGAGCCCGGAGCCTGCTTCGGATTTTTGAGTCTCCTTCTCTCTCTGCCCCTCCCCTGCTTGCTCTCTCTCTCTCTTTCAAAAATAAACATTAAACATTTTTTAAAAATTAGCTGATATTTACTGAGCACTTACTGTGCTCTCCAAGTACTGTAACTCATTGAGGGGTGCCTGGGTGGCTCAGTCAGTTCAGCATCGGATTCTTGATTTTAGCTCAGGTCATGACCCCAGGATCGTGGGATCAAGCCCTGCACTGGGCTCTGCACTGAGTGTGCAGCCTGCTTAAGATCCTCTCCCTCCGCCTTTGCCCCGCACATGTGCACACTTCCTCTCTCAAGAAAAACCCAGAAAGGGGTGCCTGGGTGGCTCAGTTGGTTGAGCGTCCGACTTTGGCTCAGGTCATGATCTCACAGTCTGTGGGTTCAAGCCCCGCGTTCAGCTCTGTGCTGACAGCTCAGAGCCTAGAGCCTGCTTCCGATCCTGGGTCTCCCTCGCTCTCTGCCCCTCCCCCACTCTCACTTTGTCTCACTCTGTCTCTCAAAAATAAATAAATATTAAAAAAAAAAAATAAAACAAAGAAAAACCCAGAAAACCAAAACCGAAACGAAACCATAACTCATTGATAAGAATTGTACTAATTTAATCCTAATAGGAGCAGCATAAGGTAGGGACTAGAACGCCTCCATTTTATAGATGGGAAAACTGAAACACAAAGAGCTTTAAAAACATGACTGAGACCTTACAACTAGTAAGTGGCAGAGCTAAAATTTAATCCCAGGCAGGTGACCTCAGAGCCTGTGCTCTCCACGCATGTTCTCTATGACCCATCATTTAATTTCATCCTTTTGTGTCACTTCCGTGCTGCATTCTGGGCCGTTCCTTCAGATCAATTTGAGTTTCCTGATTCCCTCTCCAGACTGTGTCTCGTCTGCTTTTCAAAACTTAGGTTGGGAGGGGCACCTGTGCGGCTCAGTCAGTTGAGCTTCTGACTTCGGCTAGAGTCATGGTCTCAGAGTTCATGGGTTCGAGCCCCACATCCGGCTCTGTGTTGATAGCTCAGACAGAGCCTGGAGACTGCTTCGGATTCTGTGTCTCTCTCTGTCTCTCCCCCCGCTCACACTCTATTCCCCTCTCTCAAGAATAAGTAAACATTAAAAAAGAAATAGGTTGCATTTTTAAATGTTTTTTTAATGTTTATTTATTTTTGAGAGAGAGAGAGAGAGAGAATGAGCAGGGGAGGGCAGAGAGAAAGGGAGACACAGAATACAAAACAGTTTCCAGGCTTTGAGCTGTCAGCACAGAGACCAATGTGGGGCTTAAACTCATGGACCCAGAGATCATGACCTGTGCAGAAGTTGGACGCTCAACCGACTGAGCGACCCAGGAGCCCCCATACGTTGGGTTTTTGATAGTTCATTTCTACCCTTTTCTGTTTGGTTCTTTTGTCACAAGCTCTCTTCTTACCCTATACCTTCTAGCCTTCGTTGTATCTTTTTGAAACATCCTCCCCAATTGTTCTATGGCCAGAATTTTTGGCATGTGCACCACTCAAGTCTCCCTTCACTACAGACTTGTCCTCAGCGACCAGGAGTGCAGTTAGCTGACAACCTCCGGCTTTGTGCCTCCAGGGTCTGCCTCAGCTTTTGAGCTGAGGCCACGCTCTTCCTTAGGCAGTCCCCAAGCAATGACGGATGATGAACAGGATGCTAGAGTCATGCCATTTTTACTCACCCTGGGACTCCGCTAAGGGGCACATTTTGCTCTGTAATTGGCCCTCGGGTCAGCCAAGACTTTGCCAGATCTGCCTCTCAGCTGAGGATCTCTCTGCCCACCCCCTTTGTCCTTGGGAGGCATCATCCCTCAACACTCCCAGCTCCATCCCCGCTCGGACATCCCTGGATCTCTAACACTGCATGCGATTTACCCGAGTTGTTTCATCTGCTGGCTTTGTCTCCCGGAAGTCTCTCTCCTCTCATACTTTGTAACGTTTTGTTCGTGGGAGGTGTTTTCTATGGAAGTCCCCTGTGCCCCAGATTGCAGAGAAGTGCCATGGGTAGCTTCACAAGAAGCTCCATTTAGTTTAAAGAGTTCCACAACAAATGTTATTTCCATTTCTTGGCAAGGTTTCCCCCAGCTACCGCCACCACCACTGTATCGTTAATGCAAACTTCGTCCTCACACCCACACTAGGGCGGGCTGATTGCCGGTACCCCCGCTCGATCCTTGCCACCCACAGATCTTGCGCACAGGTAGATATTTAAGTGTATACTTGTTATAGTTTATCCACCATTTCCATTTAGAGTAGGAGGTGAAAGGGGCTGTGTCCTCACTGTAGTAGGCTGTGCTTATGGAAAGAGGCCCAAGAATCCACACTAAGGACGTATATTCTGTTAGCTGCGTTTCTATATGATTGGTTTCCTTGGTCACCCTATTTTTTACGTATTTATTTTAATGTTTATTTTTGAAAAAGACGAGACAGACAGAGAGGCAGAGCATGAGAGGGGGAGGGGCAGAGAGAGAGGGAGACACAGAATCGGAATCCGGCTCCAGGCTCTGCTGACAGCAGAGAGCCCAACGCAGGGCTCGAACTCCCCGACCACGAGATCATGACCTGAGCCGGAGTCAGACGCTTCACCGGCTGAGCCACCGAGGCGCCCATCCTATCTATTTTTTAAACTTTTTATTTTGAAATAATTATAGGTCCTTGGGAAGCTGCAGAGAAGCCGCCCGTACCCTTCCCACTTTCCCCCAACCAGGAGCCTGTGTTTTCAGCAAGTAGTCAGAAGTGGATGCAGGCTGTTGCAGGTGCTGTCGGCTCCCCACCCTATCCCCACGCCTCTCCTGCCAACAGCCAACTGCTGGCATCTGCCCCTAAGCAGTGACTCGCACCCCAGCTCCCTACCCCTCACATGGGTGATTTCGGAGGCCCGTGTTTTGTACCACTGCCTAGAATTCCCCTGCTGGCATAAGCAAACTTTGAGAACCAGCTGTGATAGCTGGCTTAATAGCGTGTTCTTCTTGGATGCTTTCCTTTCTCTCTCCACTTCCTACTTCTCTCCCAGGGTGGTGGATGCTTCCCCAAATAAGCTAATTCAACTCGAGTCCTTGTCACAAGGTCTCCTGAGCTAGGAAAGCTTGTGCCAGCAATGGTGCTCGGAAGCAGGTCCTTAGGACAGGATTCTAAAAGTGGATCACTGGCCGGTCGGTGGGAACAACACCCCATTGTTGGTAGACCTTGACATGTAGAGAAGCCCCATTATAAGAACTCTCAAGGTGCCTGGGTGGCTCAGTCAGTCGAGTGTCTGACTCTTGATTTCAGCTCAGGTCATGATCTCTCAGTTTGTGGGACTGAGCCCCACAATGGGTTCTATGCTGACAGAGAGGAACCTGCTTGGGATTCTCTCTCTCCCCCTCTCCCTCTGCCTCTCCCCTGCTCACACTCTTCGTCCCTCTCTCAAAATAAATAAATAAATAAATAAATAAATAAATAAATAAACATTAAAAAAAAAACAAACCTTTAAGGGGCGCCCAGGTGGCTCAGTCAGTTGGCGTCCAACTTCAGCTCAGGTCATGATCTTGTGGTCTGTGAGTTCGGGCCCCGCATCGGGCTATGCACCGACAGCTTGGAGCCTGGAGCCTGCTTCAGATTCTGTGTTTCCGTCTCTCTCTCTCTCTGCCCCTCCTCCACTCACGCTCTGAGTCTCTCCCTCTCTCAAAAATAAACACTAAAAAAATTTTTTTAATAAAAAAAACCTTATAAAATAAGAACTCTCACTTGTGGTAAACTTGAACTAGGCTACACATGTCAGGAGATATAATGGTTTATACATTCTCTGCAGCATTTGAGAGGTGTGGGGCAATGGGAATTAGAAGAACTGGTGGAGTTTGTTGGTGAGAAGTCCCATTGACCGGAGGAAAGAAGAAAATGATGAGCTCTAACTAGCCAGCTACCAGTCTAGGGTATGGCATGAAAGCCAGAAAACCTCTATGACAGAACATCGCCTAAGGCAGACACCTTGCGAGAGGATACTTGCCCTTTTCAAGACCTACTCCCATGTTCTCTTGTGACTTCTAGGCCAATCAATACCAGGACCAGGTCTCAGCATGGCACCACTGAGGAAGTACTCTCTCTTCCCGGAGAAATGGGATTTTTACAGAAAGAACCACAGGATCTGGCTAACAGGTGCCAAGAGAAATCTGGAGAGCAGGCCTGGGAATGGATATTGACAGTATTAATTTGGGAGGGGAAAGGGAACGGAGGACTGGATTGGGGAAGAGTTTGTAAACATGAAGTCACTCTCCTGACTTCTGGGTCTATCATCCTGGCAGGGGCACCTGGCGCTGGGATAGCTCCCTGGAACTTGAGGGGGGATAAAAAAAAATTGGATTGAGGGTCCAATCAGGAGACAGAAACCACAGCACTAATTTAAACAGAGCGAATTGAACGTATAGTATGGTTAAGTAGGTATGATGCTATTAACTAGGTTAGTGAAAAGGTAAGAAGAGAGAACAAGAACTAAGTTATCACAAAAGTACCAATTACAGCAGAAGATGCCCTGCCCAAGGCTGGTGAAATAAGGTAAGAGGGTGAAGTTACCAAAACTGAAAAGTTTCAAGGAGAGATTCCCAGAAACTGAAACTCAGGCTTCTGGGGAGGGGCACTGAAGTGTGGGAACCTGCAGGCTGCATTGAGCTGCTGCTCAGGGAAGGGACTGCTGATACAGGGCAAGAACTTTTGTTAGGGGGACGCTCACAGAAACAGGAAGCCAGGGGCCCCTGGGTGGCTCAGTCAGTTAAGTGTTCGACTTCGGCTCAGGTCATGATCTCACAGCTCATGAGTTCAAGCCCCATGTTGGGCTCTGTGGTGACAGCTCAGAGCCTGGAGACCACCTCAGATTCTGTGTCTCCCTCTCTCTCTGCCCCTCCCCTGCTCACACTCTGTCTCTGTCTCTCAAAAATAAACATTTAAAAAAATTTTTTAAAAAGAAAAAAGAAACAGGAAGCCAATAGGAAGAGCAAATCCCTCCTCCCTGCTTCAGCCTGGTCAACTCCCTCTTGCACTCCTAGGGACAGGGCACAGCGGGGAGCAACGGGTGAATGCTGAATGCGATTTTCAATTTTCGGAGCCTGCTCCAACACTACACAACACGTCATACAAGGGTGGGTTTGGTGCTAAGAGGCTACAGCTTAACAAGTGACAGAGAGAACAGCTACAACACAGGATGTAGAAATCCATGAACTGCTACAACTTGGAAAGGTTCCAAGAGGTGGGGCCCGCTAGAAGAAACATATTATTGAAAACCAGAGGACCCTCCAGCTGAGTATGTTCCCAGTATGCCCCTTTCACTGGAGTGGTAAGAAATGAGCTGGGATGTGAAGGGGGTGTTGGCATCATGGAGCAGCTCAGTGGTGGTTGTTCTTTCTAAGCTAAGTGAACAGTTGGGGAAGCTGCTATGGGACTGGTCTCCTTAGTGTGTGTTCATGGTGACAATGGGATTCCAGAACAGCAGAGGCCAGGTGGCAGCACTCGACCATCAGAGGCAAGGTGGATGGAAAGTCTACCAAGGGGCCCTTACCCACAGGGATCTGAGGGATAGCTAATAGACCCTAGGGTTCCAAAGGGTGAGATCAATGGGCAACCAACAATGGTATTATTGACCCATATAATTAAAACCTATTAAGAGCATGTGCTTTGAAGGCTGATGTGAGCCATCGTAGTGGAAAATTGCTCTCTCTCACCCATTTTCCATGCTTCAGTTAGTCCTTAGACCAAGGGCCTATTGTTTGAAGGAAAGACTGGGTTCCTTTGGGAAAGGACCATGCAATGCCAAGTAAGTATATGCAGAACTGCTTTCTCCACTCTTTCCCCAAAAGGACCTATGGCCATTTATCCACACTAACTGTACACTGGGGAGTGAAGAATACCCAGATGTTTCTATGGTTTTTGGTAGTATATATGCTTCTAGGAATTTGTCCATTTCTTCCAGAGTGCCCATTTTATTGGCGTATAATTGCTCGTAATATTCTCTTATTACTGTTTTTATTTCTGTTCTGTTGGTTGTGATCTCTCCTCTTTTATTCTTGATTTTATTTATTTGGGTGTTTTCCTGTTTCTTTTTGATCCAACTGGCTAGTGGTTTATCAATTTTGTTAATTCTTTCAAAGAACCAGCTTCTGGTTTCATTCATCTGTTCTACTGTTTTTTGGGTTTTGGTAGCATTAATTTCTGCTCTCATCTTTATTATTTCCTGTCTTCTGCTGGTTTGGGGTTTTATTTGCTGTTCTTTTTCCAGATATTTAAGGTGTAAGGTTAGGTTGTGTATCTGTGACCTTTCTTCCTTCTTAGGAAGGCCTGGATTGCTATATACTTTCCTCTTATGACCGCCTTTGCTGCGTCCCAGAGCCTATGGTTTTTGAATACAGGATCTGGGCTGACACTAATACCAGGGTATCCAGGACATGGCTGTCCTGTTAAAATGGGGACATTTGGAAGCAAGATGATAAATGGAGTCTTGGCCAAAGCCCATCCCACAGTGGGTCGTTGGGTCTGCAGACTCTCCTGTGATCGTTTGCCCGTCCCCCAAAACTGGGATGAATAAACTTAGCTGAAAGAAACCTCACATTGGTTTCTTGATCTGTACAGAAAGATCCATAATAGTAGGAAGGTGGAGTGGAAGCATCTGAAATTGCACCCATACCCCTAGACAAGGTGGTTAATGTGAAATAATTCTGCGCTCTGTGGTGAATGGCAGAGATTAGCGCTTCCCTCAAAGATTTGAAGACTGTAGAAGCAGTAGTCCCCATGGCATTCCCATTGAATTCAGATGGGCCACTGCAAAAATAAAAATGAAAACCACACAAACAGATTATGGTGGGTGATGGTGCACTGCAGAGACTTAACTGAACAGTAGCCTCAATTGCCATTTTTGTGCGAGATGTGCTGTCTTAAGCAAAACAGACCAAGATAACCTCTGGCCCTTGGTTTGTAGCAACTGTCCTGGCAAACGCATTTTCCTCCCTCCTCCCCCGCTCATTTTCAGGAAGGAAGATCAGAAATAATTAGCACTCACTTGGGATGACGGCAATATACATTCATGCTTGTGCCTCAGGGCGATGCTAACTTTCCCAGTCTGTCACAGTATAGTACCTCCCGTTCCTCAGAACCTCATACCGCTTCTGAGAAATACTATGTCGATGAGATCTTATGAATCAGACTTGGGGAAGAGGAAGTAGCAAGTCCTCTGGATGCCCTCTAAGACATATGCGCAAGTGGGTAGGAGACAAAAAGATTCAGGGATCTGAAACAACAGTAAACGTTCTAGGGGTTCAGTGATCTAGGACATGCAGAGACATCCCCTTCAAAGTAATAGACAAGTAATTGTACTTTGTGTCTCTTATCACCAAGACAGAGGCACTCAGTGGACCTCTGGATTTTGGAGACAACCTATATCTCATGTGGGAATACTACTCCGAACCATTTATCAGATGCCATGGTGATAGAAGTAGGTAAAGACACATATGGAGCCTTTGACCAGCCCAGTGGGAGGCTTCAGTGCAGACCCCTAGGTATCTGAAGCAAGAATATGCTTTCTGGAGCAGGAAACCATTCAGTATTTGAAAACCAACTCCTGGTGTGCTGCGAGATTCTGATAGAGACTGAGCAATTGACCATGGGAGACCAACTGACCATGTGGCCAGTTTCCCAGGGTAAGTTAAGTACTGTCAGATTCACCAAGTCATAAAGTCGGACAGTTGCAACAGCAAGGCATCGTGGGATGGAAATGAGACATTCAAGACCAGGCCTGAGCAGGCCCAGAGGTCACAGAGGAATTACACGAGCAGGCCAGACCCCACGTGGTGACCCTATTTTCACTGAAGCCTCTCCCTCAGCTCACAGCTATAACTCATGGGGGATTCCTTATGACCAGCCACAGAGGAGGAGAACGCTTGGGCCCGGTTTATGGGCGGGTTAGCCCCATAGGCTAATAAAAGACACAGAACAAAACACAACTTTTGTTGATCTGCAGCCCCACTCAGGGGTGTCCTGCAGGAGAGTGGAAAGGGGACATTCTCCTAGGAGGCAGAACTTCAAAGAGCGTCTCAACTTGATGGAAGCCATACGTGGCCCAACGGCACGGGCTCCCTCTCACCAAAAGCGATCTAGGTGTTACTGCTACTAAATGTCCAGCCTGTTAGAGCAAAGATTGACGCCATGCTCTTGATATGCTATCACCCCTTGAGGAGAGCACCCAGCCACGTGGTGTCAGGTGAATTACAATGAGCCCAACCGTCACGGAGGGACCATGATTCTTCCATGACTTCATGAGATTTGTACAGGTTTGTCTTCTCAGCCCACAGCGTCTTGGCTAGCATTACTCTCTGAGGCTCCCAGAGTATCTAATTTATCATCACGACATCCCCCCCCCCCCGCTGCCCGTGACCATGGAGGACGTGGTCACATGACCATATTATCCACTGGTCCTGCTATACACCATATCAACCAGAACCAACCATACTAAGAAGATGTTGGAATAATCACTTGAAGGTATAACCAAGGCATCAGCTTACAGACAGGGTTGACGTGTTGCCTGAAGACATATTTCTATACTTTGAGCCAATAGCCATTATATATCTGCTATTTCCCTGATCAGTAGAATATACAGGTCTGGAAACAAAGGAAGTGGCCTCTTTCACCTTTGTTCTCACTGTCCTGCTTGATAAATTTATGCTTTCCACCCCAAACCCTTAAGCCTAGAGATCTTAGTTCTCAAAGGGTAGGGGGAGAATGCTTCTACCAGAGGATACAATAATGGTTTTTCTAAAACTAAAATCTGCAGTTACCCGCTGTGCTAGCTGACTTAACAGTGCTGCATTACAGCGCGCCCTCCCCTTCCCTGGATCACTTTCTCAGTGTTGCTTACGCTTCCCAAATAAACTATTTTCACTCCACTCCTTATCTCAAGGTCAGCTCTTGGAATAACCAATGCTAAGATGCATTTGGTTCAAGGACCAGGCTTTGCAAAGCAATGAGTTAGAGAGTGAACTCATTTGAATTTTTTAAAAAAAAATCTCTCTCCCTTTCCCTCTCTCTCTCTCTCTCTCCTGCCACCTCCTCCTCCCTTGTGTGCGCGCGCACACACACGTAAAACAGGTGAAAAGGTCTATAAGGATATAAACAAGTATTGATAATAGCTCTTTCTAGGTGGTGTAATCATGAATATTTCAACTTTCCTTTTAATTTTTCTCTGTGTTTTGTTCTTCTGCAGTAGCAACTGTGTATTAGCAGCTCTCTTTAATTGGCAATTAGGAGATTATTACCGACCTCAGTGAGTGGCAGGGAGCAGAGCCAAGCTGTCATGGCTGATGAACGGCAGGGGAGGGTGTGGGGGGGGCAGGGGATGGGCACCTGGGTGGCTCAGTTGGTTAAGCGGACTTGGGCTCAGGTCATGATCTTGAGGTTCTTGGGTCCGAGCCCTGCGTTGGGCTCCGTGCTGACAGCTTGGAGCCTGGAGCCTGCTTCGGATTCTGTGTCTCCCTCTCTCTCTGCCCCTCCCCGACTTGCGCGCGCGCTCTCTCTCTCTCTCAAAAATAAATAAACATTTAAAAAATGTTTTTAAAATTTTTTTAAGGCTGGGAAATGAGGTGGGAGCTATATAGGTGTGGGGACCGTGGACGGTGCTGTTTGAAGAGTAACTTGAGTGTGCTCACTGGCTGAGGGAAAGAGGCCAATGCTGACAGCGGAGACACAAAGACAGTGGAGAGGGGGATAATTGAAGGAGTTGGGTCCCAGAGGAGGTCTGAGGGGATTGGACCTGGACCCAGGTGGAGAAATTCATTTTGAACAGAAGGCACACTTCACCCTCAGGCGAGGGGGAAGGAAGTGAGGACGAATAAAGTTATAAATGCATTGACTTCATCCATTTGTTTATATTACACTCTGCCTCATTTCACAGAGGACTTGAGGTATTTCTATAGCTGAGTTGGCAGGCTGAAGGAGACTGGAAGTTGAGAAGTCCCCAGAGAGGGGCTCTATTTTCTTCTTGGAGTGGAAGGCAAGGTCCCCCACAGAGAAGGGAGCAGGGGCGAACCTGCAGGGCTTGAGGAGACAGGCAAGTGTTTGGCATGGGGAGGGGCTCCACTGGATGGAGCTGAGGGCCCAGATCTGGCCCAGTTCCAGGCTGCACACCATGAAATCTTCTCCAGCGGCTCTGGGTGGAGAAGCCTGTGCCTCCTACTTGGCCTGGCTCTGAGCCAGTAACTCACCCCTCTGAGCCACAGTGTCCTTATCTGCAAAGGGGGAGAAAAACAGCCAGTCTGGATGGCAGTGGTGAGGATTAAATGAAACCACGCCATGAAACACCAGGCACAGCGCCTGGCACACAGGAGAGGCTCAGTTAATGCTCATTATCTTGCCCCTCCTGCTCTGAGTAAACCTGAACCCGAGGTAGGTATCTGCATGGAAAGGGACATGGCTGTTGGTCCTTGTCCTGGTGGATGCCGTTAAACACAACAATTAAAAAAATGTTTTTTTAATGTTTATTTATTTTTGAGAGAGACAGAGTCAAGCGGAGGAGGGGCAGAGGGAGAGAGAGGGAGACATAGAATCTGAAGCAGGCTCCAGGTTCTGAGCTGTCAGCACCGAGCCCGACGCAGGGCTCGAACTCACGAACCGTAAGATCATGACCTGAGCGGAAGTCAGACGCTTAACCGACTGAGCCACCCAGGCGCCCCTAAACACAACAATTTGAAATACAGTCCACTCGTTATTCATGGTAGCTGGGTTCTCTAAAGTTGCCATAAAGATTGAAATAGGGAATACTGACTGAATCATTGCCCCTTGAGGAAATACAGTGTTAGGTTCCTGCGAGCCTCCGGCCACATTTTCATCAGCCAATCAATGCATAACCTTGTTTTATGTATGTTTCTGTTTAAAGACACCATATCTAATATGCACTGTTGATTCATTAATATTGAACTCATGGCCAACAGCACCGTAACTGAGGCCGGAAGGAAGCTCATCTACCACATGCACGTGTTTTCTCCCTAAGGCTCAACACGGCCCTCCTGGGTTTAGGAACTGGCCAGCATTTCAGTGCGACCCTCAGGGGCCAGTTTAAACAGCAACATCACCAACAAAGCGCACAAAAATGATGAAAACACGGCACTGAATACACCATGACAAAGACACTTGTTTACGGTAGGAGGGCTGAAACAAGAAGGCAGAATATCCCCTGGTCACCTTGTTGGACCTCAGCTGAGAACACGAGTGTCAGACAACTCGCAAGGGTCAGTACTCTGCGCGTGCGTAGATCCTTAAATGACTGCAGAATTTCCTCAAGTATTGATTTGGGGTTACAGATAAATTTACAAGCAGGTACATTTGCAAATAAGGAAATCATGAATAATGACATTGACATCTGACTGTGTACTTATTTTTTCTGATCACAATATTAAATAGTAAATAGAGCTACGCATACTATGTAAAAGTTCAAGTCCCCTCCATTATCCTGTCCCATAGATAAACACCGCTGGAACTCCTGCAGAGTTTTACAGATTTCTCCTAGGCAGATAATGCCTGTGTGCATGCGTGTGACTGTGTGTCTGTGTCTGAGTGTGTGTGTGTGTGTGTGTGTGTGTGTGTGTTTTCCACTCAACAAGAGCTCTTGGATAGTTTTCAAAACAACTTTTTTTCCTGAAATTATTTTTCAGAGTATGGATGGAAACAGTCGGCATATGCCCTGCGGTCAGGACCTCCTAGTCTTAGTTCAGACCCCTCGACCGCATCAAGTTGGGGAAACAACTGTCCAGAAAGAGCAATGGCTTGCCAAACTGAACCATAACCAGCAGTCTGAGTGTGGTGTTCTGCATCTTAGTGGAGATGGTGTAAGGTCAGCAGAAGAACCACTGGAAGGGTAAAAAGACGAAGCAGGAAAGCACTGGGAAAGGCCAAGAAACTGACTTATAGCCAGAGAAGACCATATTCCCCACACTTGGGAAGGGGTCGCAGCTACAGAGCAAGAGGAACTTAGCTACTTGAAAAGATTCAGGCAGTAGCTAACATAGTATCAGAGCTTCTGAAAACAGCTAGGGGATAGCATGGGCTAGGCCAAGCTGCTGCAAGAAATAGACCCGAAATACAATGGCTTCTCCAAAGTGGACGTTTATTTGTCTTTCTCTAGTCCACGTTGGTGAGTGGTTCCACTCCGTGTCGTCATTCAGAACCCAGCCTCCTTCCTTATTTTTGCTTTGTCAACCCCTTTGAAGCATTATGGAAGCTGGGTCCCTGGCACATGTGTGTTCCACCTCGAGGGAAGAGGAAATGGAGCATGGCAGAGCAAAAGCCCCAGTGCCTTAAGCACTGTTTCTATTTACGTTCTATTAGAAAGGACTTAGTCACAAAGCCACGCTCATAGCAACTAGGAAGTGCGGTCTCCAGCAGACCAGCTATGTGGCCAGCTACTATATTGCTATAGAAGAAGGGGATAGATTACATGTGGGATAACTGAAGCCCATCCACCTGTCATCAAGGCTTTTTTTCATTTCGCTTCAAATGCTTCAATAATCTATACCTCGCCCTCCTTACAAAAAAATATTGGGGGTGCATATCAGTATATTATTTGGGATTCTTTTGTTTGCCAAGTGACAGCACACAATTATTAAACTTGCTTAAGCAATAAGGTGGGCCACCTCATATATCCAAAGGTCTAGGCTCTACTTCAGAGCACCAGCCCTTCTTCCCTTGGACTCCCCCCACCTCAGTCATGCGTTGGCTGCATCCTCAGAGTGGGAGCAAGTAAACTGTGGCAACTCCGAGCATCACCACCAAACACATCCACAATCAGCAAAGGGGGCAGAGTGCTTTTGAAAGGGAAGAGACCCTCAGCAGAAGTCACCTCCCCACCATAGGCTTGCCCTCTGGTTTTTCAGGCCAGATCTACATGTCCGAGCCCAAAGTATCACTGGCAAGAGGAATGCAACCACCACAATGGAGTTGGACCAAAAGGGACTTAACTGCCAGACTGGGCTGGGGTCATCCTTCCCTTGGTCACTTGGGGAAGAGACCCACCTGAGCAAAATCAGACTCCGACTGCAAGAAAAAGTCTTCGCATTAAGGTACCAACTTGCTTCTGGCAATGATGGAGACACCGGACCGGGTAGGTGGTTGTGTGAGGGAGGGAACGTAATGTAAACAGCAGAGAAGTAAATTCAAACTGTTTCTTAAATTGTACCTCAACGAAGTTTAATTCCAGTGAAGACTTTTCTGGAGAAGGCAGAAAGTGGGGAGCCATGCTCCATTACTAAATTCCATAGTGTCTATACTCTCAATACCCTATAGTCTTCTCTCCTTCCCCAATGTCATGGCCCCAGTTCAGGTCTCCTGCAGGCACTATGACAACAGTGACCTAACTGGGGCCAGTCTCTCTTCCTGCAGTCGACAATCTTGCTGCTGTCATTCAGCTACACACCTTTACCGTGTACCAAGCACTGCGCATGTGCAGACAGATCAGAAAGAGTCCCTGCCTTCTTCACCTTGCTGCGGGCATCTCCTTGACTCCTTGACACCTACATCAGACCAAGTCATGCCCCTACTTGAAAGCTCAATGCCCTCAGGAAACCCTTTACCGTGACCCTCAACACCCTCCACTCATTGCCTTCCCCTCCCCAACCCCAACACTGCAGAACTACTTGGACTTGCCTCAAAGTGGCTCTCTTTTCACGCCTCTGTGCTTTTGCATAGGCTGTCTCCTCTGTCTAGAAATCCCTTATCCCCTCTCCATCTGGCATACAAGATAAGGTCTCCTATTACTCTCTCCTCTCCAGCTCCACCCTCTCTCCCACCCGCGGCGCGCGCGCGCACACACACACACACACACACACACACACAAATATAGCACTCCGGAAATGTTTGCTGAATGGAGGTAACTCATTGGGTCAGACAGTAGCCAGCTCCTCCAAGCACTCCTTAAGAAAGTGAAGAGGAAATGTTGAACTTGCTCTAAGCAAGCAGGGCATTTCTCTCGAGTGTATCTTTACGTTTTATGCAAAAGTTGTGTTCTATAGAGATTACACGACATATCCTTGTTTGTTTTAATAAAACGTAATTATTTTTCCCAAATCTTCAAGTCGATGATCCAGAAAGATGCTCCTTGTTTACTCGTTATCCTCTTAAATTAGCTGTCCTTACCCGCCGCAGGGACCCTAATGAGACATGCCTCTTGTTCCGTGAGCGGATCCTGAAGGAACAGCTGGGTTTCGGTCCCCGGGGGAGTAGGGGAACAGTGGGGGCGGGGAGGGGGTCCGCAGGCTGGAGGCCTGGCCCCGCCTCTCCTCTCCCCCGCCCGCCGCAGGGGCGGAGTCGCCCGGGCTCGGCCCGCGGGGGCGGGGAGGGAGTCACTGCCGCCGGCAGCTCGCGCACGGCTGGTTCCGGGTTGAGAGGCTGCGCTCGGACCGGAGCAGTGGCCGCTGAGCCGGCAGGGTAAGGGGCAACGCCGGGCAGGGTCTTGGGGCCGGGATCGGGCAGCTGAGCGTGCTCGCACCCCTCCTCTCCTCTGCCACGCACAGCCGCGGCGCAGCTGGCTTCCCCCTTCCCCAGAATTCCCCATCCCAGCTTCTCCCCCTCCCCCCACTGCACCCATCCCGGGATTTCAGCCCCCCTAAGGCCTCCGCCCCCTCCTGGATCCTCTTCTCCCAGCGCCCACCCTTTCAGACTGTCCTTTCCTCTAGAACCTCCTTGCCAGAGCCCCTTCCCTCATACACCTACGACCCCCACCCTCCAGCACCCATCGCTCCGAGTCACCCACTACCTCGAGACCACCTTTCTGGACTCGCATGCCGGCTAGTGTCTACCCTGCACCTCTTCTTCGCGTGCCCCCCTCCCTCCCGGACAGGCCCCCTTCCTTCTCTTGTGGCTGTTACTCCTGCCTCTCGCCACCTGCTCCCCGCACCCATCTCTCGGTGCTGCCCCCGACAGCGCCGCGCTCTCTCAGCAGCCCCCCTGCATCTGAGGGCCCCTCTCCGCCGCCCCCAGCGCCATGGCGTGCAGCCTCAAGGACGAGCTGCTCTGCTCCATCTGTCTGAGCATCTACCAGGACCCGGTGAGCCTGGGCTGCGAGCACTACTTCTGCCGCCGCTGCATCACCGAGCACTGGGTGAGGCAGGAGGCGCAGGGCGCCCGCGACTGCCCCGAGTGCCGGCGCACGTTCGCCGAGCCCGCGCTCGCGCCCAGCCTCAAGCTGGCCAACATCGTGGAGCGCTACAGCGCCTTCCCGCTGGACGCCATCCTCAACGCGCGCCGCGCCGCGCGACCCTGCCAGGCGCACGACAAGGTCAAGCTCTTCTGCCTCACGGACCGCGCGCTGCTCTGCTTCTTCTGCGACGAGCCCGCGCTGCACGAGCAGCACCAGGTCACCGGCATCGATGATGCCTTCGAGGAGTTGCAGGTGAGCAGCCCGGCTGGCCGGGGGCGGGGGCGGGGCCAGGGCCGGGCCGGGGGCGGGGTTAGGGCTGGGCCGCGGGCTGGGCCAAGTCGGAATTGTCACGGGGCGGGGCCGCCGGCAGGGTCAGGGCCCTATCAGAATTAGGACGGGACGGGAACGGGGCGGGGCCGCGGTGAGAGGGCGGCCTGTTGGAGGCGGGGCCTAGGGCCCTCTGCACCCGGAGGGGTCTGAGACAGACTCTAAGTGGGGGTGGGTCCGTGGTTGGGGAGAGGTCACCCACAGGGTGTTACGGCTGGGACAAATGAGATCAGAGCTGGCCCAGGTACGGGCTCAGGGCAAGGTTGGGGACGGGGAAGGATCAGAGCTGGGCAAGAGCAGGGCCACTGTCAGGGCCCATGCGGCCTGGACCTGGAAGCAGGGACCACAAATGAATGCTTCGGGACAAACAGATGAGAATGGGCTAGACAGGGGGCGGGACTGCCATCCGGGAATGGGTCAGGACTATTTGGAGTAGCTGAGGGACCGACTTGGGGCACAATGGGGCAAGACTCAATCAGGTGTGCACCAAGACCTTAGGGGACAGTACCAGGACTAAATTGTGCTGGGCAAGTCAGAGTTAAATCTGAGAGAGAGTCTAAGTTATGGTCATCCCCAAACTTCTGAGAGGATGAGTTTGGGTACCAAGAGGATGAGTTTGGCTAGGCCAAGGTGTCTGAGGGGTTAAAGATGGGATCAAGTCCAGATACTGTAAGAACTATTTTGGGTTTAAACCAGGGGCCAGGTTGACAGTGGGAACAGGACTTAAGACTCAAGATTTGGAGAATAAGACCCTAAGGTGAGGTGATTCAAGAAAAGGGAGGGGGATGGACCTCTAGGAGTCTCCAAGAGCTTTTGATGACCTCCTTGGCCTCATCAAGACCTTTGAAGACTAAATGAAACAGTATATGCAGGGGTAACCTGAGTTCAGTCAGCCTAAGACTATAACTGATCTCCCTCAAACCTTCCCATCGAAACAGACCAACTCCTATTCAACTCTCAAAGCCCTGCTCAAATGTCCTTTCTGTGTAAGCCTTCCCAAGCTCCCCCAGCCAAAAGAGGGGGAAAAAATTGCATTAGAGCTACATTTCCATAAATATCTTCTGTTAATAAGTATGATGTTTTAAAAAGTAGTGTTCCAAAATCAGGTATATTGGGAAAATATAGTATATTATCTCTACCTCCCTTGGAGGATTCTTCATGTACATTTTGCATATTAAAGGTTTTGGAGAAATCTTGTAGCAAACATACCCATTTTACTGTGTTTAATAAAATGGCACCCAAGCTTATTTCAGCCTGGAAGCCTAGAATCTTCTCAACCTAAACTGTTTCAATCCTGCAGTCCCGTTTTTTTGGCCTTGACCAGTCTAGCACACAGTTCCCAAAGAGCAGGGGAAGTCTCTTATTCATCATATCTATGGCCCCAAAGCCTGGCACATCAGTACGTATCAGTAAAGTTTGAATAATAAATGACTAATTCTGGCCTGAGCTGGCCCAGACTGTGGAGCCTTTAGAAGCAGAAGATTTTTCACTCAAACATTTTTTGAATATGCAGTGGGCTAACTTGGCGGAGACTGAGCTCCCTGACCCTTGAGATGCTTAAGCAGGAATTAAGTAACTACTTTCCCCTATGTTGTAGGAAGCCCCCTCCCCCTATGCTTATACATAAGTCTCTGTAAGTCAACCTGCACTTAGTAGATACCCATGGATGACCCTTGGCCTAGGAGAAATGGTCCCATGTTTACCACCCTCCCCGCCCTGTTCCTTTCATCCCCAAACCATTACTGACTCCCTCCCAGTCTGGCTCTGTGAGGATGGAGAGCAAGAGTTGGGGGCTCTGGGAGCTTGCACAGGCTGGCATGGGCCCTCCACCTCCAGAGTCTTTTGTGCCAGGCCCTTGTAGCCCCACCTCTCCATCTGTGAGGTCCCATAAACGGAGGAGAGAACCTTTGACATAGCTTGGTGCAGGTTGTGGGGTTTGAAGGGAGTCTGTTTGAAACTATCTGTCCAACCTCATCCTTATAATAGATATGGAGACTGAGGTCCGGAGAGGTTAATGTAACTTCCCCAAAGCCACACTATCAGACAATGAGAGCCAGACTAGAAAGCTCAGCCTGCCCCAGGCCAGATCCCTCCTCCATCACTCAGCCTCTCCTCTCTCTGTCTGACTTTCTTGCTGGAGAGCCCTCTGCCTTCTGAGCCTGGGTTCCTCTGTTTGCAAACCAAGAAGTCAGAACTATTGTGTTTTGGTTTTTTGCAGTCCATTCCACGTCCTGGGGAATGCAGGAGAAATTAAATATATCTTTTCTCCAAATGTTAGTGAAACACTTTTACTCCTGGGTGAAAAGAACAGGAGGGCCACTCACCTACCTTCTAGTATGTACTGTCCTGCGGTCAGATAGTCTTGGGTTCCAAACCTTCCTTCAGCACTGCCAGTGTGTGACTCGACAAGTCCCTTCATGTAAGCCTTGATGCTCTGGCCGGTACAATGGGGTCACAGTGATTCTTTCCTACCAGGATTTTAGGAGGCTGACCTGAGGTGGGCCTGCTGTTTGCAATGCTTGGCACAGGGCAGGGGCTGGGTCAGCATGCATTCCCATCCCTTCTCCTTCTACCTGAGAGAACTCATGTACCCAGCTGGGCAAATGTCCAGACCTGCCTTCCTTGCGAGAGAAGGAGGCCTTGCTTTGGTGCTTCCTTTGGGCTTGGCAAGAAGGTGGCAGAGAAACATCCCTGCCCACTGGAGAGGTAAGCTCCTGGGGGAGGTTCGGGCCACTCCCCACCCCACCTGCCTCTCTCTCCTTGTGGGGAAGTGGGGCTCATTAGTTATTTGTGCACTGGGAATGAAGCTGAGCCTACCCAGCACACCCTCTCCTCTCCCAGCTGCTGGTGGTTCTGTCCCACGGTTCCTAGAACCAGGGCTTGGGCCCCTCTCCTGGAAACTAACTGACTCAGAGCTGCCAGGGCCTTGGAGATCTTTTGGTGCAGCCCTCACTTGACAGATGGAGAAACGGCTGGCCGAGGAGGAGGGAGGGGACTTTGCCCAAGGCCAGAGGCCAGAGGAGGCTGTGCCTGGGCTCAGCTGGACTCTCCTCACATCCCACCTAGCGGTTGGCCTGGAGCTTTTACATTTATTATAAATCCTGGAGGTAGCAGAGCAGAAAGGTTAAGAACTGTGGCTTTGTACTTGGGCAGCTTCAATCCTGGTGCCACCATTTTCTGGCAGTGGAAACTCAGAAAAGTTATTTACCATCCCTCATTGACAGCAGTGAGGATGGATTAAATAAGATGACATTTGCAAGAACTTAGTACTGCATTCAGCACATAGTAAGCACTCAATAAATGACAGCTCTAGCATGTTAGGTCATACTCTGCACTATTGACATTTGGGGCCAGATAAGTCTTTGTGTGCAAGGCAATCTTGTGCACTGCAGGATGTGTAGGAGTATCCCGGCCTCTAACCACTGGATGCCAGTAGCACTCCCTCCCCCCATCCTCCCACCCCCTACCATGCTGTGACAACCAAAAATGTCTCCAGACTTTATCAAATGTCCCCTGGGGTCAAAATCATCCCTGGTTGAGAACCCTGACCTAGAGAAGCCCTAATCGGCTTTTGAGGCTCAGCCCAGAGATCACGTCCTCTGTGAAGCTTTCCCTGACCTGCCAAGCAGAATTGCTTTGAACTTGATTCCAATACTGGGATCAGATCCTGGCATCATCATTGATGAGCTATGTGTCCTTGGTCAGGTCACTTCACTTCTCTAAGCCTCCACCTGCTCATCTATAACATGGGGATAATATGGCCTTCCTGGGAAGGGTGTTCTAAGGGTGAGGGATCAAAAGTGCCTGATACTGTGCCTGGCACAGAGTAGTACACAACCATTTTTAGATATCTTTATTGTATCTGATTGTAAAATTAACACAATAAAGAGAGTTATATAATGTAAAAGTTAAAGTCCCCCCATAGTCTCACCCTATGGAAAAGCATGATTAGGTTTGCTTTGTAATTCTTCAGAATTTTTATTGTGTGAATAGCATGTGAGTGTGTGTATACATGTGTACATGCGTTCCCCCCTTTTTTTCTTTTCACTGCTAAGCACTGGACCGCAGAGCAAAAGGGAAGGAGGGATCCCCATCTCAGAAGGGTTTGGGGCTTCTCAGCCAATACTCATTGGGCCCTAGCCCACTGCCTGGGACTGTGCTAAGCGCTTTTGTTATATTACCTCATTTAATCTTCAAAACACCCCGTCAAGTGGGTGCTGTAATTTGCTGCTTTTACAGATAAAGAAACAGGTTCAGAGGAATTCAGGGCCTCGTTCAGTCACCCAGCTGGGAAATGGCAGAGGCAAGATTAGAAGCCAGTCTGACTGGGCCACTCATGGCCTCCAAGCTGCCTCTGAGGGCCAGGTAGTTGTCCCCCCCGCCCCTCCCCGACACTGCCTGTCTTTGTATTTCAAGTAGTCAACACAGGGTCAGGCTAAGGACACTGTGCCAGCTGATGCACCGAGGGCAGGTGGCTGGATGTCATCTTGGTCAGACGTGCATCCAGCTCTCTGGCCTGAGACCTCAGCTCCCATGCCTCCAGAGAAGGGATCGCATTCAGTCCCAGCCACCCCCTCCAGGCCTCATGTGACCACTGGAGCCTTTCCCAAGGCCTCTGTCATGCCAAAGGAGACGGTGCTGGATCAGCCTTGGATGGGAGCCCTGATAAGCTGGGCGTGGTGACCCAGAGATGCAGCCACAGGGGGACAAAGAGCAGGGTCAGGGGACAGGGTTCAAATCCTGACTCCAGCTTCTTCTAGCTGAACGGAAGGTACTGCCTCCTCTCATCCTTTCCCAATGTGGGAGAGTAAGACCCAGACCGTCCACTTGACGTGCAAAGAGGGAGAGAGAGTTGCTGTCTACCCAAGCAGGTAACTGATGCGAAGTCACTTTATTTTGTGCCGCGGACAGGGTGTTTGTGTCCTGGGGAAGCAGCCTCTGCCACTACTTTTCCCAGGAGAGGACAGGATTTATGTACAGACAGCAGCCTCCACGGGGGCGAGGCTGGCAGTGAGTCAAACCCAAGGCTTGCTGTTGGCATCTCTGCTTCCCTCCTCACAGGTGTCTGTGGGCCTCCAGGAATGCCGTGTTCATCCAGGACACCTTGGCTAGGCACAGGCCACAGTGTAGAAACTTGAATTGGCGGGGGGGGGGGGGGGAGGGGGGAAGGGCAGGACATTTATTTTACAGAAAGCAAAGGATCTGGTAGGGAGTGACAACAATGGAAATAAGAACAACTCTAAAAAAACACTAGCCAAAGTTCGTCAGGCACTTGTTGTGTGCTAGGTGCTATTATGGACAGCAAATCCTTTTTCCTTTCCCTACTCCTTGTGTGGGACTGGGGCCAAGCACCGTTTCACAGATGAAGACATGGAAGCTGAGAGGGGCAGTGACTTGCCCAAGATGGAGTGGGTGTGGGAGGACGCGAGACGGACGTAAGTGGGAGCCACCAGCCGGGACTCAGGCTCCGGTCTGTCTGGCTCAGAGCTCACCCTCCTCACCAACATCCTAACTGCCTCAGGGAGCACCCGAGTGGGGAAGGGCCTCAGAAACCACCCAGCTCCATCTCCTCCCTGCCTTACAGAAGGGGACACTGACTGCTCCCCAGACTCAGTCCAGTATTTACATGGCATCATTTACCCTCTGGACTTTGAGCTCCACTTGGACACTTGGGATGGGTGTGGAGGGTTTGGAGAGGGGTTCCATCTTGAATTCAGGGATTCATTCAATAATTCCTCCCGTCATTCCTCCTGCTGGGGGCAACTGAGGGCCAGGCCCCATGCCGGGCCCAGGAGAGAGCTGTCCCCTCTGTGGTTCTGGGAGACAGGCCTATAAGCTTCGAGGTCACGTCCCAGCCTCCTCTGGCTGTCACGGAGAGTTGTCCAGGCCTCTGTGAAGCTGACAGTTGAGCGGAGTCCTGAGATCAGAGAAGACATTACAGACAGAAGGAATAAACACACCCACGGCCACCATCGCCTGGGTGCAGAGTGCCAGGGGCAGGTTCAGTGCTTTGGCTGGCACGGTCACTTAATCAGAGCAACCCTGTGAGGTGGGTCTTAGTGCCCTGTTAACAAGTGAGGAAACCAAGGCTCAGAAACTGGGTCTACTGCCACATAACCAATAAGTGTGGCTACAACTGGAACTCGGACTCAGGGTCTCAGGCCAGGGACAGGCACGGAGGCGAGCAGGTGGTTAGCTGTGGTTGGAGGGAAGGGTGTATGGGGCGAGGCCAGAATGGGAAAGTGAGGTTTGCCCGGCTCAGAAAGGAGTGGGCCACCATCCCCCACTCCAAGGAGCTTGGATTTGTTCTCGAGATGCTAGGGAGCCAGGAACAGGTTTGAGCTGGCCTCTGGGGCCTGGTCAGGTCTGCATTATGGGCAGTGTGCAGTTGGAGGACTAGGAGAGCCTGGGGGCAGGAGGAGCAGGCCAGGAGGTCTTGAGAGAGACTGCGGTCGGTTGGGTTGGTTGGTTGGACCGGGAGGACTGGGGCTCAAAGAGAGAGGACATACAAGAGTTCAGAGCTGTCAGGAAAACAAGAGCATCAAGGGTTCTAGGCATAGGGGAGGGATGGGGGAGAGGAAAAAGGAGAGGCAAGTTCAGTTTGCCATGTTAAGATTTCTGGCGTCCTTGGGTCACAGCAGGAGAGGCAGCAATACCGGAGCTCAGAGGAGGGGAGGGGCCTGGGCACCTGCTTGTGCTGACACCACCCTGGCCCAGTGGCTCCGATCCCCATTTTACATATTAGGCTCTGAGAAGTGGGCCCTGAGAGCGGAAGAGGTGATCTGCCTAAGGTCACACAGCCGGGATTCAAACTTCAGGTTTTTCTGATGCCAGAGCTCATGCTGTCTCCACTGGGCAGCTCGGCTGGGTGACAGGGGTGAGAAAGGTCCCTGAAGCCGACAGGAGACGGCTGCCGGCAGCAGCTTTGTTTTCTAGGCTGGGGTGACCCCACGGGAGGGGAGGTCTGGCCTTGGGAGCATATGAGCCCTGGCTCTCTGTCCTCCCCACAGTTGCTGCCCCAGTCCTGGCCTCTCCAAACCTATGGGAGCCCAGAGCCTCTCAGCTGACATTTGCATAATTGTCCACCAGCCCTGACTCTGCTCCCTGTCCAGTGGAAGGGGTACAGAGATGTGGCTCTGCCCTCTGACGTTTGTCCCTCCTGACTCCCCCCTGCTCTGATGGGGCCTTCAGAGTCCACCTCTGCCAAGCTGACCTTCAAGGGCTCCTCCACCTCCTACTCGGGCCCCAGCGAGCCCCGCTGGCCTTTCCAGCTCGTGACTCCACCCACCTGTCCATACCTAGCTCCCATCATCCCCAACTGCCCCCCCCCCCGACTTCCTGCACACCACCAGGTGTGCCCCTACCCAACTAGTCTCTCCACCTGGGATGCTCAGGCCCCACCCAGGAGATCTGAAGGAACCCTGCCCCTCCGTCCATCTTCCCTGGGCTTTCCATCAGAAATAAACCCTCTCCTGGCCGCTCTGCCAGTTCTGACTCCCTATTTCACATGTAATTGGGATGATTATGATGAGAGTGACAACAATGAAGAGTGACTGAGTACATCCTGTGCGTCCTGTCAGGTTATGAATTAAGTGACCTAATCCTCCCGACCACGGAGCCGGCACTGGTATTAAGCTGAACTTTACAGATTTGGAAATGGGGCCATGTGACCTTAGGCAGGCTGTCTGACCTCTGTGAGCCTCTATTTCCCCCTCCGTGAGACAGAGATGATAAAGGCACGAACCTCATGAGGTTTGTTGTGAGAATTAGGTGACCTGTGCCCCATGAGCCCAAACCTCGCCTCTGCCCTTCTCCAGAGCTATAGTCCTACCACTCAAGAGTTTATCAACAGCTTCCTGTTTTCTGTCTCACTTCTGCTGGCAGTCAGTTTTCTGGTTGGTTCTCCTCTGTCAAGCTGTGTGGCCGTGGGTCAGTCAGTCCTTTTCCTCGGACCTCAGTTTCCTGTTAAAGAAATCCGGAGGGTTTGGCCAGATGGTTCCTGGTGCTCTGCATCTGTGCTGAGACAGTAGCCACTGGTGACGTGTGGCTATTGAGCACTTGAAAATGGGCAACCCAATACCTCCGTGCAACTGAGGAACTGAGTTTCAGGTTTATGTAATTTCAAATAATTTTCATTTTAATAGCTACACGTGGCAAGTGGCTGCTGTATTGGACAGTGCAGGACAAGACTGAGAGATAAGGCTGGAGAAGAAGTTGGAGCCAGTGGTGAAGGCCTTGAGTGCCATGCTCGGGCTTTGTGCCCGTCTTCCCAGACAACATGGAAATCCTGCAGTGGGGTAGGAGGGAGAAGCATGGACAGATCTGTCCCGTATAGCAGTCACTCCAGGGGCACTTGGAGAATGCAGGGGCGGAGAAGAACCTAGGGTCACAGTCCAGAAAAGCAGGGGTGAAAACCAAACCAGACGCAGTGGGTGTAGAGAGGAGAGAACAGATTGCAAGCCAAACCTGATGACTGATCGCGTCGGTTGGTGGACAGTGGCAAGGATGACTCCTTGATTTCTCGCTTGGATGGCAGTGGGGGTGGGGGTGGCCTTCACTGAGATGGGCCCATGGGAAGAGCAGCAAGTTCGGTCTATTTCAGCATTCTCTGCCATGGTAACGTGTGTGTCCCTGTCTTCCCCCAACTCATGTGCACCCTCCTGAGGCATCATGGGTTGGGACTTGTCCCTCATCCCTCTGCCTGTTGCTGACACAGCACCATGTGGGCCCAAGGAGGCCTCCGAACGGGTTTGGAATGGGCAAAGGAGCGTTCTGTTGTCCTGGGGTCCAGGAGGAAGGGGCAGGCCTGTTCCCCTTGTTCCTCAGCCCTGGAAGCAGGGAGTGATTTGTCCAAGTTCCTGGGGTGCCCTCAGCAATGTGAGCAACTCTGCCTCCAGAGCAGTTTTCTGAGACTCTGAGAAGCCGCTTGGGGAGCTGAGTCTCATGTGGACCCGAGTCTTAAGTGAACCCATGAGGACACCAAGGCAGGGGATCGGCATACCCGGCTCATCCCTCCGATTATCTGCGTGTTAGCCACATCCCAAGTCGGCCAGACCCGGGGCTGTCAGGAAGGGCCCAAGGAGTGATCATTCTTCGCACTTAGGTGAATGAGATTTGTCTGCTCCAATGACTCAGATGCGCATGGACCTGTTAGGAATGACTCTTGGCCATTCGTAACAGACACCTGACTAAGCAGCTGCAATTAGATGGTACGCTGCTTCTCTCTTGTGCTTCTCTCTCCCATAAAATGTGCCTGGAGGAAAGGCCCCCGGGGCAGCGGTGTGCTGGAGCCAGCTTGCTCTAGTGCCTGTGAGTTGACTGTGCCTGGTGACCTCACATTGATCCCTTGAAATCGGCTTTGGTGGGAGTATTTACACCACAGAAATTGGCCAACACTGTAAATCAGGGCTTTTTTTTGGGGGGGGGGGGCAGCTTCCTAGCTCATCCCTGAGCAGTGCACCCCACAGTCATCAGGGACCCAGGCTCCTTCCTCCTCCTACCCCTCTGGTTTCAGCTTGCGACTTCCGTCTTTACCCGAGTGCCAGCCATTATGTTCTGTGTGAGCTTTCTGCCATCACAGCCCAGGCCGCTCCTGGCTTCCTGTCCAACTCCTGTTTCCGAGGCTGGCTCTTCCTCACCCTGTGGCTGTGTGTCATCTCAGGTGGCAGCTCAGAGGAGAAAAGCCTTCCCTGACCACCCTACCCCAACTCCCCCCTGCCCCCCACCGCCCCGCCGTCCCACACTGCTTTATTTTCTCTAGAGCACAGACTATAATCCTTAATTACCTGGTGGTTTTGTTATTTCCCTTACTAATTATCTCTCTCCCCCACTACACTGGAGGAGCCCTGTGGGCATGGACTGTCTGTCTTGTTCTCTGCTGTATCCCCCGTGCCTCAACAGTGCCTGGATATAGTAGTTGATCAAATATTTGTCACGTGAATAAGGGATAGGAAGCAAAGGTAATTTTGTTTTCTGCATTCTTCCTTTAGGGAGGCATCATGATCATCTTCCCATGTTGCTACCTAGTCTGTAAAGTTAGTCAGACTAGATGTTTTCTGAGGGCAATGAGCTGAGTGAGTGGGAAGGAGGCGAGGGTGAACAGGTAAGTCAGCTCCCTGGCATCGCTCGCAGTGCCAGGTGACTGGGAAAACTGGGCCCTGCTCAGAGGCTTTCATCCACAAAGCAAACTTCCTTGAGCCCCATCTTAGTGTCGGGCTGTTGATGCACGCAGGGGGTAATAGAGCGGGGAATAGTAAGGGCCCCCCCGTTGGACTTGGGCTAATATGGGGATGGATGCACTAGGGACAGACAGGAGGACTAGTTACGATACAATGGGCTAAATGCCCAATAAATGCAGACAGCTGGACCTGTACTGGGGATGCGCACCTCAAACCACATTCATTCATTTGACAAATATGTATTGAGGCCCTACTGTGTGCTGAAAACTCTTCTAAATACCGGGGATACAACAAGCTGGACAAGACTCCTGCCCTCATGACAGTCACATTCTGTGGAGGAGACGAGCAGTAACACACTGTCGAATAAGTGAGCAAAAGCATCTTGGGCAGCAGAAAGTGCTAGGAAGACCACATAACAGGATGTGGGTGTAGGGGATGATGCTGTACGTGAGGTGGCCAGGCAAGACCTCTCTGAGGAGGCGGCCTCTGAGCTGTTACGTTAATGACACAAAGGGACGGGCACCAGAAAATCTGAGTAGAGTGCACTGGCCAGAGGAGGCAGCAAGGGTGAAGTCAGGAGGCTGAGACCAGCCTACAATGGAGCAGCAGGAAGAAGGCCACTTTGGCCGGATGGGAGTGAGGGGAGAAGGGCGGTGGAGACAGCCGTGGGACTAGCGTGAGGCGCGACATTGAAGCAGTCACCCCCAAACTCAGTGATCGAGATGGAGAAGACAATGCAATTTTTTAAAAAATCAACATGAAAGCAAAAAGCCCCATGATGAACAAAATATCAGCATTTTAAACAAAAAACCAGATCACTAGCAGTGTCGTGCTGAGCTATCCTGGAACCTGAGGCAAAGGAAAAGTCAGTACTGCTGATCCTGTCCTTATCTGAAGTTTCGAGATGTTGTGTTTTATGGATTTTTTTGTCGCTGTTTGTCACGGGCGTCATTACTATGGAAGACGTGTCACCTCATCTCGAGATGATGGTCTCCAGAACCAGACTGCTTGAGTTCCAATTATGGCTTTACCCTTACCTGCTTAGCTGCATGCTTTCAGGCCAGTTTCTTGACCTCTCTGTACCGATTTTAACGTCAAAAAATGGGGCTAATAGTGCCTACCTCTGTGTCATTCCGAGGATTAAATGACCCAATGCAAGCAAAGGACTGAGGACAGCGCCTAGCCCACACTGGACGCGTTAGCCGTAACAGCGGGCAGTGGTACAGCCTTGGTACCCACGGAAGGATTCTAAGCGGGGAGTGTCTGCCGGCAAATCAGGCTGGGGCAGAATATATGTGGAGGCGGGTTGGAGACAGGAAGACCACAAGCTCCTAGGATGGCTAGGGAGGCGGCTGTTGCAAAACTCCAGATGAGAGATGGGAAGATGAAAGCAGCCTGGATATTGGGAGACTTGGGGGTTACTGAGCTGTGCGGGGAGGAGGATGTTGGGCCAGGTCTGGGGAGCGACGGCGGTCGGCCCCGGCTCTGGGTCACCCATCCCCGCCTCGTGTTGTTCCAGAGGGAGCTGAAGGAGCAGCTTCAGGCCCTTCAGGACAGCGAGCGGGAGCACACGGAGGCGCTGCAGCTGCTCAAGCGACAGTTGGCAGAAACCAAGGTGAGCCAGGCCTGGGCGCAGGGGCGGGTCCTGCGGGGTGGGCGGGGCGTGGGGGCGGGGCCGTCTAGGAAGAGGGGGCGGGGCGTAAAGGTGCCAAACGTATTCTGAGAGGGGCTGGGGTCGGGGTGTGGAACGGAGGCTGGGGCTCACCTGAATGTAAACGGGACAGGACCCATTCCCAGGACTGAGGGCAATGATTTGGGCTGGTGCCTGGCTTTAAGGGTAGGGCTCTTTCTCCCTTCCTGCCCTGGGTGGAAGGTGAGGTGGGACCAGGGACCCTCAGGAAAACTCCCAGTCCTGCAGGGCTGGGAGAATGTACCTGGTCTCTTTTTCCTCTCGCCTTATTAAACACGCCCACCCAGGGGCACCTGGGTGGCTCAGTTGGTTAAGCCTCCCACTTGGGTTGAGGTCGTGATCTCATGGTGAGTGGGCTTGAGCCCCAAATGGGGCTTCGGATTCTGTGTCTCCGTCTCTCTCTACCCCTCCCCCGCTTGTGATCAGTCTCTGTCTCTCTCTCTCTCTCTCTCAAGTAAATAAATAAACATTAAAAAAAACAAAACCACGCTGGCCCATTGCCAGAGGAGCCAACCCTGAGTATGTGCCCTCGAAGCCCTCCTGATGATTTGTGACCCAGCCTTTGTATCATCCCCCCTCTTAAACTCGGACAGTGGGCCAAACCCTCTAGTCTCTGGCTGCGGTGGTCTGAAAAGAAAGGCTTCTTCATGACCTGAGAAGGAGGCCCTGGATTCTGATCCAGCCACTAACTCCCTGTGTGACTTTGGCTAAACTGCATACTCTTCTGGGCCCCCAGTCTTCCCATCTGTAATGGAGACTCTGCCAAGGTCTTTGCAGCCCTGAAGTTCTAGATCCCGTGGGCTTCCTCTGAGTTCCCCCCACAGATGTCTCACCAACGGGACAAGGCTTGCTTTGATTTCTGCCCTTTCTGGGACCAAAAACTGGGGGCCAGGCCCAGCTGCTAACCTCTACAGTGATTTCAGCCTGGCCCCACTCACTAGCAGGGGTGCAGCTGCCGGCAGCAGCTGGAGCAGAGCCTTAGGAATTTTCTGGGCCTCTGAGGGGTCAGCCTGGGGCCCGGAGAGGCCATTGGAGATCCAGATCTGTGCCTCGGCTTGGCCACCAACCCGTGTGGGGTCTTGGGAAGGTCATGACAAACATTTCTTCAGAGAACATTCTGGACTGCCTGCAGGCAGGACCCTCAGCAGGCAACAGATGAGAACAGTTAGAGGACTCTAGCCTATTTGCCTCCCACAGCCTCAGTTTCCCCATCTGTCCGGTGGTTCAGCACCTCTCAGGTGAAGAGAAGCTAATGGAAGCCTCTCTGTGAATGAGAGCGGAATATTATGGTCTGGTTTTCCCCCCAGCAATCTCTTCTCTCCACTCCCCATTGTTTTTCTCCACTGACCTTTTCCTCCCCTGCTTTCCTGTCCATCTGTCTACCTCTGGGGGGTCCTGTGGGGCCAGCTCCCCCTCCAGTTCCCCCAGCCCTGCTTCCTGTCTGGACTGGGGTGTTTATACAAGAAATGCCTATGGATGCTTTGGAGGTCATATTTCACCTGGTGCCTGACTCGGCTTTCCTGCAGAGCTTGCCCCTCCAGTGGCCCAGCCTGAGGGCCTGTCTGATCTCCCTCCCCAGGCCCAGTGTTTTCTTTGGTCGGTCCTGACCAAGTGACGCATTCTTGGCAGGGTATTTTTCTGAAGCAGCCCCAATTCCTCCAAGCCCCAGTGTATTCCCAGGGATGTGGTGGGCTGGGGTACGGGCTACTTTCCCAGCCACAGCACCAGAGGGACTGGGGGTGGGGTGGGGGTGGCTCTGCCCTAGAAAGAAACTAGAATAAACGGGGCACACCGGTTGAGTGGAACCTTTCTCTGTGCGGGTAATTGTGTTTCCCATTCATTGTTTCACTGAACCCCGCGGAATGTCATCTCTATGACAGCGGGACTCCCCAGAACCTAGCACAGTGCCTCCCACACACGATCAGTAGTTGTAGAACAAGTGAGTGTGTGCGGGGGGTTGGGGGGGAGGCAACTTTTGATGGAGGAATGTTATCTCCATTTTATTGACAAGGAAACTGAGGCACAGAGAGGTTGAGGAACAAGCCTAAGGCATCACAGCTAGTAAGTGGCTAGTTGGCAGCTTACTGTCCAGTTTTGTCAGAACCTAGTTCTGCCATATTCCAGGCATGTGCTGGGGTGTCCTCAGCAAGATCTATGGCTTTGTGGTCAATAGGACAGGTAGGCGGGGAAGGGGGAGGACCTTTCAGGGACAGCCTTGAATCACGTGTGGTGGCTGGCTGTCACTCCGATGTTGTTCTTTTGAGCTGACCTCTCCCTGCCTGTCTCCCTTTTCCTACCCATCTTCTTTTGTCCTGGAGACACTAGCCCGTACCCTAAAAAGAAGACAGAGTCTGCACTCACCTCTGCAGAGCAACTTTTTGCAAGACTCTTTCCCCCTTCACCTCTCAAGCAGGTTCTGACTGCCAGCCTGTGCCAGGCCCTGGGATGGGCACAGGAAGCGCAAGGCTGAAAAAGACGTCATTCCTACCCCCGGGGGGTTCATCCACTAGCTGGAGCCACATAAAATGTGAGACTGTGTATTAGGAATATTTACAAAATGCTCTGGAGACATTTAACTATTTAACTGCCTGAAAAAGTTAGGGAGGATGTCACCGAGGAGGTAGCTTTCAAGCTGGGTCTTGCAGGATGAGTAGGAGTTTGCCTGTTGAATAAAGAGTTTGTTGGGGGTGGGGCCCATTCTAGGCAGGTGTAATTACAATGCAGTGGCACTAGAGAGGTGAGCTGGGGTCAGATTGAGGACTCTGAATGCCAGGCTAAGGAATCGAGTGTTTTACTGGTTATCAAGGAGCCAAGAAATGTTCCTAAACACAACATTGGCTTTGACCCGCTTTGCACATCAGAAGGATCACTCTGGCAGTGAATTTGTTGCCAAAGACCCAGAGTTGACTTGCGGACCGAGAGAGTTGGATGGGCTGTGGGATCCCAGGAGTATGTGTAGTTGAGGCAGGTGGAAGGATGAATGTGGTGCTCAGGAGACACTCAAGACCATGGCTAAGGACACGGGAGCCATCCTCAAAGCCATGGGGTCAAACAGGAAGGAGGCCATGTAGGTGAGAATGGAAGGAGCTGGCCCAGAGAGAGCAGCCATAGAGGTGGGAGGCAAACCAGAACCTGCCGCCGGTAGAGGGTGGCCAGTGCACCAAACACTGTCATAGAGGGGTTGAGAAGGAGCCGGAAGGGGTGGCCGTGGGATTTGGGGTCCTTGGAGGGCAGCAGCAGATGATGCAGGAAGGGCAGGCCCCGTCACCCCCGCCGTGACCCACACAGAAGCCTCAGGGTGCAGGAAGGGGCTCCGGGAGGCCACAAGCAGCCTGGCTGTTCATCCCCAGCTTCTCCCCCGCCCCCTTTGTCTGCCTGGCGCTCTGGGTGGGCATGCGCGGGGAGGCTGGCCCACTGCCAGCACTTCTTCCTGCTGCCGCGACAGGAGGGAACTGGCCCTAATTGAGCCTTTGTTGAACCTCCCACAGAGTCCTGGGCACTGAACACAGCGGGGTCTCTGACTCTGTGAACTCCCAGCCAGAATCCCACAAAGTAAAATTGCAGAGGCAGGTCCCACACGCTGCTGCTGCCTGGCCACGCTTCTGTATCCCGTGTTGTCCTGACTCCGGCTGCTCCCCACACCCCCGGTTGACATCCTGCCCCTCCTTCGGGCCCCAGCTCAGAAGCCATCTCTCAGTGAAGACTTTTAGGGTATGCCTGTTAGAATGGATCCCCTTTAATAACCAGGCTCTTTTTCTGCACTTCAGACAATGGCGTGCATTTTGTGAACATGCCCTCGCTTAGTCTTCACCAGAACCCTGCGACGTGGTTGCGTTACCCCTTTCACAGAGAAGAAAACAGGCTCAGAGACATTAGGCAACCGAGGTTTCCACAGCTAGAGACCCAGAGCTGGGATTCTCACCCAGGCTGGTGGGTACCAAAGCCTGCGCCCTGCACCACTCAGGCCCCTCCTGAGCCTGCCAATGCCCGCGGGAACAGAGAAATGTGCAAGTCCAGTCTTGCCTCCTGTGATTGTGGCTTTTGCCTCCAGCTCTTGTTTTTCAGCCAGGGGGTCTCAAGGATGAGCGACCGCCAAGGTTTGCCCGGCACATTGCAGTTTATAAAGCTCTCTGCCATCCGTGATCTCCTTGTCATCTTTGCTTGAACCCCATGTGTGATTTTTTAAATTTTAATTTTATTGTTTGTTTGTTTTTAAGACTCCATGCCCAACATGGGGCTTGAACTCACAACCCTGAGATCAAGAGTCTTATGCTGTACTGACTAAGCCAACCAGGCACCCCTGAGTGATTTTTTTTTTTTTTAAAGAAAGACCTCACTGTATCCTGGACTGAACTCAGCGTCTTTTCCTGCCCCCCTGTTCTCCCCCAGCTTCTCTGTCCCTCCCACCCCCAAGCCAGAAATCTGGGCATCATCCTCACACCTTTCTTTCCTGTACCCCTACAGCCAGCCTGTCAGTCACCGGGGCTAAAGAGACTGCCCCCAAATGTCTTTCAAGCCCACAGCCCCTCTAGTGCAAGCCTCAGTGTCTCACCCAAAGCACTTCATGAGTGTCCTGATGGGCACGTGGAAGTGTGTGCCATCCCCAGCCATGCCAGCCTGACATGCCATTGCACTTTAACAGGTGCCGTTCCCACCATGGAGTGTGCCCTTCCCCACCCTTTCCCTCGCCGTGCCAAGGCTCTCGGTTTCCTCCTCTCTCCCAGGGGTCACCCCATCTGCTCCCCCTGGCATAACCCCTGATGACTGTCCCCACAGTCTTCCACCAAAAGCTTGCGGACCACCATCGGTGAGGCCTTCGAGCGGCTGCACCGGCTACTGCGCGAGCGGCAGAAGGCCATGCTGGAGGAGCTGGAGGCGGACACGGCCCGCACGCTAACCGACATTGAGCAGAAAGTCCAGCGTTACAGCCAGCAGCTGCGCAAGGTGCAGGAGGGGGCCCAGATCCTGCAGGAGCGGCTGGCCGAAACTGACCGACACACCTTCCTGGCTGGGGTGGCCTCCCTGTCCGAGCGGTACGTGCCCGCCACCGGCTGCCTTCCCCAGACGGGCATCCCGTCCCCAGCCTGTGTGGGGAGATGGCCCTGGAGGCAGATGGGGTGGTTAGCAGAGAATTCATTCACTCACATCTTCATCAGACAGTTACGGGGCATTGGCTGTGTGCCAGAGCCTGGTCTAAGGCTTTATGTGTTTCTGTCGTTCTATATGTAATAAGTAGAATCATAGAATATTACTTACAGTACAATGTTATTTATGTTATAGTACAAGTACATATTATAGTCTTTATAATAACATTGATATTATTGATAATAAATAATATTTATATTATTATAATCCTGTTAGCTCCCTTGCTGTCATCTCCATTTCACACGTGTAGAAACAGGCACAGAGAAGCCACGTCAATTGGCCGAGGCCCCTCATCTAGTATATGACAGAGCCAGGATTCAACTCCAGGTCTCTCTTGTCCCATCGCCACCGTTAGAAATAATAACACTTAATTATCGGTCGGTTGATGATCAATACTGACAGCTAACATCACGTATTTGGTGTTGACCGTGAGCCAAGCACAGTGATAAGCATTGTACATACATGACGCCATGTAATCCTCACCACAAGCCTAGGAGGCAGGTGCTATCATAGCACCCATTTTAAAGATAAGGAAACTGAGGCTAGGAGAGGTAGGAAGTGGCGCAAGCAGGCACTTGAACCTGGGGCTGGCAGACTTTAAATACACGGCCTTGCTCCCTGTCAGCTGCCCTGAAGGTGGCTGTGGGTTCCCCCGTGTGTTGGGACAGAAATCCGGCCCCCAATGCAGCCTGCTCTCCTGCTTTCCTTCCAGGCTTAAAGGGAAAATCCATGAGACCAATCTGACTTACGAAGACTTTCCGACCTCCAAGTACACAGGCCCCCTGCAGTACACCATCTGGAAGTCCCTGTTCCAGGACATCCACCCAGGTAAGGCCCTTCCTGCCAGTTACCAACAGGGCCAACGAAGAGGCAAGGGTTATCCTGGGCAGGAGCTAAGGGTGGGGGGGGGTGGTACATCCCAGCCCAGCTGCCTGCTCTAATCACTGCCTGGGGGCAGGGCAGAGGGATGAGAAGAGTTTCTTGCTGAGCACCTACTGTGTTCCAGGGCTCGTGCTGGGCACCTGCGTAATCACTCAGCTCAGTGAGTCCTCATACAACCATGAGGTCGGTTCCATTAGTGTATCCATTCTCCAGATGAAGAGACTGAGGCATTGGACAGTTCATTCATCCATCCTATACATTCAGCACATATCAAACCCCCTGCTTCACACCACGTGCTAGTCTAAGTGTTGGAGATGTAGCCGTGAGCAACACAGGCAAAAGGTCCCTGCCTTTGTGGATCTTACATCATAAGGAGAGAGAAAATAAAAGTAAATAAGTAAATTCCATAGTTCATTAGATAAGGATAAAAGATAAGGAAGGGAGCGAGGGGATGTTGAGGTAGGATAGAGATTTTAGGTGGAGGACCCAGTTAGAAGACCTCACCGAGAAGGAAGCATAGAAGTAAAGGCCTGGGGGCAGCTGGGAGGCTCACTCAGTTGGGCGTCTGACTCTTGATTTCAGCTCAGGTCGTGATCTCACAGTTTGTGGAGCTGAGTCCCACGTTGAGCTCTGCACTGACAGTGCGGAGCCTGCTTGGGATTCTCTCTCTCTCCCTCTCTCTCTCTGCTCATTCTTTCTCTCTCTCACTTCCCCGGCTTTCTCTCAAAAATAAATAAATACTGAAAAAAAAAAAAAAAGAAGAAGAAGTAAAGGCCTGAAGGAAGAAGGAGAGTGATCCATGCAGGTTTCTGAGGGAAGAGTGTTCCTGGCGGTGGGGATAGCAAGTACAAAGGCCCTGAGGCAGAGCAAGCCTGACGTGTACAAGGAACAGTGAGGAGACTCATGTGGCTAGAGTAGAAGAGAGTAGAGGTGAGGAGGTCAGGGAGGCAGCAGTGGCCAGCCCATGAGGGCCTACAGGCCAGCGTGAGAACTTCAGATTTCACGCTGAGTGAGATGGGAGCCGTTGGAGGGTTTGGGGACAGGCAGTGACGTAAGCTTAACTTCCTAGCGGCTCCCTCTTGCTGCTGGGTTGGGACCGGACTGAAGGGGATGGAGGGTGGAGGCTGGGAAACTGGTGGAGGCTACCACAATACTGCAGGCGAGGTGATGGTGGCTTGGAGCAGGGTGATGGCAGTGGAGGTAGAAAGGAGTGATCAGATTTAAGATATATTCTGAAGGGAGAGCCGACAGGATTTGCTAACGAATGGGAGAGAACTGGGGTGGGAGAGAAAGAAGACAAGGAAACTACAGCGATTTGGGCTGAGGTGCCTGGAAGGACAGAGCTGTAAGCGTGTGAGGTCTGCAGTACCGATGAGATGTCCAAGTGCAGGTGTAGAGAAGGCAGTTGGGATGACACGTGCAGTACAGGACAAGGGTCAGGGCAGTGTCGGCATCGCGTGGACAGTATTTGATGAGCCTAGGTGAGATCACCTAGAAAGTGAGAGTGGAGAGAAGAGAGATGAAGTCACTCTAAACTTTGGAGCCCTGGGGCACTCCTAGAGGTCAGGGACAGGAGGGAGACCCAGCCAAGAGGACCAGGAAGGAGCAGCCAGGGAAGTGGGAGGGGAACCTGGGTGAGTCCTGGAAGCCAAGTAGAGAGTGGCTAATGGCAACAAAGGCCGCTAAGCCAAGTGAGAGAACCCGGAACTGACTGTTCTCTGGCAACATGGAGGTCTTCAGTGACAAGAGCTTTGGTGGAGCCACAGGAGCCTAAGCCGGATAGGAAGCTGTCCGAGAGAGAGAAAGGGACATGAGGCATCTGGGTGGCTCAGTCAGTTGATTTGATTTGGCTGAGCATCCAACTTGGTTTCAGCTCAGGTCATGATCCCAGGGCCGTGGGATCGAGCCCTGCATTGGGCTCCAGGCTGAGCGTGGAGCCTGCTTGGAATTCTCCCTCTCTCTCTCTCTCTCTCTTCACCCCCCCCCCCCCGCCTTCACTCATGCTTGCTTGCACACGCACTCCTCTCTAAAAATTAAAAAAAGAGAGAATGGGAGGGGAGCGAGTGGAGACAGTGCTTTCAAGGAGTTTTATTTAAGGGAAGGAGCGAGAAGGCGGCAGAGGCTGTTGAAGGTGGGAGAAGTAACAGCCTATCTGTGGGTGATGAGAAAGACCCAGTGGCAAAACCGAGGATGCAGGGCAGAGAGAGGTGCTGCAGGGACAGCCAGGAGTGGGGTCTGCTGCTGCCTCTTCTGACAGCTCATCTTCAGGAGCCCAGAGGAGAGAGAATAAATGGGCAGCGGTGGGAGCTTGAGGGAACTCTCTGCCCATAGCCTCCCCTTTCCTAGCGAGGTAGGAAGCAAGGTCATCCGCTGAGATGATGATGGGCGAGAGGAGGTAATGGGAGGTTTGCTGGGAAGAAGGTCTGAACAGGTTTCTAGTAGAGTGAGTAGACCCTGGGACCCGAAATCATACAACCTACAAAGGCACCACGTCCTTTAGAGGTAAGACAAGGATATAAAGGGGAATCCTCCCTCAGAGGTCGGCACTATTATTATCCTCATTTTTTCAGATGAGAAAGCAGGCACAGAGCTGTTAGGAACAGATGTCTGAACCAGGCGCTGAAGGCTGATGGCTTTGCCACTCGGGGAAGGCTGGGGCCTGGTGGTGCCTCCAGACTGTCCCCAGTGTGGGGAGCTGCATGGGCAAAGGCAGTGGGGGAGGAGCATGAATGAACCCAGGATGCTCATGATCGGGCCTTCCAGGTAGGGATGGAGAGAGGCTGAAGGCACCACTGAGCGTGTGAATGCTGGACAGGGATGGGGGGTTGGTTCCCTGTAGGTGGCTGAGGACCACACTTGATGTATCAATACTGATTTCCCAGGAGTGAAGGGACAGCTCCTGGTACTTTTTTTTTTATTAATTTTTTTAAAAAATATTTATTTTTAAAAAATTTTTGTAATGTTTATTTGTTTTTTGAGAGAGAGAGGGGCAGACTGCAAGCAGGGGAGGTGCAAAGAGAGAGAGACAGAGACAGAATCAGAAGCAGGTGCCAGGCTCTGAGTTGTCAGCACAGAGCCCAACGTGGGGCTCAAAGTCACAAACCGTGAAATCATGACCTGAGCCGAAGTCAGATGCTTAAATGACTGAGCCACCCAGGCGCACCCCCCCCCACACACACACAAAAATTATTTATTTGTGAGAGAGAGAGTGTGTGAGGAGGGGAGGGGCAGAGAGAAAGGGAGACACAGAATCTGAAGCAGGCTCCAGGCCCCAAGCTGTCAGCACAGAGCCAGACACAGGGCTCAAACTCACAAACTGTGAGATCATGACCTGAGCCGAAGTCAGACACTTAACCAACTGAACCACCCAGGCACCCCATTCCTGGTACTCTTAAATCTGGATCTGTGCCTAGTCTGGGGAAGGGCGCATTTTCCAGCAGACTGGGGGGACTCTGGGTTATCCTCTTGGGGTCCTTCTGGCCTCTATGTGCTCCTAGACGTGGAGGGACCTCCACACTGAGACCCAGCAGGATGAGGGCCACACATGGGTGAAACTGCATAACTCAAGGAGGCAAGAAGCGCGTCCCCCACCATTGACCCAGGGCAGCCCCTCGGGCAGCTGGTCTCAGGAGCTCTGTCTCGGCTACCACCCGCTGCGTCCTTGTGACAGCTTAGAGAGGCAATCCAGGCACCTCGGCCTGACGATCCAGGCCCTATAAGACCTGTGCCCTGCCATTCTCTCATTCTCCCCTCCACATCATACTCAGCCACACCGAACCATCTTCTGGTCTTAAATGAGCCATATTCTCCCTCCTCCACTTTCACACATGCTGCTCCCTTGTGCCCTCTACACAAACCTCAGGCTTTGATGACTAACTCCTACTCCCCTTCATGTCTTAGTTTATAAACACCTCCTCTGGGAAGCCTTCCTGGGTTTCTTCAGGTAGCCCTGCACTTTTCTGATCTCATTCTTTTGTCAATGTGTGTGTAGCTGTCTGTGTCGCTAGACTTTTAGCTCAGGGTCAGGCCTGGGTCTAATTCATCACCGTAGATCCCTAGAGCAGCCAGCACGGTAAATGTTTGTGGAAAAGTAAATAAAGAAATGAATGAATCCGAGTCTCAGTTCTGCTACTAGAATAAAGTAGGTACTCAGTAAGTATTTTTGAATGGAACTTGCCACACGTCCTGAACAAGTCACTTCTCCTCTGAGCCTCAGTTTCCTCCTCTGTAAAATAGGGATGTTAGCCCCTTCCCAACTCCCTCACAAGTGAGTAAATGGATGTGGGAACTTGCTGGTTGCCCCAGAGCAGGGTTTCTCAACATCAGCACTGTTGACATTTGGAGCTGGATAATTCCTTATTTAGGGGGCTGTCCTGTGCATGATAGGATGTTCAGCAGCATTCCTGGTATCTACCCAACTGGATGCTCCCCTCCCCAGTTTTGACAACCAAAAATGTCTCCAGACATTGTCCAATGGCCCCTGCGAGGCAAATCGCCCCAGTTGAGAACCACTGACCCAGAGAAAACTGCGTGGAAGAGGGGCTGAAGGAGCAGTAGTCTGTGCCCTGAACATCCTGCCAAGGATAGCGGTCCCTGGGGAGTTCAGAGACCAGTGACCTGGTTAGCCAGGCCCCTTCCTTTGTCTGTAGGGCCTGTGAAGTCACTATGGCTCCTCCGCCAGCACCAAGGCCCTTTATGTCCAGGTGGGAGGGGCAGGCGCCCCCAGGGAACTAGCCCATGGATTCTAGCAGCTTCCTGCCTGCCCTGCTTCCAGTTTGGGCTTCCTATTGGGTCATCTGAGAACTCCATTTAGCACCTGTCACTCCCCTTGCTTTGGAACCTCCACTCTCTACCCACCACCCACCCCCTGTCCCCACCCTTCAGCCGACATTGGAAACCCTCCAACTGCCTGGCCTGATTGCTGCTGCCCCCAAGCACAAACTTTCTCCCCAGCCAGACCAGGTGGCCTCTGCTCCCAGGACACCAGACACTGCCTGCCTTCTTTGCTTTTACCATCTGCCTCTTCTGGGCGGCTCGCCCCTCCCCCTGCTCACCTGAATCCAGTCATTTGTGGGTTCCAGCGTGCTCACCACCTAGCTGTGTAGCCCAGGGCAAATCACTGCCCTCTCTGGGCCAGTTTTCTCCTCTGTAAAACAGGGATGGAGAAGATGTGATTTACCTCCCAGCCTAGGGATAAGAATTAAATAAAATTATCTATTTGTGATAATAATCCTGGAACTTAGTAAGAACTTGATACTTGTTTATCATTATTATAATGACAAATCAGTTGGTTCCTCAGTCTTGCTGAGCAGGCTTTCTGGAGCCACACAGAGGGAAGAACATGGTGTGACAAGGCTTTAACTCAAGTTCCAAATCTACTTCCACCCCAAGTGGCAACCTGAGCAGGCCACTTAACTCAGAGAAGTCTCCTTGGAGCCTCAGTTTCCTCTTCTGGAAAATGGGATGGTAACTTGCACTCCTAGGGCTGCTGTGGTATTCCCATGAACCAGTGGGTGTGAACGTGTTTCTCAAATGCCAGTATGGCGCAGAGGGGGCCGAAGAGGTGGGAGAACTGGGGCAGCAGATTATGTAAGGGCCTGGCCAGAGGAAAGAGCTGGCAGCGTCTCCTGTCCTATCAGGCTTCTGAAGGGTCAAGCCACTGTCCTTGAGAACAAAGAGGAACCAGCCGTCTGCTGCCAAGTGATAGTACTTGACTAGGGGGTTTCTCTGCTGCTTGGGCCTGTGATGTGTGGTTGAAGATGGCCAGAACACATTTTCCTGGGGACTCCACAGTCCATGCCCGCCCTAAATGCCTTTGACCTCGAGGTCTCAGGCTTAAATGGGCTGCTTCAATACCTGCTTTTTGTTTTTATAAAACAGTGTGTCAGGACCTAGAAAAGAGCTCTGATCTGTACTATAGTGAACCCCAGGGGACTGGTTTGTTTTGCTGAGGTCTGGCACTTCTCCCAAGGATAAAGGATGGGTGGAGGGATTGCCAGTCTCCACCCCGGACTGACGTCTCAGAGCGGAGAAAAGGTGTTGCTAGGCCCCCTTCTAGGTCTGTCTGTGGTCTGAAGGCTGTTACTCCTGCCAGCCGTCGCCTCAGGGAGGGTGGGAAGGAGGCCTGGAAGACAGAACCTCTGTTTATGAGGAGATGGGAGACCCTGGAGGTGGACCCCAGCCTGTCCTTTGGAGTGTAAAAAGCTTCTGAGAATCAGGCCACGCCCTATGCCAATAAGAATACCAGGCCCCGCCCCTAGCCCTACCCCTGAGATGTGGAACCCAGCACCCAGTTATCAGGCCCCTCCCCCACCTAGTCCCGCCTCTACTGCCAGCACTGCCCAATGAACAGCAGACCCCGCCCCTAGGCCCACCCAATGAGTGGCGGGCCCTGCCCTCACCCAGTCCCCTGGGCTTCCAAGCTGAGGCTCCACGCCCAAGGAGCTGGCACTCTACGCAGTCAGGATTTCCTCTGCACTGCAGGCTCATCTTTGTGGGCCCAATCTCAGAACCACTGAGAGCCCACTTGGCTGCCTCCTGGAGCGCCCTCCCCACTCGTCGGTGGCACTGGAAGTGGCCCACGTTGCCCCACATTAGGCTTGAGAGTCTGGGGCTGAGCCCTCCATCTGGTGTGCTAGTGTCTCCGCCCCTCCCCCCGCCCCGTCGCACGGTCCTTCTGCCCTGAGCTGCAGTTCCTGCCTGTTGCTGACCTCCTAGATCATCCTGAGCACCACAGGCTCCCGCGTGGCACTCAGAACTGCCGCTGCCCACACCTTGGCTTTGTGCGTGCTCTAACCCTTCCTCTGTACACGCCTGAGTGTGACCCGCATTCCACAGCCGGGAGGAGTGGCCCATCTGTGTCTAATTAGATTTTTCTTTCCCTTACCTCCCTTCACACATAACTTCCGACACCTCCCTCCACCTCTCACCTCCTGACCCCACTGTGGGAATTCCTACATTCCATGTGGCAGGAGCCTCTGGTTCTGACAGGCTGCCCTGTGACCGCTCGGACCACAGGGTAAAATATATGTCCACTGATCCAGTGTCTTCCTTCCCCTGACTCCCCCTCTTCCATGTCCCTGGATAGAGAATTGTGATTCCACTGACTGACCCCTCTATTCACAGGGCTAATTGTTTCCATGCATCCCTCTGAGTTCAAAGAACAGGAAAGGAGAATGTAAAATGCAAAACTAAATTTACTCCTAACGGAGCTCGTGGAAAGAGCTCGATGTAAGTCAACGGTCAGCTTTGTTAGTGGCCTTGTGAACGGGAGCACCAGTTCAGAAACTGGCTGTTGCTCCCTGTTGGTGACAGTTGCCACCACTGAGGCGTTTTATTTCCGTGCATGCGTGCAGCCAACAGAGGTGATAGAAGGAGGGGGTAAGGCTCCAGCCAAGTGTAGTCATGCTCCTGCTTCACCAGATAACGAAACCGCCAGAGAGCAGGATGAAGAAATTGTTCGCTCCCGGGTACTGGCAGCAGGATTCCTTTTCCTCACCGTTCCTCGCCTCTGTCTTGCTCTGGCCTGGAAATGGTCATCCAGGCTCAGGAAGGCCACTTCCAGGTTCTCCATCTTCTGGTTGGGCATCAGCTCCGTCACGGAGGAGAGAGTAAATAGAACCGTTGGCATGAGAGTGCATGAGACTCTGAGAGCCAGACCTGCTAAGCCAGTGTGGCCAGCCCGGAACAGGATGACCCAGCCTGTGCTACCTGTCCACGAGAACACAAGCAAGGGCCAGTTTAATTTGGTGAGCCTTTCTGGAAACGCTCACCATGCCTGTCTCTCTGCTGGGCACCGGGCGCACAAGGGACAGCCTATCTGCATGGTACACAGCCCTTACCCTCCTGGTGCAAATGGTGCAAAAAGATGTGGGCACAGAAGACAATACCCCTTATATAACCAGAACACAAAATTAAGGAATTTCAGAAGAAAGAGCAACCAGGGAGCAACCACCTTCCTGTGGGCAACCAGGAAGGCTTCTCACAAGATGGGCCCTGGAGTTGAGCCTCATGCAGAGGTGATTACAACAAGCAGGGAGGAGGCAGTGGAGGGGCAGTCCGGGTGAAGGTGTCGGGGCTGCGTGTGGTGGAAGTGACGTGTGACAGGTAGAGCTGGGGCTGGATTGCACATGACCTCGCTTAGTCCTCGCCCTGCCTTTGAGTGCTGGGTGACCTGAGATTAGTCACCTCTCCTCCCTGGGTCTCATTTTCCCCATCTGTCAAGTGGAAGAGTCGGCCTAGAATCCATGGTTTTCCGCTTTTTCAGACCTGTCACCTACATTTCATAACAAATAGTTTGCAATGTCTCAAAGGTAATAATAACCTTTCCACAACTGCACTATGTATATAAACTTGAGAAACTGTATATATACAGGTATGTATATACATACTCTGATGACAATGTAAAGGAAAAATAGAAGGAAATGATTTATAATAAAATATTGTGTATGCCAATCTGTACATGCTCACTCACAGCCACAGTGGAAAACATAATGAAGCAGTCAGGTGCTCACACCGTAGATGAAACACGACTGTGCCTCACATATGGTCCACAACAGGTAGGTTATATGAGTCAGTGGCATTTTTCTCAGACATATACTTTCCCGAAAAGTGAACAATTCTCAGCAAAGTTCCAAACAAACCAAGTTCAGTCTCCCCTCAGTTTACATGGTAGTAATACTCAGTCTGTTAAAACTGTACAAAATGATTTCCTTCCCGGGGCACTTGGGTGGCTCAGTCGGTTAAGCATCCAACTTCAGTTCGGGTCATGATCTCCTGGCTTGTGGGTTCAAGTCCCCCGGTAAGGCTCTGTGCTGACAGCTCAGAGCCTGTAGCCTGCTTCGGATTCTGGGTCTCTGTCTCTCTCTGCCCCTCCCCTGCTCACGTTCTCTCTCTCTCTTTCTCTCTCTCTTTCTCTATCAAAAATAAACATAAAAACTTTAAAAAAAGATTTCCTGTTTATACATAAAAGGGAGTTAAGTTGTAATTTTAGGTCATTATAAAAGTGATTTTTCATCCACATGATTGTCTGCTTGAGCATTTGAAAATTTATGGGTGGCAAAGGGGTCGTGGGACTTCCCTGTGCATTTCATTCAGGGCATTTAAAAATTTTTTTTAATTTTTTTAATGTTTATTTTTTTAATGTTTTTTTATTTTTAATTTTAATTTTTTTGATGTTTATTTTTGAGAGAGAGACAATGCAAGCTGGGGAGGGGCAGAGAGAGAGGGAGACAGAATCCAAAGCAGGCTCCAGGCTCTGAGCTGTCAGCACAGAGCCCGACCCGGGGCTCAAACTCACGAGCTGTGAGATCCTGACCTGAGCCAGAGTCGGATGCTTAACCAACTTGAGTCACCCAGGCGCCCCTCATTCAGGGCATTTAGATGCATGGATCCCACCTACTGAGAAAACCCACACCCCACCCCACAGATTTCCTTATCCCCCAGTCCCAGGGTGATTACCAGCACCTGGGATAATCTTTAAGCTCTCTCAGTTCTGAAGTTCCCTAATTCTGGATTTCATTATGGTTTACTCAGCAAACTTTTGTGGGGTGCCCACTATGTCCTTGCCCCAGGCATTGGCAACGAACAAGCAGCCACAGCTTCTGCTCCCCTGCAGCCAGGCTTAAATCTGGAAGGACTTCAGCTATCGCCCTTCCATTTTACAGAGGAGGAAGCTGAGGACCAGAGAGGGCAGGCATCACATGTGTTCAGCATCACACAGCCTCCTGGGCACCAACCAGAACCTGGCCCTCGGGGAGACACCACAGAGTGGATCCCCAACCTTCTCCCCACTTATCTTTCCTCCCTCCTCCGCCCCCTGCAGTGCCCGCCGCCCTGACCCTGGACCCGGGCACTGCCCACCAGCGCCTGATCCTGTCCGACGACTGCACCATCGTGGCCTATGGCAACCTGCACCCACAGCCGCTGCAGGACTCGCCAAAGCGCTTCGACGTGGAGGTGTCGGTGCTGGGCTCCGAGGCCTTCAGCAGCGGCGTCCACTACTGGGAGGTGGTGGTGGCGGAGAAGACCCAGTGGGTGATCGGGCTGGCCCACGAGGCGGCCAGCCGCAAGGGCAGCATCCAGATCCAGCCCAGCCGCGGCTTCTACTGCATTGTCATGCATGATGGCAACCAGTACAGTGCCTGCACCGAGCCCTGGACGCGGCTCAACGTCCGCGACAAGCTCGACAAGGTGGGCGTGTTCCTGGACTACGACCAAGGCCTGCTCATCTTCTACAACGCCGACGACATGTCCTGGCTCTACACATTCCGCGAGAAGTTCCCGGGCAAGCTCTGCTCCTACTTCAGCCCGGGGCAGAGCCACGCCAACGGCAAGAACGTGCAGCCGTTGAGGATCAACACGGTCCGCATCTAGGACGGCGCAGGGAGCCCACAGGGGCCACCTGGGCCACGGCCACCAGCAAGAGCTCTGCCCAGGGGACAGAGGCCAGGACTCCGGTCCAGTGTAGCCCCCACACCCCGTGAGGCCTCGGGCTGGGTGTTTACCCTTCAGCCTCCATTTCCCTTCTATATTGGTGGTCATGCTCCATGATTCTTAAATGCCATCAGCATTGGTGTCCTGTAGTTCTGACCTTGATGGGGAGGCAGCTTTGGTCCCAGGATGTGACATGGCTTCTCCTCAGGGCGGCCCCTGCCCAGCCCTCATCCCCATCCTCTGGGCGGCGGGGAGGGGGAGCTTCTCCCTGTCTCCCTCCTGCCCACATGCCCTGACCTCAGGATGTGTCAAGAGTGTTGCCAGCAGTTGGCAGCCTGAAAGATACATGAAACCCACTTATGCTTCCAGGTCTAAGACTTGCCCGGCACCCCACCGTGGGCCATTTGACCCTTGATCCCAGCCCACAGTGGACACAGGCTGTAGCTGGTCCTAGGGTTCCCGAGAACCACCTCTCCTTCTACCTCTGGACCAAGAGCTTTATGGTTCCTGTTTCTCCCACTGACCTGCAGGTAGAGATGATGCTGTGGCCTGTGGGAGGCACCCGGTCACTGAACCCACATGTTACAGTCGCTGTGCCACCAACTTCCAGCCCGCGGGTCTAAAATCAGGATGATGGCACGCAAGGCTGATGCAGAGCCCGGTAGCCTAAAAGCAGCTGCAGGACACGCATCACTGGGTGATGGAGGTCTCCAGAGGCTTAAATAAGGGTCCAAACCGGCCTCTGTGACCAGGCTTAGGGTGCGGGGAGGCTGAGGGGAACACTTGTCTCAGGCGAGCACTGGGACAGGCTGTTGGCTGGGACTTCCCATCAGGCTTGGCGTCTGTCTCAGTTAGGATCCTGTTGCAGAAAACAAGAGCTGCTTTAGCTAGTTTAATTTGACAGCATTTATTATCACATCCCTGATTTGCAAAATCATTGGAAGGGCTGGAGGAGCAGACTCCTTGCTGAATTTCCAGGAACAACTTGCAGCTCCCACCTGCAGGAAGCCACTGCATCAGGAAGCTGCTGACCGCAGAACTGTGTTCCCTCCACTGCTGGCCGGGCCGGCAAATTGGTGTCCTGAGGCTTGCCTCTGTCCCACTCAGTTTAGTTCTCAAATCCAAATCTCTGTGAGGGATACTGTTGGGGAAACATAAATCAGATCCAGAACTTTGGCGGCAAGGGTGCCTGGGAAACGTAGTTTTCTTTCTTCTCACTGCAGCCATGCAAAAAGGCCCGGAAGGATGTTTAGGTGTTGAACAAGCCCATCCACAGTTTTTGTCACTGGAGTTCACCTCCAGGCCTTGGCTTTGAAGCAGCAGAGCCTCCACGTGTCCTGCTCCGTGGCCCTGTCCCTGCCCGAGGGCAGGAGCCCAAGAGGTGGATCTATCCGCAGCACTGGCCGAATGTCTCAAGCCTTCACTTCGCTCTCTAGTCCTGGAGCCTAGATTCTGAGCTTGTGGGGTCCCTGACCACCCTCATCCCAAAGGAGCCAGACTAGCTGAACTTGGGGGGCTCCCACCTCACAACTGCTGCCCATTGGGGTCCCCTGTGGGCAGGAGGAATCCTCATTCTCACCTCACCCCTTCATCTACCAGAAGCTGGGCCACCCCCCAGCAGTATTTTTATTTTAAATGTTTCCCATTTTGTGAGTTATGATGAATTTGTATTAAATTAAAGTTACAGAATGTCAGTGGTCAGTTCTATTCATTTTGACAAAGGCCTGCCTTTTCTGTCCCAGGTGGTATTCATGTATTAACATGGCTAATCCACAAAGCAAACCTACTGGGTATGTAATATTATGCCCACTTTACAGAGGTGGAAAATGAGGTTCAGAGAGAAGACATGACTTGCCCACAGTCCCAAGTCCATGCTGGGAAGCAGTGGAACTTGGATTAGAACGGAGTTCTAGGGGCGCCTGGGTGGCTCAGTCGGTTAAGCATCCAACTTCGGCTCAGGTCACGATCTCACTGTCCGTGAGTTCGAGCCCCGCGTCGGGCTCTGTGCTGACAGCTCGGAGCCTGGAGCCTGCTTTACAGTCTGTGTCTCCCTCTCTCTCTGACCCTCCCCTATTCATGCTCTGTCTCTCTGTGTCTCAAAAATAAATAAAAACGTAAAAAAATTAAAAAAAAAAAAAAAAGAACGGAGTTCTAAAGCCAGCACTCACATCACAACTTACTTGTCAGGGAAGACTGGCAGTCTGCCTGGAGGAGGGGGTCATGGCAGCCTTGAGAGCAGAGGGGAGCTCTTGAGACCGTGCCATGGTCTCTTGAATTCTATAAGAGTGCCTGGCCTTGAATCCGAGCTCCATTGCTGTGTGACTTTAGAGAAATGGCTTAGCCTCTCTAGGCCTCAGTTTTTCCACAGAGAAAATGAGGGTAATAACACCCATCTCATATGATTTATTGGTAAGCTGCTAAATGCAGTGCACTTAGGGAGGTCCTGCCTCCCACTCTACCTGTCTCCAGGAGTCAGTGCCCTAAGACACCTGACCTTAAGGAGTCTATCTTCCTCCTTATGCCTTGTGTGGAGTGTGGGACTACCTAAGCCAGAAATGTCCCCAGGTCTGCTGTGTACAGGGAGGTCCATCCTACCTCTGACTCATGGGGAAGGAGTCTGACCAGGAGTCAGGCAGGGCCCTGCATATGGACAGATGAGCTGTGTACACTCTAAGTGGCAAAGCCCTGGGCCCCCCACAGCTGAGAAACAGGAGTCCTGAGCCTAGTCTTAGTTCTGTGCTGACTCATTTTGTACCCTGAAGGCCCTTTCCTCAGTCTTGTCCCCTGCAGATGAAGGGGGTTACACTGGATGCTCCCTGAGGCTCCAGATGGATCTTCGCCTATACCTGGAGCTGGAGAGAGAGGAGAAGGAACCACCCCAGTTGTTGAATTGCTTGGAGTTCTAGAAAAAGGGGCATGAACAAGGATTGGGGGGATTGGCAGGAGCAGAAGGAAAGGTCTCTGATCGGCTGATGGAGAGCACCCAGCTTGGGGGGAGGTGATTTTGAGACTAAAGTATCCCCAACCCGCCTGCCCCACTGGCTGCCCCAAAGCCATGTCCCTCCATCTTTGCTCAGTGCATCTGTCTTCTGGGGAGGCAGTACCCCCTCCACAGTCCTTCTTACCCTTCCCCTACTCAGCCTTGGCACAAGGTCCAAGAAGTGGTGGCCACTTCCCGGTATTTACTCTCCATTTCCTAGTGTCTGGGAGTAACTGTAGGGAGCTAATTTGCACACCTAACTTGGGACTCTGGGAAATCAGTGCATCTCCCTGGCTCCATACCATTGTGCATTTGTGCAATTGTGAGTCAAGCCTCAACTGCAAGACAAGGCTCATGTGTCTCTCAGGGTCCAAAGAATTCATGAATGAAGGAATCTGGAGTTGTCAGGCTGAATGATACCCGGAATCCCCCATTTAACACAGGCAAGCAAAGAGGGGAGGCAAAGGCATCTCAGCATTGGGGAGGGAGGAGGGATCAACAAAGGTCTTACCCAGAGCAGGAGAGAACTGATAGGAGGACAGTATCCCTATCTGGATCCCAGGCAAAGTGCTGGTACTTATCTAATATCAAGACAAGCCCATGAGGTTGGTATCATTATCTGAGTGTTTGGTGGAGAAACATTACCTCCCAGGGGATCCACAGCCAGTACTCAACAGAGCTGGAACAGACCCAGGCCCATCCAAAGCTAAAGCCAAACTCTTCTCTGGACCTCCTGGGAAATGCTTCTCAACTTTGAGGACCACTTCAGTGACAGGCAGGGGACACCAAAACTGTGATCTCCCTTGGGGTTCAAAGCGGGACTTTAACCCTGGCTCCATTCCATTGTGCATTTGTGCAATTGTGAGTCAAGCCTCAACTTCAAACCAAGCCTCATGTGTCTCTCAGGGTCAGGGGTAGACTCAAGAAGGCACTATGTGACCCTAAGCAGGTCCTTCTCTCTCTCCTTGGGCCTCAGTTTCCCCATCTCTATTGGGGAGGGACTAGGAATCTAGTTAATTGATTGCCAAGGTTCTGGCTCTGATTGGCCAGGGTTCTGTAAGCCTAATGCAGGGTTTGTCCTAGTCAGAACCTAACAAGGCCATTCGCTCTGGGTCTTTCTCTCTGGGGTGCCAGCAGGAACAGAAAACAACAGAGATGACGTCTCTTGGCAGCACAGAGCTCAGCCAGAGAGGTTGTCCCCGGAGGCTGACAGCTCACACCTGGGCAGCATTCCTGGCTTCCTCTCATCCTGCCTGGGTCCTGGGGATGTTCACCATCCCCAAACACTTCACCAGGAGGTTAGCTGCAAAGGGCCATGTCACAGGCTTAAATGAAGGGGGCTTGGAGAGGAGTGGGGTTGGTTGGGGGGTGGGAAGGAGGGGAGTAGTGGGTGCTGGCCAAGGTGCTGAATCATCATTATTGCCCACCCGGGAGTGGTTATTTCTCCTTCCTCTGGGACACCCACGATTCTACTCTGTCTCCCTGGGAATCCTGACCCACCCTTGAAGAAAGGGTGATGGGAAACAGAGTAGAAACAGATATAGAAAGAAAGAAAGAGAGATGCAGTAAGGAAGCATAGCCTCCAAAAAACAATAGCAGGAAAGGATACTTTTATTTTGAAATGTGTTCATTTTCCTTTGTTTTTCCTTTTATCTGGATGAAATGACAGTATGTTTGTTTTTGTTTTACACTGGGTACAGAATAAAAGTCTTTTATCTTCTTTCACAAATTTGACAGTTCTATTATATTTCTGACTATTTCAGAATGCCCCCCACTCACCCCGGGAATTAGATGAAGTATGGGAAGGACTGCCACTTTGGACCAGAGGCCTAGGGGCTTCCTACTTTGATGTCATGACAAGGGGGACCTTTCAAGAGGCTGGATCCAGGGGCACAAAGCCCAATTCCTGTTGAGTTCCCCAAAACTGTGGTCCTGAGTGTGATCAATCCTGAATGCCAATGGGGCCTGGGGGATCCTGAGGCCCAGAGAGGGTTGATTCCTAGCTCAAAGGCATATAGCACATGGCAGAGCCAAGACCTGATGTCCTGGTTCCCAATCAGTACACAGGAGAGGAAGAGCAGCCAGCTGAGAAGGCCCCGCCTAGGCAAGGAAAAGGAGCACAGAGGACCAGCTGGAAGGGGGCTGGAGCAGGGCTGAAGAGGGAGGTGCTCAGAGAAGGATCTCATGTCTAAGGTCAGCAGGGGTGGAGGGGTACCCTCAGTCAGCACCTGCACCCCTCAGAGAGGAGGAGAACACAAAGGGGTCACAGGGTTGGGAAGTCCTCTCTGCGATGGAGACAACCCAACTGAACATGTCAGTAAGCATCACAGGATGGCTGCTGAGAGACCACTGACATCAACTTTACAAAGAAGAAAACTATGACCCAAATGAGAAGACACCAGCCTGTGGGCCATAGCCAGGCCTGGCTCAGGCCTCCTGCCTCCCCGCCATGCGCTCTTTCCACATAACCTTCAATCTCCCTTCAGTGGATTCTGGTGCCTCCTCCCACCCCTGGGGAACCTGGAGCCTGAGCAGAAGGAAAAAGGGAGTGGCCATGGCCCCCACAGCCCTGGGCACCAGGAGCGGAGTGCCTTTCTCTGTCCTTTACCCCAAGAACAAGGGACAGTTAGCCTGGACCCTAATCCTCTTCTCCAGGGCAAAGCCAGTTGGTGCCTGTCTACACCTGGGACCTCCTTTGCTGGCAACACAGTCTGGAGCCAGAATCAGCCACAGTAGGAACAAAGTCACCTGGGCAGCTGCTGGACCCACAGGGAGTTCCAAGTAAGTGAGGACATCAGGGGCGATAGCCCAAGGGGGTCCCCTGATTCCATGGCACGAGAGTTAGCCCTGGGACTTCGGTGATTTAAAGGTTTTGGAATTTTTTTTCCTAGGGAAGGGGCTTTTGCCCCCTCACACCCTGTAGGCTGAGCCGCTGGGCCTGCTTCCTCTGTCTACCACAAACCCCAGGCAGAAGCCCCTCCCTCACCAAACTGCCAGATCTACAAACCAGGAATGAGGTCCTGGGGCCCAGCAGCAATGTTCTTGCCACTGGGAGAAGGGAGATGCAGATAAGGGCTCCAGGAAGTCCCAGAAAAAGCAGAGCTGGCTGGACATGTGTGCATCTCACAGGTGTGGAATGCAGGGTCGAGACCTGGGAGAGCCTTGCTAAACCAGGAGTGGACTCTGGCTCCATCCCTGACTCTCCAGTGACCCTGGACAGTCCCCTTCATCTCCACCTTAAGAGTGTTCATTCTTCATTGGTTCCACAAAAGGGATGGGTAGCCCTGGGTGATGGGGCAAACTCGAGTTCTAAGGTTCTAGCTTGAGGCTGTCTCGGGGAAATTGCCCCACATTGCCCACCCCTTCACCCTCCCTCTTCCTCTGTCACACTCCTTCCTCCATCAAAACACACCCTCCTGTGCTTCTCAGGATAACTGGCTTATGGTTCGAGATGCTGCCCCCTTCCCATCCTCTGTGCATTCATAATAGAGCCACTCCTGAAAGAGTAGCCAGAGGTGGGATTTCAGGGACCACACCAAGCAGGTAGGCAAAAGTTTACAGGGACAGTAGAAAGAAAGAGGGGGCTTTTTGAAAATGACTCTATTCGGACAGCACGAGAGCAGCTGTTACTGGATGGGCACAGAGCTGGCTAGCAGTGGCAGTGGCCCCCGTGTACCTGGCCAATGCAAGCGCTGCTTTTGGCCCAGGCTTCAGGCATCACTCCCTGTCCCCAACACCCCTACACAGGGTGCTGGCCATGGCATGGCTTTTCCATTTCCAGGGGCTGCCTGTGGAAGAGAGAAAGACTGCATATAATGGTGGAAGGAGAGCACTCAGAACATTAGGATCCCAAATGGAGCATGTTAAGCATGCTTTGGTCCTTAACACCTCTGCTTCTGTCATACTCATTCCCCTGCCTGGAATGCCCTTTCCCTCCTTTTTTCCTCCTGTGGAAATCGTATTCGTCCTTCATCCACCCAAGGTGCAGCTATCCCAGGCTTTCAGACCTAGAAGAACTCAATCTCCCACCATCACGAACATCTTGAGGCAGGGATCACATACCCCAGCTCTGCCCACTGGGTGCAGAGACAGGCTCAAGAAATGGTTGCTGGCTGGAACTGGCTAGTGCCAAAGCTGGATCTTGAAGCACCCCAGCTCCCAGTTGGGGGGCAATCTTAGAGACCAGAGAAATCTCCTCCCTAAAGATGCTTGGATGGAAACTGAGCCCACAGGGTGAGCCCACTGTCCTGCCCCCCATCCCAGCCAGATTCCACACTGGGAGAACCAGAGAGAGCCAGCAAAGACCAGGAATGTTGTTTGATTGTTTGCCTTTTTAAAAAATTACAAAATAACTTACCCTCATTGTTTAACAATTCAAATAAACGAAAGACTATAAAGCAGAAAACTCCCTCATCTGGCTCCCAGAAATCAACAGCTGTTAATAGTTTGATTCAGGTCCTTCCAGGCATTTTTGCTTATGCATAAACAAAACTAGAGCTTTCTTTTTTGAAAATATGATCATTCTTCATGTTTCTGTGTGTTCTGTGGAGTAAATTCCTACAAATGGAATTGTTGGTCAAAGGCTTGCTCATTTAAAGTATGTCGCTTTCCTGAGTAAATTGTTTATTTTATTTTTATTTTTTTAACGTTTATTTATTTTTTGAGGGGGGAGGGGCAGAATGAGAGGGAGACAGAGAATTCGAAGCAGGCTCCAGGCTCCGGGCTGTCAGCACAGAGCCCAATGCAGGCCTCGAACCCACAAACCACGAGATCATGATCTGAACCAAAGTCAGACGCTCAACCAACTGAGCCACCCAGGCACCCTGAGTAAATCTTTTTCTTATTACGTGCTCATTATAGAAAATTTAGAAAATACAGTCAAGACACAAAAAAGGAAAAATCATCCATCAGCCACTGTTCAGAGATAACCACTGATGGTGCTTGGGTGATAACATTTGCAGTCTTTTTTCCCATGTGAGTATGTTTATATACAAGAATCAGAACACACTTTCTTATTGCTCCATAGCCTGTTTTCCCCACTTTATAATAGATCGTATTCATTTTTCCAGGTTGTCAAAAAGTCTTCTACGCATCAGTTTAACACCAAGAGGGATGTCTGATCTCAGAGCCCCTGGAGGCCTGCTTTTCCTGCCCTCCTTTCTGAGTAGGGAGCCTGTTGCCACAGCTGCTCCAGGATCTAACCTTGGTCTTCCCCTCCTTTTTAGAAAGGGGAATGCCCTGACCCCCTGCCTACCTCCACCCCTCCTGAGCTGAGGCCCCAACACCCCACTGATGGGCACAGAGCCCCCCTGCAACTGCTCCACGGATTACCCTCCTGTGCAGTAAGTAGAACCCCGCTCCTTTCCTCTACCACTTTCTTGAACATTGGGCTCCTCCCATCATGGGGTGGGGAGGGCTCAGGTGGACTTTGAGGCAGAGGAAGGCCTCTAGACTCAAGTGGTGGCATGTGGGATTCAAGAAAAATATTACTTACCCTTGTACTTCAGCCAGCTCTTTAGCCAGCTTTCCCCCATACTCAAGGGACAGGGCAAGGAACAGGGTCAAGCCCATGCTAGGGGTGGTGGGGAGGGAGCTCAGCCACTTGAACATTTTCTGGTTCCTAAAGCAAATACCTAGCTTCCCAGCCCAGGCTCACCCTCTGCCCCAGGAATTTTCCAGCCAAATAATGTGGACTTGAGCGTGATCTTGGGCAAGACCCTTCTCTGCTCCAGGCGGGGGGAGGGTGGTGAGGGTGGGGGTGGATCTCAGTGACCTCACCAACATACCATGTGGTTCCTAAGGCATTTTCCCAACTCTGGAACTCTATAACCCAATTCGAAGCCATGTTTCCAAATGCTCTATTTTCTCTCCAAGTCCCTGCATACCTTATGATTTATTGAATCTAATTGTGCACCAAGCCTTGTTTGAAGCATTATTAGTATAATAATTATTATTAGCTGTCATCTCAGTTAATCCTTATGACAAGCCTGAGAGGAGGTACTACTTTTATCCCCATTTTACAGATAAGAACACTAAGTCCAGAGAGTTAAGATGATTTTCCAATTAAGCAGTAGAGTTCAGATTTGAACCCAGGGCTGGGTGACTCCCAAACCCATGCTCCTTGTCAGCTTCCCATTCCCATACCATCCTACGATATGTGTAGGGATCTGTTTCCTTGCTACAGTTGGGGAAACTGAGGTCAGAGAAGGAAGGTGAGTTCCTCACGGTGACACAGCAAGTTCATGGCAGAGCTTGGTAAGTCCAGCTTACCCCCACCTACTGCCCAGCACTGGCTAATTTCCAAGGAGGGAAGTTGATGAATCAGAAAGAGCCCTTGAGCTGGAGTCAAGACACCCAGAACTGAATGGGGGTGGAGTGGCCAGGTGAGGAAGGTCATATTTGGTCAGCCCACACTGGGTCCACCCTCCCTGAGTTCAGTCCAAAGAAGTATTGCTTTGGGCAAGTTCTGAAGAAAGAAAAGGTGGCATTACATGTGGGGTGGGGATGGTCCGGCCAGAGGACTCCCCTCCTTCTCTACTTTCCTCCAAAACAGCCCCACTGTGCTCTCCACTCTCTCCCTCTCTCTTTCAGTCATTCACCCAACAAACCCCCAGAGGGTGCCTACCGGGTGCTGTCACTGAGATAAGCAATGACAGGTGCATCCCAGGTCTCTATCAAAGAGTCACAGCACATGGGCAGAGGCAAGGCTAGAGAAGAGGCTGCTGGAGAAGCAGAGATCTGCAGGATGAGGAAGAACTGCAGGATGGGCAAAGTGTACCAGGAAGAGGAAACAGCATGTGCAAGGTAGCCAGAAATGAGGCTCTATGTAGCTGAGGGTTGAATGTGACGCAGGGAGGCAGAGCGATGCCGCTGGAAAGGAAAGCAGGGCTGGGCCATGCCACTCTGTGAGACATCTGAGGACACTGTGGAGCCAGGACAAGGTTTCGCTTTATTTTTTTAATGTTTATTTGAGAGAGAGAGTGAGCGAGAGAGAGAGAGCGCGTGCGCGCAAGCATGAGTGGGGGAGGAGCAGAGAGAAGGGGAGACACAGAATCCAAAGCAGGATCCAGGCTCTCGAGCTGTCAGCACAGATCCTGATGGGGTTCGAACCCATGAACCGTGAGATCATGACCTGAGCCGAAGTCACGCTTAACTGACTGAGCCACCCAGGAGCCCCAGCAAGGTTTGAAGCAGGGGAGAAGTGAGGTCATATTTGCATGTGGTAGGGCAAAGCTGGAGGCAGGGAGTCCAAAAAGAAGGCTGAAAGGCTGGTAAGGCTGAAGCACAGGATAGAGAGAAAGACAGGAGTGAGAATTCTCCTCGGAGCACTGGGGGCTGTTTCAGAGCTGTATTGCTCAGCCCCACTCCTTTACTACAAGAGCCCCAGTGAGGACAGGTACAGCAAGCTGGCAGTTCCACGGAACAGGACCCAGAGCCCCCATGCTCTGGGGCCAGAGACCCTGGCCTCCGGGTCTGCCGGTGCCAGGACCCTCAGAGTGCGATCCTTGCAGTCTCGCAAACCGTGGCATCCCTGGGTATGTTTGTTGGCAGGGAGCTCATTAGTTCTGCCACAGCCCATCCCACTACTGGACAATAATAATCAGGAGGACTTTCCTTATGTGGGTCCTCTTGTGTCCCCACTGTTCCTAGCTCCGTCTTCTGTGTCCCCCAGACAAGAATGGCCTCCTTTTCATAGGATGGCCTTTTAAAGATCCAAGGACACCTTCCCATTCTTCAGCTGAACAAACTAAGGCAGTAGTACTGGATTCCTCTGCTGCCTAAGCACCTTAGCAGACACGAGAAAAGAGGAGTCAGCCCGGGTTTGAATCCTGGCCTTGCCACTTTCCAGCTGGGTGATCTGAGGCAAGACATTTCACCTCCCTAGACTCAGTTTTCCTGTCTCAGAAATGGGAATGATACTATCTATCCTTACTCTGGGGGCCAAATGGGCCAATCTAATATTAATACATAGTGAGAGCTAGAATTTGTTGAGGGACTGTTGCGCGCTAGGTGTTGTCTTACTGGGCTGGCCCATTCTTCTGGGGAAACACGTCAACAGCATGAAGACCTGGCAGCATGCAGACCTGGGTTCAAATCCTGCCTCTGCCCCTTACTAACTCAGACAAGCCAACCTCTGCATCTCAGCTTCTCCACCTGGTAGCGGGGGGCCGGGGGGGGGGGAATATCACGGGCAGCTTGTCAGGTTGGATAAGACAAGGCATGTAAAGCACGTGGTGTTATTAACATCGCTTCTCTCCCCTAATAGTCCACAACCGTGTACCAAGTATCATGTCCTTCTAAGTGTAAACCTCTGGGGGAAAGGAACTATTGGCTCCTTGCCCAAGGCTACTCAGTCTTTGCCTCCAAGTCTGTTCTTGCCTCCTCCAGACCTGGGACCCCAATATTCTGTGGGCACAGCTACCGAGGGCAGGGGCACTGCCTGCCCCTGGGAGCAGTCTGCTACCCCTGCCCTGACTTCTCATTCCCTTTGGCCACACGTGGGTGGCTTGCAGCCTGCAGTGATCATTGTCCCAGCCCTGTTCTCCTCATCCAGTCTGCTGATCTTCAGCTGCATGTTTTGGAAGACATGCTCCCAGTGGTCTTGGGCCGCCCACCCCAGCCCACCGTCCCCATCAGGGGCGCAGGTAAGCCACTGAAGGGCCAAAAGACTGAGGAGTTTCCATTTCTGTTTTATTCTCAGTCTCCTTGTGCATAACACTCGGGAAAAGCCCTATCAAATCTGCATTGCCCAAAGGTGTGATATATGTGACCCTTAAGTCAAGAGAAGAAATCCTCTCATGAGAAGAAACCATGTTGTATGGCCTCATAGTCTCCTGTGCCCTTGTCCAGGTTCTATTGGACATTACTCACAAACCCTCAGGTCAGGAAGCCCATTCTGCAGCCCCTGTAACTGTGGCTCTGGGTGACTATGAGACCAAGGCTGCCCTTGGCCACATGCTGCCCACTATCTCTCTGGGAACCCCCCTTCCCTGGCCTGGTGGGGTCTCCACAGGGAACCTCACCAAGGGCAGGAAGTCTTTCTCCAGGGACTGGATGAGAGCATACCTGATTTCATCCCAACTGGGCACTGGCTTATCAGATTATCCAAGGCTTAGTGTACTTGGAATTTTCCACTTGTCATATCTTAAAACACCCACATCATCTTTGCTTTCCTGAGGTCATGGAGTTTCTGCTTATTACATGGTTCTTCTGGGGAACATGGCCTAAGCCCCTGACAGGCAAAGCCTGGATGGCATGGAAATTGCCAGGGCCCCGAACCCCTGTCCAACCTGGAGCCTCTCCTCTATCTTACCCCACTGCCTGAGCTCTGGGATTCAGAGGAGCAACAAAAAGAGGGAGTGGGTCTCACACACCTAATACAAAAGCCCAGCATTCTCACCACTGCCCTAAGATCTCAAACATTTGCTCTGACTGTCCGCCAGCCACAGATTCACGGCTCCTTCCACCCATCCAATGATACCCAGGTGTGCTGGGTGCTGGGTTCTTAATGATAAATGAGATCCAGACTAGTAATCTAGTGCTTGGAACAGAACAATGACAATGAGAAGGCTTGGATGGGGTACAGGAGTTTGTGGAAGCATAGAGAAGAGGCCATTAACCAGACAGGGAAGGAGAGTTAAGGAAATTTCCAAGAAGTGGCATCTGAACCAAGAACTGAAGAATGACTAGCAGCTTGCTGGAAGAATGGTGGAAGAGGATAGTATAGGAGGCAAAAACGGAAAGTACAGTGTAGGAGTTGGCAAAATATGACCCACTACCTGGTTTTACAAATAAAGTTTTATTGAAACATAGTCATATATCCGTTCACTTATGTATTGTCTCTGATTGCTTTTACTGTACACAGCAGAGCGGAACAGTTGTAACAGAGATAGTATGGCTTGTAACGCATAAGATATTTACTATCTGGCCCTTAACAGAAAAAGTTTGCTGACTCCTAGAGGTTACAGAACTCAGACTTCCCTTTAGGAATATAAAGGCTGGAGGGTAGAGGGAGGAAATGTACAGCAAGCAGCTCACAAAGAGTCCTTAATGGATTGACCCAGGAATAGACATACCTGATTTAAACTATCTATTCAGATTCTCTCTTCCTAGGAATTTGAACTGTGGAATGTAAGACCCAGAGATAGAGTTGAGTCACAATAACGTCTGCGAACCTCTGCTGCTGAGGCCCCAACCTGACTTCACTAGTTACTATCTGTGCTAGCCAAGCTACTTCCTATCTAAGCCTTGGTCTCCTAGCTTGTAAATGGAAATAACTTAAATGGTTGCTATGGTTAGCAAGTCAGGTGCAGTTCTAAGCGCTTTAAATGCTCATTAATTTAATCCTTAGAACAACGGTATGAGGTAAGGACAATTATGCCATTTCACAGACGCAGAAACTGTGGCACAAAATGTGAACCTGCCCCAGGAAACAGGCAATAACAGACAGAACCAGGATTACAACACAGGCAGCGAGGGGTAGGAACCTGTCAAAGTAACTTCACAGGCTTGCGCGGATGAAATGAAATAAAGCGAGCGAGGGGCGAGGGCGGGGCATGGCACACAGTAAGCACTCTATTCTTTCAAAATGTAAAATCACCTTGGCCTCCGGCTCAAGATTTCGTTCAAAGCCCCTGTTTTTCTGCGTGAACTCATCACGTGACCCTCTCGGGTACGAAACGAACAGACATAGAGGAAATTTGAAGACAAGCCTCCCCGCACCCTACAGATCCCGGGTCCTTTTACTCTAGGACCCTCCCACTTTGTAAAGCGAGGCGGAAGTAGCTGGTGGGTAACATGCCCACTTCCGGTGTTACTTTGAGCCTTTCTAGCCCGGCCGAGACCAGGTCGCCGCCTTCCCACGCCGCTTTCGTCCCGGCCTGACCCCTTTCCTGTGGGAGCCCCGCCCGCGGCAAAGGTTTGGTTTTTCATTGGTGGAGGCTGGTAGCAACGTCCGTCTTTCAACCAATGGACTCCGCTCTCTCTTCCCTTTGGTGAAGTCAGCTTCTCCTCCGGGCCGGCAGAGGGCGCGATAGCACGGGGCTGGAAGCCTAGGAGGCTGTCTGGCACGGAAGTGACATCACGCCACCGGAAATCCGCGGACGCCGCGGTTGGAAGCCGTGCGTTCGGTGTTCCTTGAAGCCTTGGCGGAATCGTTTCCGCCCTCGACTGGTGCTAAGTGAGAAAACCGAGCTCCTGCAGGCAGGGCCTTGCGCGTATTCACTCAGCGAGAAACTCCCCTGAGACCAGCGCGCTCCCACACGGCTCAGCGGAGGGACAGCCCCTATGGGAGCATTCCTCCGCCTGGGGGGCCGCCCGAGGCTGGTCTCCCAGAAATACCCCCTTTCACAGATGGGGAAAACGAAACCCAGAGAGAGGGTAAGATTACCAGTTTTAGCAAATACAATGCAAGACGCCCAGTTAGAGCTGAATTTCAGATAAACAAGTGACGTTTTTCTGTAAGAGTATCCCAAATACTGCACGGGATGATCGTTTACTAAAAAAGCGTCCGTCGTTTGTCTGAATACAGATTTATCTGGCAGTCCTAGGCCAAGGCCACCTAGCTAAGTGGAGGAGCAGAAAGAGCTCTTGTGGCACCGTGTGTGCCTTCCTTCCTAAGGACCCTCCCTCCGCAGGGTCCTGGCTGCTCTGGAGCTGAGCCGAAGGGGCCAGATGCCCACCCGCCCCGCCCTCCATAACTAGTTTATTCAAAAGACACTAAACACCTAGCCTACAGGCACAAATCCAGGCTCCAAGTGACGCTGGCAATTAAGAGATCCTCCATATCTTTGTGGGGTTAACAGATTGGCAAGAAGAAAAAGTAGACAAAAATTACCTTGTGATCAACCGCTCTTTAGTATGATTAGATAGAGGATACTATGAATGCTTACAAAGCAATACCTAACCAAGGCACAGAGGAGGAGAAAAGGGAGAGGTGCCTACGCTGAGATCTGAAAGATTCCTTCTTTCAGCACTTATTTATGGAACAGCTATGTATAGGGCACAGTTCTAGGCACTGGGGACAGGGCGGTGAACAAAATAAATCTGTGCCTTTAAGAGCCTAATTCCAAATAGACGGTATAGTATGTCAGAAGGTGAGCTATGGGGCGGGGTGGGGGAAGGGGAAGGGTACCAAGAGATAACAAAATGCTGGGGTGGGAATGTTAGTTTTTAAAGAGTGGTGGTGAGCAAGGCTTCACTGAGAAGGTAACATTTGAGCGAAGACCTGAAGGAGGGGGAGAAAGAGATCATGGAGCTATTTGGGGCTGTAAAGAAATGGTGCCTGGCATGTCAGAGGAACAGAAATAAAGGAAATGGTGTATTATCTCCAATAGGATAGCTTCCTAAGGATATTCAGGGACAATCCTGATGTGGTGGTGTTTTGTTTTTTGTTTTGGTTTTGTTTTGTTTACCTAAAATAATGCCTTTAGGATCTAATTCTTATAAAATGTGACCTCACCTAACATGGACAGGGGGCCATTTTGTAGAGGGTATTCAAAAAGGCCTTTCCAAGGTGGTGACATTTAAGGTGACCCTTTAAAATGAGAATGAGTCAGCCCAGGAGAAGCAGAAGGAACAGCAAGGGCAAAGGCCTGGAGGCAGGAAAGAACCCTGTAATTGTGAGGAACTAAAAAGAGGCCAGTAGGCCGGAGCATGGTGAAAGCAGAGTGGCAGATGAGATTGGTGAGGTAGGCAGAGATCTCAGCCAATTTTGCTTTTATTGGCATCACAGTGGGGATTGACTGAGGGATTTCAACAGAGGACTGACAAGATCAGATTCAGATTTCGGAAAGATACCTCTGACTGCTAGGAAGCTGCATCGAATCATTTTGCTGGTTGAATTTGTACAGGTTTAGCTGCTCGTTCCAGAGGTGCCAGGAAGGGAATTTAAAATGGAGCAGAGTGTTGAGTGGGAACTCCCATCCTGTTGCCTTCCCTGTGGTCCCTCTGTAGCTGGAATGAGCTGGCCCGGGCAGGTCTGTTTCCAAGGGGAGGGATGACACCCAGAGAGCCACAGTTTCCCTCTAGGACAAGGGTAGACAGAGGTGACAACTGTGTCCCTTGGACCTCTGTAAGGCTCCCTGGCTGGGCCCTTAACCAGGCTGTCGGGGGAAGGAAGTGCATGCTACCACCAGCCCACCAGGTCTCTTTCCTCTGATCTTTTTGAATATACTTTCAATTATCTTTTCCGAGGTCCTGTCATGCTTCTGTTCCAGAATCATGTGGGGCTCCCTACGGCCTACAGAATTAAGATCAGACTCCTTACTCTCATTCAGGCTTCTCTATGACCACACTGCCCTGTGAGTTCCGTGAGGACTCCTCTGCATCCCCAGCATCCACTGCAGGGCATGGCCACAGTAAATACTCAAGGAATTTTCTTTCAACATCATTTACTGAGCACCTAATGATGTGCCAGGCCCTGAGCTGGGTGCTTTATACCATTTTCTTACTTAATCCTCACAGTAACCCTTTGAGGGCAATTTGGCAGGCGCATTTGACAAATGAGGAAACATATTCAGACAGGTCAAGTTGCTATGTTTATTCACTTGTCCATTTGACATATACTTTTTGAGCACCTAGTTTGTTCTAAGTAATGAAGACCTAGCAGTGAAAAAAATAAAAGTTCTTGCCAAGCTCACATTCCGGAGGAGCTGACAGATGATGCACAGACCAACATGTAAGGGAGTGTGTCGAGTGCTGATAGGTACTGTGAAGAATAAAACCAGTTAAGGGAGAAGAGAGAGCCTGGAAAGGGCCTTTTCTAAAGAGTCATCAGAGAAGCCCTTGCCTGGGGAAAACATTGGAGTAGAACCTGAATGGAGTGAGCCCCACAGATAACCCGGAAAGGTCATTTCAGAGAGAGGGGGCAGTAAATGCAGGCCCAGCATGGGTGCCGTGCGTGGAGTGTTTGAGGAATAGAGGAGCCAGTATGTCTGGGGAGTAGTGAATAAGGGAGGAAAGGGAGCCAGAGAAGAAGTTGGACAAGGACTTTAAATGTTATTCTTGATGAAATGGGAATCAGGGGTGACTGGATCCAGTGCTGAGTAGAGTGGACAGTGGAGGGGAAGGAGGGGGCCAGTCCCTGGGTGAGAGGTGACAGCTTGTTCCAGGAGTGGCAGTAGCGGGTCTATTAACCTCCCGGAGTAAGTAAGTGAGCTAGTAAGCCCACGGGAGGAGGCACAGATGGATTATGGGGAGGTGTTGAGAGGAGGGTGTCCCTTAGGTGAGGTCCCAGGGCAGGATGGGGTTGGGAGAGGCCACCAGGAAAGTGACCTCTGGGGCAGCCAGCATGGCACGCAGTTTCACTGCCAGTGGCTTGCTTAGGGAGGCACTCAAAGGAGGCAAATGCCTGTGCAGCCCAGGCTCCAGGAGACCCCGGTCAGATTCCCCTGTACAGGCCTGAAAGGCCCTCAACATTCTCCACGTGTTTAATACTTTCCACACACAAAAAAAGATGGAAATGACAAAAACAACTGAAAAGAAATGACTGTTTATTACCAAGTAAGTCACATCAACTTCTCTGTATAGCTTTCTCAGAAAAGTAAGTTTCACACATTCTTGCAGCAAATGGAACATGAAACCTTTTGAAAGGCTCCAGTGAGAAATCTGTTCAAACTCCCTGCCAGCTGCTGTCACTTTAAAAGCCACAGACGCATCTCCCCAGTGAACCTGCCTCAGACAAGGTAATGAGTTAGGCCTAGATCTCACTGCAGCCAGCGGTCTTAGCAGGGCATCTGCTGCCTTTGGAAGCAGACACCCGCTTCCAGCAGAAGAACCTATGTTTGCCCTCTCCTTCCCTTTCCTCCAAAAAAGCAGGAGTGGGTCCAGGTCTGCTTGGGCATCAAAACAGAAGTCTCAGAAATGGCCTCATAGACGAGGGCTGAGCCCGGCATGGTAATATGTAAAACCTGGTTGTGGGTGAATAACTAAGGGGCAGTAGAGTGACCCTTTCTGATTGGTCCCTGAATCTCTTGGTGTCCTGTCAGCCTATTTAGTGTCAAAGTATCAAAAAGTAGGCCAAGCCTGGAAAAGATATCTCTGCTTTTGACAAGCACCCAGTTCACTCAGAACACACTGCCTCATTAGATGACCTCAGAGCCACACGCAGGACCCAGGACTGGCTGAGATGCTGAGACAGGATGACGAGATATGATATTATGACTTACAGTAATAAATGTATATTTTGTTTTCACCCCCATTCCTGGCACAGAGATCCTAAAAATCTTTGGAATTTCCTAAGTGATGAGAGTGACAAAGGTGTCTTTTGTTATATCCTACCCTCAAACTCTGGGGAGGGGAGGAGGCTGGAGATTGAGTTCAATCACCTGTGGCCAATGATTTCATCAGTCCCGTGTAGGTAATGAAGCCTCCATAAAAACCCAAAGGACAGGGTTTGGAGAGCCTCCAGGCTGGTGCGACATGGAGGTGCTGGGAGGGAGGTGCACGCTTTCTCCACACCTTGCCCTGTGCGGCTCTTCCTCTGGCCATTCCTGAGTTACATCCTTTCACAATAAACCAGGAATATAGGAAGTAAAGTGTTTCCCTGAGTTCTGTGACCCATCCTAGAAAATTAATTGAACCCAAGGAAGAGAGTCATTGGGACCTCCAATCTACAGCCTGTTGGTCCAAACACAAGGCACAGCCTGGACTTGGTGATTGGTATCTGAAAGGGGGGGAGGGCAGTGAGGAAGTCTTCTAGGACTGAGCCCTCAACCTATGGGATCTGAAGTGATCTCTAAGCAGATAGTGTCAGAATTGAATTGAACTGTGGGATACCCAGCTGGTGTCAGAGAATTGCTTGGCGGTGTGGGGGAGGAAAACAACAACAACAACAACAACCCACATACCAGGCTTACCCAGAAAGAAGCTCAAGTGAAGGTATAAAAACATTATTAATATGTCTGGAACAGACAAATCCATGGGGATGGAAAGTAGATGAGTGACTGCCAGGGGCTGGGGAAGGGGAAAAAGAGGAGTGAATGCTGATGAGCACAGGGTTCCTTTTTGAGGTAACATACATGTTCTGGGATCGGACAGTAGTGATGGTTGTACAAACTCCGTGAATTATACTAAAAACCACTGAATTCCGTGCTTTGAAAGGGTGGATTTTAAGGCACGTGAATTACATTTTAATGGTTTTTAATTGCAGAAGAAAAATCTTTTGAATCCCCTGTAGCAGCGAGGGGAACTCTAAATCTGAACTCCTTTGCTAAGCAACTCACGTACCCCGGGTGCATAGCCTGGGACCCTAGCAGTGTGAAGGAGGCTTTATTCTGATGATAGACTTCCAGTCGAGAAGACATCACTCTCAGGGCCGCTGGCACTGGATGTGGCAGTGCCCCGGGGCTACCCTGTTATGGCAGTTACTGCCTGAGTAAGTGACACCAACCTCCATGTATTTGTATTACTCCTACTGCCTTGCAGACCTGCAAGGAGAGTAAGGGTGCAAGTCTCCTCAAGACCTCTCAAACACCCATCTCTTTGCTCTTTATCTTTGGTATGTATTTCCAGAGCTGTGTCAGATATTCAGTTGCCCCTGTGTTGGGCCAGGCCTTAGGCTGGGTATTGGGTTCACACCGAGGCCCCTCACCAGTCAGGAGATGCAGCTCTAGGGCTGAAGGGTGGCAGGCAGCTCTGACCCCTACCTCAACCCTAACAGCTCACTCTTCCTCATGACACCAGGCATCACGGCCTATGCAGAGGAAGGAGATGAGTCGGAGAAGCTGGGTGCCAGTGGGAGAGACTGCAGCCAGGTCAGGACTGAAGCAGAGGGCATGGGGTCATCAGTGTAGGGTGGACTAGGCCCTGGCCTAGCCCAGGCTGCTTTGTGAATTGAACTGCTAGATTCCACTGAAGTATTAAAAAAAAAAAAAAAAAAAAAAACACCTAAATATTTATTTGCTTCATATTTACAAAGTAGGAAGGAGACCAAGGGAGACCCCCAAGAACACCCCCACACCTGGCTGACCAGGCCCCTTGCGCTGCAGAGGAGGCAGACACAGCTGGAAGGGACAGGATTTATGTTGCATACTTGAACTACAGTGAGTGTAAGACTGGTCCTATTTACAGGGCAGAAACACTACAGGTGGGGCATGGGGGGCAGCAGAGTGAGCACCAGAGTCCTGGCCAGAGGGTGCCCCTGCTTGCTGCCTTCCCCAAGTCTCCCAGAGGCATCTCTGCGGCCCCGCTAGAGTTCTCCAGGGGTGGGGGGGAACGGGGTCCGCTCACATGATGCTCGCCGGCGTGAAGACAGGGCCCACGCACAAGGTGTCTGTGATCTCCCAGCCACAGGACAGAGGCTTGCACATGCCCTCGGTGTCCTCGTCCTGTTCTGCAGGCAGCAGCTGCCCTCGAAGGGCTTCCCTGCAGGCAAGAGAGGGGCACTGGAGGCAGCCAGCATGGGGCCCACAGGCCAGAGGCTCCTGAAGGCCCCTGCACCAGAAGACCCAGCCCCCTCGGTATAGGGTTCCCACATGGGCCCCAGAGCCCAGCCTAGGGCAGGAGTGGGGCAGGTCTGCTGAACTCTCCCCGCACCGCTCTATTCTCCCCTATGGTCCACTTCCACAGTAAGGGGAGAGGAACCCACATTTATCGAGCACTCACACTATACGCCAGACGTTGTGCCAGGCACTTTACTTACAGTGTCTAATTGTATCCTCCCCCAAATCATATAAGCGCAGCATTATTATCCCCATTTTACCGGTAAGGAAGTTGAGACCCAGAGAGAAGTGACCTGCGCAAGGTCACATCCTTAGAAGGTGGTAAAACTAGGATTCAACCCAACTGTTTCCATCTAAATCCCACAATCTTTATAGCCCAGGCTTAGGACTTTAAAAAATAAAATCATCTCCTGCCCCCTCTCAAAATCCCTACGAACCTACCTACCCAGGTTGATAAATGGCTGTTCCATCTGACCAGCTGCTCAGACACAAGTTGGGAATCTTGTTCTCACACCCAGTCCATCCCTGCCAAACCCAGCTCCAGAATTCCCTCACAGGCACCCATCTCTCTCCATTCCCAGTGCTGCCACCATCTCTAGCCGGGGCCACACGGCCTCCCTGCTCTGCTCCTGCCACCACACGATTCAGGCCCAGGTTCGTCTTTCCAGGAGGCAAATTCCTGTCCTTGAGTCATTATCAGCTTCTGTTTGCTCTCAGACGCTGCTCAGTCTAGTCTCCCACCTGCAGGAGGGCCTCCCTCTTTGCTGATGTGTGCAGTTGGTGATCAGGCTGTTCCCTTCTGGCGGAAGGCTCCCCAGGCCAAGCACCCTCTGTCTGTCTCCTCATCGCTCAAAACGGATTGGTCCCGTTTCTTAAAAAGTATCAGTGGCTCTCTACTGCCTTCAAGATCAAGTCCAACCTGGACCTGCAAGGCCCTCCTCCATCTAGTCTTCCGCACAGGCCACTCCAGTCAGGCACAACTACTTGCAGCTCTGTGAATGGACTGGACTCAAGCCCCCACATCTCTCGGCCCAGACTGCTCCCTTTCAGCTTTCCTGCGCCTGGCTGCCTCCTCCGTACCCATCAGCCCTGACCACCCCTCCCCAGTCTGCCGTCTCTCACTCCCCAGTACCTTTCTGCCCTCTGCGCCAGTGTCCACGTGTGCAGGTCACCGTGCTAAGGTGCTCTTTTCCCCCCAGGGCCCAGCACAGAGCCAGGCTTGAAAGCAGGATGTTTTGCCGGGACTTCTTTGATATGGGGAATTTTTCGGCATGGTCATTTTAATACATCAAAATTTTTTGTTTCTAGTAATGAATAAACTGACTCCCCACAACCTCCTCTGTTTGCTTAAGGTGGAGCTGGGATGGGATAAGGAGGCCTGTGTGGTAGATTTTTTAAGTTTGTTTCAGGCCTTGTCACAATATCCCTGAGGTCACAATGGCTGCATCAGTCCATCCTGTGCCCTTGCGGGGAGGAGGTACAACCAAGGACTGTTGACTGGATGAATGAAATGTGACTTTAATGCTGCGCCCCATCAAGCGAGGGTTGCTACATTGTTGGGGGGAGGGGGTCCCTCAAGCATCTAGTGTGTCCCCCAGGACACAGGCAGCACTCACTCCTGAGGCCCAACATGGAAGTCCCCCCAACTGCTCCTGCCTCCCCAGGCATCTCCCAGCCCCGAAAGGGGGCTCTTCACCACTGACCAAAACTCTCTGTGATAGCACGGATCCCGCAGAGTTGTGTGCAGGTGAGAGGAAATAATCATATGATTCCTGACCTAATGCCTGACAGGCTCAACAAACGTGACTTCTGTCTGCCTTGTGCCCCCCTTGCCACCCTGAATCCCAGCACTGGCCCGGTGAGGCAAGCAGGGCTAGTGTTGTGTGCATTTCCTGTGAGGCTCGGCCAGCAGGCAAGTCTTTCCCGGGCCACAGAGCAGCCACCCAACTGGTCTGCTCAGTCCACATCTGCCCTTGTCCTCCCTTATTCCCCCCCGAGTAGCCACCGTGGTCTTTCTAAAATCCAAACCTGACCACGTCACTCCCCTACTTCAAATCAGTCCATGATTTGCACTGCTCAAAGCCCTTCACTCGGCTTTCAAGGCCCTTCCCAGATCCAGCCCTGCTCCCTCTCCAGCCACAGCCAGCCTCAGTTTCTTGAAGGCAGCATGCTCACTCCCTGTTCCTTCTGCCTGGAGCCCCCTACTGCGTCCTGCTGGCTAGCTCCCATTCATCTACTATCTTCTTTCCTTTGGGGAAGTCGGTCTGGGCATCAGGGAGGGTTCTTAGGTTCCACAGCCCAGCCTTGCCCCCCGGTATTATGAGGAGTGCCTGTCTACCTGTCTGTGTCTCTCACAGGGTGCTGAGCTCCTCAGGGGAGGCTCCATCTCATTCATGGCCATGGCAAGGTGCCAAGTGCAGGCCTCACTTGGAATCAGCAGCCAAGAGCTACTTGTCAAGCTGGATTACATGCAAGCCAGTCTCAATTCTCAGATTTACCCCCTTTCCCTACCTGTTCCCTTCTCCTCCCCAACCCCCTTCTCAGGGCCCCCTTACCAGGCCACCCGGGACATGGCATATGTGACTCGGCATGTCTGGGCCCCCTCAAGGAGGGAACCCATGCCCACAGTGTAGGCGCCCATGTTCTCAAAGACCAGCCAGTCCCCTACGTGTAGTTGCGGCAGCCACAGGCCCTCAGCTATGCAGTCACAGCCATCGACCACAGGGCCCCACAGGCTGCTGCTGTACAGGGGCTGCTCCATGGATGATTTCTGCAGGAGACAGGGATAGTCACATTGAGCGCAGCCTTAGCATTCCTCCCTCAAAAGCTTTCCATGGCTCCCATAACCAGTTTAATAAAGACTGGATGGGCACGTAAGGCCCTCCAGCTTCTCTGCGCTCATTGCCTTATACATTCTGAAGCCACAATGCCTGGTCTTAAAGCCAGCCTCCAAGACTTACTAGCTGTGTGACCTTGGGCAAGGTACTTAATCCCTCTGTGCCTCAGTTTGCTCATTTGTAAAATGGGAATAATTGTAGTACCTATCTCCTAGGGTTACTGAAAGGATAAGTGAGCATATGTAGAGCATTCATAACAGTATCTGGCATATGACAAGGACCCAGTAAGGTAGCGCTATCATTATTGTTATTGTTACCACCTCCTCGCTTTAGTCTTCACTGGCATATCTGCCGCTTTCCGAACCTCTGTAGCTCTTCCCCCTTCCTCAAATCCACTTTGACCTCTGGGCCCAGCCCTGGGGCTCCCTCTTCTATGAAGGCCTCCCAGTTGCTCTCATTGCCATGCCAGGCCCCATCGGAGAAGCCAGAAGTACATAGGTGAGTAGACCCCACCCTCCCTTGGGCTCTCAGACAGGGGAGGAAGATGGGCCTCCAACAGATAATCACAGGGTGGCCTGGCAGAGGTCACAGAGGACCCCATGGGGTAGACAGAAATTCCTCCCATTCAGGAAAACTGAGGCTCTGAGAGATTGAGTGGCTTGCCCAAAGACACAACCACCAATTACATAAAGTGTTTTTTTCTTAAATGACTGAAAAATCCAGGAAAGAACTCTGTAACACAGACCATTTGCTGACAACCAGTGCAATTTGTCACAGTGTGGGATCCTGCCAGGCAGGTCCTAGAGGAGAAGTCATGACCAAAAGATGGACGTGAGCAAACCCTGACTGCCTTTTAGTCCCCTTGTCCATCCCTGCTGTGCCATGTTCCAGTCACTCCAGTTGCCCTGGGCTCCCAGGGAAACCCCGTTTCCCTTCCCCCAGCCCCAGCGCACCCCATGATGTTCCCTGAGGAATGCCACCAACTCCTAATTTTCCTTCAGATCTCAGCTACAATGGCTTCGTGAAAGTCTTTGCTAAAGCTCCATGCTCCACCCACAAACTTTGCCTTCATGGCCTTTGTCAAAATTTATAATTAGGTATTTGTGAAATGTATCTGCTCAGGCCTGTCTTCCCTGTCAGACTATAAGTTCCATGACCCCAGAGATCATGAATGACCTCCTTGTTCACCCCACCGTCTCCTCCATGCCTAGCAATCTGGCATATAGTAAGTGCTTTTATGAATAATATCTTTTAAATGAATGAATGAAGGGGTGCCTGGGTGGCTCAGTCGGTTGGGCGTCTGACTTTGGCTCAGGTCATGATCTCGCGGTCCATGAGTTCGAGCCCTGTGTCGGGCTCTGTGCTGACAGCTCAGAGCCTGGTGCCTGTTTTGGATTCTGTGTCTCCCTCTCTCTGACCCTCCCCATTCATGCTCTGTCTCTCTCTTTCTCAAAAATAAATAAACATTAAGAAAGAAAAAAATTAAAATAAATAAAATGAATGAATAGCAAATATGAGTGGTGAGAAAGGGAAGGAAGGAAGGAGAGAGAAAGGGAGAGAAAGGAAGGAAGGGAGAGAGGAATAGAAGCCATCCAGAGTCTAGAAGGAGGTAGTAGAGAAGACCAGTGAGGAAAAAGAAAAGGTGCTTCAATTCCTTAGCCAGCAGCAGGAATGCATAAAATTGAGAAAGAAAAGCCACAGATTCCATAGGCAGAAAAAATATTCATGTATATGAGAAGTTAGTAAGCCATTAGTCTCATTAATAAAGAAAAACATGCACATATTAAAAGTCAGAAATTCAAACTATCCTATATTCATTAATTGATTCATTCAACAAATACTTATTGAGCACCTACTATGTGCCAGGCTCTGATCTAGGGGCTGGGAAGTTCATATTCTAAAAAAGGGAGACAAATATATCCTTGTTCATATAACTTAATGTTCTTGTTTATGAGCTTTTTGTTAATAAGTAAAATTGATCTCAATTGCTCTGAAGTATTTCCCTTAGCTCCACTTCTTAAAAAACATTAAGCTAATTTCTAAAGCTTTTGGGGGGAAATTCTATATATGGATCTATGAGGATCCTGAGAAAAGAGGTTCCAAAGGTTCTTTCACAATAAAGTAAAAAGAAAAGACACACTTGCATTATAATGAGTTCTCTTCTTATTAGTGGCATAAATAAAAAATCAGTGGGGAAAAAAAATTAACTTCGCAGGGAATAATGCAAAGCTATCCTTTTGCCATTTAAAGCCATTTTTTTAGGGGCACCTGGGTGGCTCAGTCAGGTGAGCGTCCAACTCTTGGCTTCAGCCCAGGTCATGATCTCATGGTTTGTGAGTTCAAGCTCCACGTCAGGCTCTGCACTATCAGTGTAGTCCAAGAGCCTGTTTGGAATTCTCTCTCCCTCTCTGACCCCACCCGACTTGTGCTCTCTCTCTCTCTCTCTCTCTCTCGCTCTCAAAATAACTTAAAAAAAATTTTAAGCCATTAAAAAAACAAAAACAAAAAAATGTGCAAAATAAATATTCCAAAAGCATGTGGCAACACACTTGTTAAGTCCTCGCTCTTTTTATGAGTCTGGAAACTGAGTGGAAATGGACAAGCACCTGTAAAAATATCAGCTGCCCAATATGCTACGAGGCCCCCCTCTGTGAGAGGGCAGAGCATGCCCACCACTACTTCACAGCTCATCTGAGAGGCAGCTGCAATTCCCATTTTACGGATAGGAAAAGTCAGAGAGTAGAAGTGACCTGCTGCAGATTCTGGAGGATGTTAGTAGAAGAACTCCGAGTGGTCCTGGACAAGGGGCCTCCTAGCTGCACCAATGGGCTGCCTTCCTCAAAGAGGCCCAATAAGTAAGTGGATCCACAGAAGAAATAAGATCAAACACTTAAAATGTTTAGTGGCCCTGATGGAGTTCTCACATAATTCCCCAACTTTTAAAGAATGAATCAATAATCCCTATTCTACATAAAGTACACAAAAATATTTTAAAAGGAAAAAAATGGAATGAACAAGAGCAGCACACAAAAAGGCGAAAAAGCAGAACAAAAACATATGGTCACAATTTAACTTATGAACATACAGGAAAATCTGAAATGAAACCGTAACTAACCAAATCTGCCCTCCTAGTCAAAGAATCACCTTCAGTGATTTCCTTCAATATGGAACAATATAGACAATTTGCCTCTGTATGAAAGGCAGGGACAATATGAGCAAGGCGAACACTGACTTCATCATAATATGGAAAATACAGATCTACAATTGAAATCTAATTTTCCTAGTACATGTCAGTATGGCATTCAATAGCCTATACCGTCTATTCTTGATTAAAACTACAGACAAAACAAAATCAAACCCCACAATGCAGAGAAACTATTTAAAATAAAGAGGCAACTCTAACTTAATGGAAATACATTAGAATGGCCTCATTTCAGAACCAGAAGCAACCTGAGTAATTAAGTTCAGCCCTTCATTTTTCAGACGAAGAAACCAGAGAAACAGGCTGAGATTAAGGTCAGTTACTTAGCCAGTATATGGTAAAGTCAGGACCCATGTCTTCTGACTCCAAGTCTGAACCTTTCTGTCACCATTCCTATCTTATATATCATCTAATAGCCATTAGGAAAAAAATATTTTAAAAGGTATAGTATATAGAAAATGAAAAAAAATAAAATATCACATTGCAGATAACATGTTTGCTTACCTGGAAGATCCAAAGGGAAGGAGGTAATTTATTAGAGGAAATGAAGGAGTCTCGGCATGCAAGCCATTATCTCAGCTCAAAAACACAGGGAAATGTTTCCATTCACAATAGTAATGAAAGCATTACGTTATTAAATTCTTGGATGTACTTGGGCCACAATAACTTATTCAAAGAAAATAATAAAACCTTAATGAGAGAAATAAAATACAAGAGCTCTACACTCTCTTAACTGGAAAAACTTAGTAAAGCAAAAAAGAGAATTCTTCCCAATTTAATAGATTAAGTAGACTACTACTAATTAAAACCCCCAAGATATTTTTCTGAATGTTAGACATGGCATGATAAAAGAATAAATGTGAGCCTATCAAAGAATACTAATAAGCAATAATGATAGACTCAATTTTGTTAAATATTTAATTCCTACAAAAGAATATTTATACCATGTGTAAGATGTAAAGAAAAATGATAAAATGAATATCTGTGTATCCACCACCAGCTAAAGAAATATAAAATTTCTAATATCTTTGAAACTCCCGCGTGGCCCACCCAGTGACATGCCACTTCCCTAACCCCTCCAGAAGTAACCATTATCCTGAATTTTGTTTTCATTATTCTCTTGCTTTGTTTTCCACAAGCATAGTATTTAGTTTTGTACACTTCTGAAATTTATGTAAATGAAATTATAGAGTATATAATCTCTGCAACTTGCTTTTTTTGTTGTTGAAACTTACAGTCCCAAGATTCATCCAACTAATATATATATATATATATATATATATATTAGTTGGAT
>NW_026057585.1:80065772-80110772 GCF_023721935.1 Panthera uncia
ATATAGCCATAATTCACAATATGCTGCATAGAATTCATTAAATGGAATACACGGTAATTTGTTTATCTATTACCCTGCCAACAAACATTAATGTTGTTTCCAATGTTTTATATTATAAAAATTGCTCCTGTGAACATTCTTGTATTTTTCCCCAAATACATATGGGAACTTGCTGGAAGATACGTTATACACACGTCTAACTTTACCTGAGTAATGCCAACTTGTTTCCCAAAGTAGAAATACCAACTCCTGTCAGTGTCTAAGAGATCCAACTACTCTATACCCTCACCAACTTTTGATATTGTCATGCTTTGTTTTTTTCTAATCTAGTCAGTAGAAAATGGTGTCTCCTCATTTGTATTTCCTTGATTACCAAGGAGGTAGAGCACTTTTTCATTTTCTATTTGGATTTCCTCTTCTGGGAAATGCCTGTTAAAGTCTTTTTGCCTTATTTCTGTTGCTTTCTATTTTGTATTGCTTCTCTTATTTTCTTAAGATTCTTACATAAGAATCCTCCATATATTCTGTCTACTAATCCCTTATCAGTTTATATATGTGTTTCCATATTTTCTTACAGTGTGTGATTCCCTCTTTCCTTTTGCTAACAGATGAACAGAAGCTCTTCATTTTAGTGTAGACAAACATCAGTTTCTTCCTTTTTGGTTTTTAAGAGATTTTTCACTGTTCTTCCTTGTTTCAAGGTCAGACAGATATTCTCCTATATTGATATCTGGGATTTATATTCACATGTGCTGTGAGATAGGGATTCAATTTCATTTTTTGCATGTGGACAATCAGGTGTCCCAGCATCATATATTAAACAATCCCCAGTGATCTTCTTTGCAAGCCCTATCAAAAATCAAGTTTCTAGATATATATGGGTCTTTCCTGTGCTCTCAACTATGGTTTTTTGCCTAATTTTTTTATGCTGGTGTCAAAACTACATCATTTTAATTATCATCAGTGTTGGTAATTACATTATATAGTTATCTAGATATTATATATTTCTATTATATACATTATCCATTATATTACCTATTTTTATTATTTTATGGTTACTCTAAACATTTACTTTTTAACATGCATGCCTAACTTAAAGTCTAAAGTCTAAAATTAATCAATATCTTCCTCTCAGTTAAAAACCCTAGAACACCAACTTGGTCACTTTACCTCCCTACTTACATTCTCGTGTTGTCCAGTGTTCTATTTGATCTTATTTGTGGCAGAGGCTGCTAATTGCCTACCCCAGCAATTCCAACCCTCAGTTTTTGCTAGGAACATGACCACCTAGAATAAAGACCATATTTGCTAACTTTCCTTGCAGGTAGTTAGGGCCATGGGACTAACATCTTAGCCCCATGGCTATGTACTTGTAAAACACAAGTGTTATGTGGCTACTTTTAGGAAGTTTCCTTAAAAGACAACTGGCACATCGGCTTTACTTCTTCTTCTTTCCTGTAAGGGCTGGCACTTCATTTTGTATCTACCAAGATGAGGACAACACCTAGAAATAGGTACAAGTAGGAGCAATATGGTTCCATATGACTCTAAAACCACTATACCAGTTCAGGATTGCCTGTGTCTAGACATCTACGTGAGCAAAATAAGCCTCAGTATTTCATTCAAGTCATGTAAGTTGGGATCTACTCACAGCTGAACCTAATCACACCTGAAACCTATTTTTAACCCCACAAATTAACTGTTATTGTTGGAGTGGTGGTGACAGTCAATGATCCTTTGGATATACCCAAATATTTAGCTATCTTTGGTCACCATTCCTTCTTGCAACTCAGACCATCCATCTGGAATCATTTTCCTTATGCCTGAAGTATATTCTTTAGAACTTCTGTTTGTGAAGGTATGTCTCTCAGTATTTGCTTTGTCTGAAAATGCCTACATTCCATACTCATTCTTGAAAAGCAATTTTGCTGGATACAAAATTCTAGGTTGATACATTAAGGCTGCTACTCCAGGATCTCCTCCTTCCATTGTTATGGGAGAAAAATAAGCTGTAAGTCTGTCATTATTCTACAGGTAGTCTTCTATCTGTCTCAATTCTCTCACTAGTTTTAAGATCTTCTCTTTGTCCATAGTATTCAGTTTCACTAATGTTTGGGATTTGTTTGGATTTCCTACATCTGAAGATAGGTCTTACTCTCTCCCAGTCTATTGACTCTCTGCCAGTTATTAACTTTTTATCTCTCAGCCCCCAATCCACCCTTCTTTGCCTTGCTTTGTGGTACTGGAGCTGAACGCTATAGACTTTCCTTATTTGCCAGGTAGCTCTAAGTTAGGCTTTGTCAACAGAGGTTGCTGGCAAGATCGGGAAGAAAAGACTTTTCCTCTTTTAGTATGCTGTTTTTCTTTGTGGCCCCCTATGGCTCAGCATATGAGGGTCTGGTAGTTCTTACCTCAGTGGCCTTCACAGTTCAACCTTGGCCCACACCCTCCAGCAAGTTTCCTCTCCACTCAGCAGCAGGCTGCCCCTATGAGTCAGTTATGGTGGGCACCCTCTGACAAGTTTCTTTGTCACTGGCAGGCTGCATGTCTCTGTGACAGTCACAGCCTTTCTTCAAAGGTTTCAACCTCAGCTTTGGAAGGGGGAGCCCTCCTCTGAGTTGCTTCCTTCTTCACTCTCTCTTACCAGTGGTAGTAACTGCTTTTGACCCTTTTAGTAATTAACCATATATAAATGTTGACAATTCTTTATATTAAAATTTCCCTGTTCAAATTACTGGTGTGGTTTCTGTGTCCTCATGCAATCTCTTCCTGAAACTATGATTATAGTTCAGACATTATGCCTTCTCACTCTATCTGCCACTTCCTGTGCCTTTCTTATTTTCTGTCTCCATGTCTTTGTGCTACATTGGCATAATTTCTTTCGCTCTGTCTTCCCATTCTCTAATCCTCTCTTCAACTGTCTCTAATAGCTTTGCTTACTCTGTGCACTATTACAATTTTCATACTTTTCATTTTTAGAAGTTCTATTTAATCCTTTTAAAATCTGTTAGATAATATTTTTATATTTGCTTATTCTTTGGTGTAATTTTCAGTTTCTTATTTCTTTAAACATTGTAAATATTTTGTTTTATCTTTAACATATGATAATTCTAATACATGAAATAATTGCAGGACTGATTCTGCTGTCTGTGACTTCTGCTGGCTTTCCTTCAGGGTGACCTATTTCTTTGTGTTTTGTGATTTTTTTAATGTGAGCTCATGTACTTTGGCACTTGTGAGAATTCTTAGAAGCCTAGGCTGAATATTTCTACTGCAGAGAGAAGTTGTGTTTGCTTCTGCAAGATAAAATAAATTCTAGCCTTGAGGTTTATCAGACAACACATCAGACAATATGAATTTGGGCAACAAAGCCAGGAAAAGGCTGGCTTATGGCTGTAAATTCTTAATTCTGTGCCCTCTTCCAACCACTACCAAGGTCAAAAAGACATGTTGTTGTTGTTGTTGTTGTTGTTGTTGTTGTTGTTGTTGTTTGCTGGCCTCCTCTGTGGGACACGTGTTTTCTGGTTTACCCTTACACTAATGATGATGTACTTTTGAGGGGTCCACAGCTTTATGTGAGGGATCCTATCAGATTCCCCATCCTGACTGAGTCCCTAGGAACCCATGCAGCTATCAAAACTGAAGATCAATGCTACAAGGATTCAGCATACACTCCCAGAGAGAAACCAGTTTCAGAGTTAGGTTTTCTCTCTAGGTTAATTAACTCATTTGACTCATATTTGAATAGTCACTATTTTATGTGCTTGGGACACAATGGCAAACAAAATAGACAAAGTCCTTGTCCTATGGGGTTTACAGTCTAGCAGGAGGGAGGCAAACAACAAAATAAAGAAGTAAATTATATAGTATATTGGGAGATAATAAATGATATGAAATAAAAGAAAGAACAGAGCGGGGGAGGGGCAGGTTGCAGTTTTATATAAAGCGTAAGGTCTCACTGAGAAGATGACCTTTGGGCAAAGATGGAAAGGAGGTAAAAGAGTGAGCCCATGTGGTACTTAGAAGAAAGGTGATCCGGGCAGAAGAGCAGGTGCAAAGGTGCTAAGGCAGGAATGTGCCTGGGGGAGTTTGAGGAACTGCAAGGAGGCTGCGGTCACTGCAATGTGATGAGCAAGACCAGAGAGTGGTGAGGGAGGGGATCAGAGAAGAGACAGGGCAGGTCACAGAGGGCCTTAGAAGCCCCTGGAGGACTTTGGCTTTAATCTGAAGTGGCATGGGAACCAGAGTAGGGTTTTAGGCAGTTTTAATAAAACCAGACATGATTTGACTTACGTTTTTAAAGGATCTCTCTGGTTATTGGGTGGAGACTAGACTGGCTTTCACTCTAAGTGGAGATGCCTGCTTTGATTTAATTTTGACCTCTGAAGGATCCCCTGCTTTCTTGTAAGTCAGGATCCCATTTTCTTTGTTGTCAGCGGGGCGGCTGTTGAGAGTATCTAGACTACCACGTTGCTGGAAATAGAAGGCACCCTACTGGTTTTCTAAACACAGTACAAAGCTATTGTCAAAACACTACGGAATAGGCTGAACAAGGAAAAAAATTATCAAAAGGTCAGGATAAAGACAGGACATAGTTGAAAAAATAAAATAAAACTAGTGTATAGTATGGCAAAGAGTAATTTTAAAAAAGCATTAGGAATCATTACTTAAGGATTTTTAAGATAAAAACTAACCAGATCCACACTTGACAAATGCTATTGCAATACACTCAAGACAGAGTCCTGCTTTTTTAACCATAAAACACTAGAATAAAATACAATGGCAAGTAAGAAAGCCCAATCTTGTCAACAGAGAGAGGGTCTTCAGGTAGAGTGGAATGACTGAAGCTTGTACCCTGAATTCTGGTTCCCAAGATTCTTATAAAACTTCTGTGGTACTTACCTCATCTGGGCCCCTCTCCACACCCAACTATAGCTTGCATTTATAAAGTGCCAATTCACATTTATTAAGTCGTATCTTTAACCCTAAATATATGTCATTTTAGACCACTCAATGAATGCTTAAAATGTTTATACATTAAAAGTCCACCTGGGGCACCTGGGTGGCTCAGTCATTTAAGGTCCGACCCTTGATTTTGGCTCAGGTCATGATTGCACAGTTTGTGAGACCAAGCCCCAAACTGGGCTCTGTGCTGACAGCTAGAGCCTGCCTGGGATTCTCTCTCTCCCTCTCTCTCTACCCCTACCCCGTTCTCTCTCTCTCTCTCTCTCTCTCTCTCTCTCTCTCTCTCTCTCTCTCCCCCTCTCTCAAAATAAATAAACTTAAAAAAAAAATAAAAATAGAACTATGGTGAGATCCAGCAATCCTACTTCTGGGTATTTATCCAAAAGAATTTAAATCAGGGTCTTTACGAGGTATTAGCTCTCATGTTTACTGCAGCACTATTAACAACTGCCAAGACCTAAATGTCCGTTGACAGACGAATGAATTAAAAAATGCTGTATATACATATATCCAATGGAATATTATCGGCCTCATAAAAGAAGGAAATCCTGCAATATACAACAACGTGAATGAACGTTAAGGATGTTATGTCAACTGAAATAGTCACAGAAGGACAGATACTGCACGACTGCATTTATACGAGGTATCTAATAGTCAAACTCATGGAAACAAAGAATAGAAACATGGTTGCCAGGGGTGGTGGGAGGGGAAATGGGAAGTTGGTAATCAATGGACATAAAATTTCAGCTCTGTAAAATGGACAAATTCTAGAGACCTGCTGTGCCTATAGATAATAGGACTGTATTATACACTTAAACGTCTGTTACAAGATGTTTATGTTAAGTGTTCTTACTACAATAGAAAAAAAACTACATTAAAAAAAAGAAAAACCTATATGAAAAAATGGTAACACATGAGTCAACACATGGGTACTTTGCATGAGAAGAGACAAAGGAATGAGGTGGCAAAATGTTAAGAATGCTTATTACACTAAAAAGAAAGTAATACACTTTGTATTATACTACAGAGACACGTTCTCCCGTGAAACATTTTTACCCCAAAACTGATTGGGAATCTAATGAAACCATTCAATCTAACGACCTAGTATCAAAGAAACAAAAGGCACAGCATAACGTATTCAATAGCAGTGAAGGGATCCAGAGAATTCACCAATCAGGAAAATCCAGAATGCAGGAAATTTTAGGACCAGTTTTAGTCAGTTTCATCAACAAATAAAGAATTAAAAAAAAAATGTTGGCGAGACTAATAGGGTAGTAGAGAGACAATTCAACCAAATATAGTATGTCAACCTTTTTTGGCTGCTGATTTCAGCACATCAACTAGAAAACCCATCTATGAGGCAAGATGATAGGGGATACTATGGGATTGTTCATTTCTAATTTGATAATGATATTATGATTTTTCTAAAGTCTTTTCCTTTAAAAATAAAAAAAAATTTAATGTTTACTTATTTTTGAAAGGAAGAGACAGAGACAGAGTGCAAGCAGGAGAGGGGCAGAGAGAGAGGGAGGCACAGAATCTGCAGCAGGCTCCAGGCTCCCAGCTCCCAGCACAGAGCCCGACACAGGGCTTGAACCCACAAACCGCGAGATAATGACCTGAGCCGAAGTTGGACACTTAACTGACGAGCCACCCAGGGTGCCCCAAAAGTCTTTTCCTTTTAAAGATATATACTAAAATATTTTTTTAAAAAGTCCAATAATACTTGTTCTGTAGTTTTCTGTACTTTTCTCATGACACTGTTGTGGCCTAGGTACTAATCACACACACACACCCCTACCCAGCAGAATTGTATTTCCAAAGCATAGGCCTCTTTTTCTCACCTACTATTCTGTGCAGGCCTCAGCATAGTGCTTTGCATACTGAGAGTACTCAAATATTTATTAAATTCTTAATTTTTTTTCATGTCTTTTATTTTGAGAGAAGGAGAAAGTGTGTTTGTGTGCGTGTGTGTGTGCGCATGCACCTTCAAGTTGGGGAGGAGCAGAGGGGGTGGGGAGGAGACAGAATCCCAAGCAGGCTCCACACCATCAACACAGAACCTGTTGTGGGGCTCGAACCTATGAACCATGACCTAATGCTGATCATGACCATGATCATGACCTGAGCTGAAATCAAGGGTAAGATGCTTAACAGACTAAGCCACCCAGGCGCCCCTTATTTAATTTTTAAAAAGAAAGAAAGCAAGCAAACAAAAAAGGGCCAAGTAGGCTCCAATGATGATAAGTATACTTTGAACCAAGATTTATGTTGAATATAACTTTCTGTACATGAGGTCCAAACACAAAGTCCTGGGGAACAAAGAGCAGGGATGCAAAGCTGCCATCCTGACTAGTGAAGGGGATCTTCCTTGGGGAAGAAGGTACAGAAACCCCAGCCAGCCTGGGTCCCTCTGACACACTCCCAACACAATTGTAGCTAACTTATTATGTGTGCTGTCATCTGTCTCCACCACCAGACTGGGGCCCGACCCCGCATCTGGTCACATGGCTGGACCTGGTAAGTGGTTGACAGCCCAAAGGAAGAAACTTCCACATCATCCAGAGGAGAAACAGGACAGACCACAAAGAGGGTCAGTAACATCGTGGGGCCTGAGACGGCAACACCAACTGGAGATTAATCAAAACAGAGACTCTGGATGGGGGGGTGTGGTAGTGGGCTGGGCCCACTCGTTCATCTGAGGAGCTGAAGGGAACAGGGAGTGGATCAGGGACTGCATGGACCAGAAAGAGGTGCACTGGAAGGCAGAGGGGGTCTAAGGGAGACAGGAACTGAGAAGCAGCTGCCACCCTCCTGTATGACGTGGGGGCATGGCTGGCCGAGGCCAGCCTGGTTCTTTCTCAGTGCAGAAGGATGTGGGAAACCACAAGAATGCAGGCAGGGCTAGTGCATCACAGTGGAAAAGTGAATTCCTGAGCACATCAGGGAGGCTTACTCAGACTAGCCGGAGGAAACCACATTTAACAACCCAGCTACAGAATGAGGATGCAATCAAGTTGTGGCCTGGGCACCTGGAGGTAGGAGGGCTCCTTCTGCCTGTGATAGACGCGGGGCAGGAAGAGCTACAAAGAGGAGCTGACACCTGAGTGGGTCTTGAAAAACTAGACAGGATGGAAAGAGAGAGCAAAACAAAAACACACTGAGCACTCATGATGGTCTAGGTGCTGGTTAGGCACTTGAGTTCCCTTCCAGAAAAGGGGCTACATAGACAAAAATACAACGGTGTGCCTGATTGTCTTCCCCCTCTTTGTCCATTCCTATTCCCTTGTTAACCTAGAAAAACCCATTAAAGACGAACTGTTTCTTTTTACTTCTAGAAATTCACTCCAGGGCTTGATCAGACATGGATGTCAAGATATACTTGCGGTACTCAAAAACAGGAAACCAAACCACTAGGGTTAGATGAGTTAAAATAATACGTAGTCTTCAAAAAGCATGTTGTCAATGATTAGCTAATGGTATGGAAAGAGCTATACCCCATATTGAGTGGGAAAAAAAGCAGTTACAAAACAATACAATCCAACTTTATTTTTTTAAATATAATACAGTTTTTAAAGACTGAAAAATCTAATGTTCAAAACGTCTATCTCTACGTGGTAGGATTATGGATGATAATCTCCTTCATCCCACTGTCTTCTATAATGAATGTTTCACTTTTTGAAAATTAAATAAAAACACCCCCAAAATGTTATTTAAACACACACACACACACAACTGAAAACAGGCCCACGTGGGGTAGGCTTACCTTCTGTAGGATGGGGGTAGGGCAGGTGTTGTCAAACAAGACTGAGTTGAAGATTCCATACACGCCCTCACCGAGGTGGTACACGATGGTCTTGGGGGTGGAACCGCTTTCCTCTGTGGGGAGGGGAGGGGTCAGGGGAAGTACAAGCAGCAGTGTGAGGGGGGCTGGGGCTGGGGAACTGGCACAATGGTAGGCTCAGCAAGGATGATAGGTAACTGAAGCAAAAAGGTTGCCCCTTCCTCAACTATGGGGTGGGTCCTGCCTCCTCCTATGACATGAGGTTCATGTTGTGCACACTCACGCTTGCAGCTGAGCAACCCTGCCCAGGACTTACTTCCTGCCTGCATCTGAGCCCCTGGATGCCCAGCAAAGGCAAAAGAGCAGCCCAGCCAAACTCAATACCCCAAGATGTTAAGCCACTTGCCCCACACACGATGGGGCAAGTGCATGAGCTGAAATGAGAAACCAGGTCTCCTGGCTGGATTAGATACGGCAATCACCCAGATTTATAAAGGAAGCCAGAAGAATGTCGTCTCTACACACATACACACACAGGTACACGCACACACAGAAAACCTTCTACCTGGAGCCCACCACCCTGCCAAATGGATTCTCAGGGGAAGACACACAGACCTCAGCTCTCTTGCCTGGGGTCCTAGAGCAGAAGACAAAACCTCTGGGGTCAGAGTCCCTGACCCCACTCACTCAAGAGGCTGATGGGAGAATTGATCTATCTGAAAAGGCAAAGATGAGTGCTGATGTTGCAGTGTGGGCAGAGAACCATGAGTCAGTCCAGCCTGCACTTGAATCCAGGCACTGCCCCTTACCAGCTGTGTGACTTTGGGCTAGTGACTCGACCTCTCTATGCCTATGTTCTGTCATCTATAACTAGACTTAGACAAATATAAGTTGTTATTAATTATTTTCATTATGTTATGAGAATCAGTAGGATGAGTAAGAGTCTGTACTTTGGAGAGGAGATAGACATGAGGTCGAATGCAGGCTTTACTTTTTCCTATTAAGCAATTCACTTGTATTCTCTTTGGCTCTCAATTTTCTCATCTGTACAATGGGTTAGTAAAGTATCTATTCTCCCTGAGGTTGTTTTGATCTCAATCTTCACAAGATATAAACATGCATAGGAAGAAACAATAATAAGTATCTTGGAGGTAAGAAAGGACTTGGTTGTAAGTTTCCCTAAAGCAAGGATCCATCCTTCAAATTCCCCATTCCCTAAAACCAGACCTTGCTCGGCCAGCCACTGTCCCTAGCTTGAGGAAAAAATGGGGCTGTGCTGCCCACCTGGCACCTACCCTCCCTGCCAGGCTGGTCCAAAAGAACCTCCTTCTTGGCGATGATGCTGACTGCCAAGGTGAAGGCCGAAGTCACATAGTAGCGCCCCAGCTCCGCAAGGATGTCCACACCACATCCCTCTGGGAAGTACAGGTCCAAGGCTGAGTTGATCACAGAACAAATCTGGTGGTAGGGGGATGGGAGACAATTCCATATTTGAAATGTGGGGTTTACATACTAAGGACTTGCTATAGCTCCAAGTGTATTTCTTTTTTTTTTAACAACTTTTTCTCTCTTTTTTTAAGTTTATTTATTTTGAGAGATAGAGAACGAGCAGAGGAGGGGCAGAGAGAGACAGAGTGAAAATCCCAAGCAGGCTCCATGCTGTCAGTGCAGAGACCAACACAGGGCTCAATCCCACAAACCCTAAGATCATGACCTGAGACAAAATCAAGAGTCAGACACTTAACTGACTGAACCATCCAGGCACCCTTCCAAGTCTATTTCTTGAAAGCTTCTTTGATTTCAGAAAGAAGGACTTGGCAGCTGCTAAGTTCCCAGCTGGGGACTACAGACAATTGGCCAAGAAGGTAGGAGGCAGAGAGAGCTGGGTCAAGACTCTTATACTCATGTAAGTCAACTTCCTCAACGCCTACATTATGGGAGGAGGTAGTCTCAGATTCCAGAAGCCCTGATATGGAACTTTCTTTTATAAATGACCAATCTGTTAAAAGACATGTTTTTTGTTTTTTGTTTTTTCACAGAAAATAAAGAGAAGAAAAAAGATCAAAACCACCCTTAATTCTATCATGCAGATTGTTAATCATTGTTAACTTTTTGGAGTAGTCCCTTTCTTTTTTTTCTCTTTGATACAAATGCCATTTTTATTATAAACATAATAGGGATATATATATATATTATAACCTTTTACTCAACAGATTCTGTGAATGACCTCAGTGGGTAAGTCATACAAACGTTTCATAATTTAACCAATTCCCGAGTGTTAGATGGACCAGGAAAGTCCACTGGACTTTTGTTATGAACACCGCAACAATGCTCATCTTTGAAGCTCTTTGTGTCCATCAGGGGTTATTTTCTTAGGGTCAGTCCCTGGATGTGGATATTCCAGGACCAGGCTCTTACTAAGGAGAACGACCCCTAGTGGTTAGAGTGGGGATTGCGGCGACACATTTTTTCTTGATTTCATCTTGAGAGGAGTACACAGAAGGTGGGCTTTTCCTTTTCCCGCCCTCCCCTTTCATTTCTCATCAGCTCACCCAAGGGAGAACAGAGCGTACCAGGCCCTCAAAGAGTTTTAGGACTTAGCAAATAACACTGGTTAAGCTTCAAATTTGTGCATGGGCTAGAGACAGGCAGAGCTGGGACTCAGAAAGTGACATAACCTCCAAGAACCTCAGTTTGCTCAGCTGTAACACAGGGCTAATAATAAGATAGTTCAGGGGTTCCTAGGTGGCTCAGTAGGTTAAGCATCAGACTTTGCACTGACAGCGAAGAACCTGCTTAGGATTCTCTGTCTCCCTCTCTCTCTCTGACCCTTCCCCACTCACGTGCTTGCTCTTTCTCTCTCTCTCTCTCAATAAATAAACATTAAAAAAAAGATAATCCAGGTAAAGCACCAAGCACAGTATGCAGCACATAGGACCCACTCACAGTGCCCAGTACACACCCCCCACCCCCCACAGAGCCCAGTACCACACTTCTGACCCCAGGATTACCTCTTCGAATCTCACTTTGGCCCCCTCCAATCCAGGGAAGCCACCACCAAGGTCCAGGATGTGCATCCTGTGGCCCAGCTCAGTGCCCATTTCAAACACAAGCCGGGCGTCTGCGATGGACTGAGTGTAGGCCTGAAGGTCAGGACAGCCAGTGCCAACGTGAAAACTGAGGAGGGAGGAAGAGACTTGGCTTACGTGCAGGGCCCCAGGTGCCACCAGCTCAGCCCCAGCCAGGAGCAACCTTGGACAGGCACATTGGACACTGTGCCCATTCTACAGATGTAGGGACTGAGGGTCTCAAAGGTTAAATGCATTTCCAAGGGTCTTGTGGAAGTAAGAAGTGGACAAGAGACCAGATCTAAGGTCCGCTGGTATTTGGTGTCCCTCCCTTCCCTTTGTGCTGCCACTAGGGCTGAGCCTTCTGGGATGAGGACCAGGGCCCTACCGTCAGCCAGGTCTGTATTTACCTGTCAGTGGTGTAGCCTGCCTGTGCTTTCGTTTCCCCATCTATAAAGTGGGGATAAGATCCCACAGGGCTGTGGGATAATGTACCTGAAGCATTTAGCACAGTGCCTGGCATATCCTAAGCACAGGATCAATGAAAACTATACTGTTAGGCCTTTATTATGACTTCTTCCATATCCCTGCAAGAAAAGAGGCAGAGCAAAGATGTGGCTGCATAACCTTTGGCCTACAGGCTGGTCTAATTCCTGCAAAGACAGGTCTCTCTGGGAACCTCCAAGGACAAGACCTTGTGGGGACCATGGGGTTGAGTCAGCGGGACACTCCAAACCTTCTTTCCAAAGAGAGGAAAGTCTCCGATAGCAGGACTCTAGGCCTGTGGCCTGAGGACTCTGTGCCTCTGATGGCAGGACTCGATGGCCTCCTTTGGAGGCCCTGAGGGGGCTCTTGTACAGAGTTGATTAATTCCTGGGAAAGGGGCAGCAGGCCTGGCAGGGGTGGTGGGGCCTCCAGGTACTCACCTCACACCCACCACCTCCATGTGGCTCCTCTTGGCATTTTCAAGCAGGTGTCTGCAGGATTTCAGCGACGCCCCAAACTTGAAGCTCAGGCGGCTCGGGGAGTCCTCAGCAGCGATGTGTAGAACCATCCTGAGGAGACAGGTACCTCTGCCGGGTGGACCCCACCTCCCCCTACCCCAGCCACGTCCTCTCCGAGAAAAGGGGTGTAAACTCAGAGCTGCCCGCCCCGCAGGTCCCTGACCCCTTCATGTCCCTGCACTGCCGGTCAGCCTCCAGGGCCTGTCAAGTCCATTCTCTGAACGTCCCTGGGCCCATCCCTAGGCCCCTGCCCTGGTCCTGACCTCCTCAGTCCTCTCCAGAAGCTCCGCCTCTTCAACCAGCCTCCACACCAGCCGGACTTTTCCAACTTTTCTTGCATGAGAGGCACCACTTTTTAAACACAGTCTTACTGAGAACCCCAATATCATTTAAAACAGACAAAATGAAAGCTGCTTTGGGTGAACCAGAGTGGTCCAGCCACCTGGCCTCCCCATCATCCCGAGGAGGCCCTCCCTGGAATCCCCAGGGTTTCAAGTGACCACGTGCAAGCCACAGCCCGAGCAGAATGTCCAGCCCTGACCCCTGCCAGAGCCCATTTGCACCAGGCCCCTGCCCTGTGACCGTGTTGACCAACATTCACTGTTGCCCTCGCCCCGCACACATGGTATGTTCCAGCCACACCAAATTCCTGCTCATGTCTCAAACGCCCCCTGCTGTTTCCGACCTCCATGCGTTCCTTGCTTCAGCAGTTCACTCTGATGCACTGTCTGTGCGCCCTCCTAGTTCTTTTCACCCCTCAGGCGCACCTCAAATGCCACCTCCTTGGCGCAGCTTTCCTGACCACCCCCTGTTGCTCTCGGCCCGCGACTTTGACCTCCATAATACCGTGGGCTTTGCTCTGCTCGGGCTGTAATGGTTATTCTTGCCTTTGTCCTCGTCAGGCCCTGGCATGCTGGGTCCAGTCCAGGAGTGCCCGCCCCAGCCTCCCGTGAGTGTGGCCGGGTCCAGGGCAGGGTCCTCTGCTCCACCACTACCCCGCCCATGCCCGCTGTCCTCACACTCGGCCCAGCCCCCCACGTGAGCGGTCCTCGGCTTACTTGGCACTGGGGTGGCTCTTTACCACCTTTGCCAGCTCCAGCTCGTTGTCAAAGCTCAGCAGCCGGACCCCATGCTTGGCAGCATACTTGATCTGTGCAATTTGCTTACAGGGGTTGGCGTAGATGATCTTACCGGCGGGGATGCCAATACGCTGGACCAACTCCATCTCTGCCTGTGGGGTCCCAAAGGTGAAGGTGAGGAGGCTCAGGGCCCACCGGGCCCACAGAAGCCGAGAAGCACAAACGAGGGGCAAAGTCATAGCTACGCATGGGGACGTCCATAAGGAGGGGGCCTCATTTTCACACAACAGAGACATGAAAATCGGGACTCACGCTGGTTCACCATTCTCGGACAGGCAAGGCTGCCACAGCCAGCCACGCAGGTAGCACACTGTGCAGTTGAGGGGGGGGACGTCCCATCCGCAGAGGATACATATGGTAGATTTATATATTTGTTACAACTTCCCGGCAGTAAAGCCTCTCATCCTGACAAAATCAGTGTATTCATCACAACAACTGTCTTAAGGGATATATTTCCTAATTCACACAAAGACATGACATGGAGTCATAACGGCCCTGACAGTAGGCATGTGACACATTTTCCTGACAGATTTAACGTTTAAAGAATATCCCTTGATGTGGTGGAGAGTTCACCGAACCAAGTCATCCCACATCCAAAGTCCTGCTGTGCGCGTACCACTGTGCCGGGGGACCCTGGCAAGCCCCTGTCCCCGAGGGGCCTCGTCTTCCTCACTTTTACGGAACACCGTTCCATGAGATTGCTGCATTCATGGTACAGACAGTGATGATGATGAGAGCAGCCATCGTCACTGAGCGCCCACCACAAGCAGGCACCGAATGCGATGTTAGTAAACCTTTTCTGTAAAGGGCCAGTGAGCAAATGGTTTAGGCCGCGTGGGCCATGTAGGTTGTGTGACAACTACTCAAGCCGCCAGAGAGAGTGCATAAGTGAACGAGCGTGGATGTGACCCAGTCAAGCATCACAAGATCAGGCAGTGGCCTGGATGTGGTAACCATCCATGGTTTGCCAACCCTTGCTTTGGATTAACTATCTTATTTACCCCTTAGAATAACCCCATCATCAGAGGGGCACTGGATCCACTCTATAGAGAAAGAAACTAGTACTCAGAGAGGCTATGCAGCAACAAGGAGGCAGGGCCAGCTTTCAAACTCAAGTCTGACTCTCCATGATTAAGGGAAGGAAGTCAAGAGGAAGCCAGTTCTGAAATGCTATAGCAGGCACAGGGCCGTTTTTAGCCACTCTGAGTTTTTGATAAGACTCAAAGGGCGCCTGGGTGGCTCAGTCGGCTAAGTGTCTGACTTCAGCTCAGGTCATGATCTCACAGTTCATGGGTTCAAGCCCCGCATTGGGCTCCATGCTGGCAGCTCAGAGCCTGGAGCCTGCTACAGACTCTGTGTCTCCCTCTCTCTCTCTGCCCCTCCCCTGCTCATTCTCTGTCTCTCTCTGTCCCTCAAACATAAAAGTAAAAAAAAAAATTTATAATAAGACTCTAATGTAAATTTAGCAACTTTTCAGCACGAGGTACTACTGTGAGTTATCCCATGTGATGCCAGTAACTGTCCTATGAAGTATTTATTGGCCACATTTTACAGAGGACAAAATCGAGTTCAGAGGACTCCACCTGCCTGCAGAAACACAGGTAGTAAGGAGCAAAGTGGGACAGGGCTGGCGTTGCAGCCATCACAGCTTGCTTTCAAAGACCCTGAGTCTGAGTGGACATGAAAACGTGTTTTTGCTCCCAGCTTCACCACATGAGGTAAGAGAAGAAGCAATGGTAGCAATTTGGGACTTGGGATTTAGCTTCGATTATACTTAAACAGTATATACTTAGATATATATACTTATACTTAAACAGTAACTACTGTTACTCATTGAAGGATTACCATATGCCAGTCATTGCATTAAATATTTTATATACATGGGGCATCTGGGTGGCTCAATTGATTGAGCATCTGACTTCAGCTCAGGTCATGATCTTGTGGTTCACAAGTTCTAGCCCCACATTGGGCTCTATGCTGACAGCTCAGACCCTGGAGGCTGCTTTCAGATTCATTGTCTCCCTCTCTCTCTGTCCCTCCCCTCCTCATGTCCTGTCTCTCTCTCTCTCTCTCTCTCTCTCTCAAAAATAAATAAAAACATTAAAAAATATATTTTATATACATTTTCATTTAATCCTCATAGTAATCTTATGAGACAGGAAACAGAGACAGAGGCTCAGAGAGGTTAAGTGACTTGTCCAAAGTCTCACAGCTTTCGAGTGGCAAAGCTGACAGGACTGCCAGACTTTAGCCTACACCAGTTCCTGGCCACAGTACTGTAATGGAAAATTCAACCTCAATACTGAGTTGACAAGTGTTTCCTGACTATCTATTAACATGCCAGCCTCTATGACTGGTGCTAAAGAAAACAAGTGGTGAGTAAAATAAAGTCTCTGACCCTGTGAAGCTTTCAGGTTGGGGAAAGTGGGATGGTGAGACCCAGGTGTGAGGAGTGAAGGACAGCTTTTCTGAGGGTCAGAAAATTAAGCTGAGCTCCACAGGAGGTCATATCCAGGGGGAAAAGGAAGGAAAGAATGTTTCTGGTAGAGGAGACAGCCCGTGCAGATGTCCTGAGGCAGAATGTGCTCGGCCTAGTCAAGGAAGAGAGAGCGCTGGGGGGGCCTGGGCAGGGGGAGCGCAGTGGGGGAAGATAAGGCTGCAGGGGGGTGGGCTGATGTGGATTTATATTTTACCCTGCGAGTCACGGGAATCCGTTTGAAGGGTTTCACGAGGGGAAACGACATGGTCAGATTTGCATTTTAAATGCAAGGTTTAAATGCGTATCACTCTGGCTACCATGTGAACTCAGGGCTCAGGAAGGGCCGAGAGGATTCTGGAGGGACCGGTCACCATTGCCCTGGGTGAGGTAACAGATGGGGGAGTTGTGCTCTGGAGGCAGGGCTGGCAAGCGTGGTGGTGGATTGCAATGTGGGCATGTCTGACTCCACGCCCTGTAGGCCGAGGGGCCCTTCTCGAAGGGTGAGATCATGAGTGCATTTGAACACCCGGGTTCCGGGCACCCTGTGGTATCAAGTCAGCTGCTGGGTAGAAGGTCTGGGCTGGAGATCAAAATGCGGGAGGTGGTGGCACATTGATGGTATTCAGGGCCGTGGAAGGAGATGAAATTCCATAAGAGGAAGGAGAGTTTACAAGAGAAAGGGAGCCTGAGACAGAATCCAGAGGAATCTCCCATTTTGAGAGCAGGAAGTCAGCACCTGGGACCTATGGAGAGGGAAGGAGAAAGAATGCGTCCAGAAGAGGGGGAACGATACACAGATTATAACATCACTCCCATCACAGCAAACCTTGCCTCGCAATTCATGTCTGTACAGGAGAAGGGTGTCGGGTGTCAGAGGCGCCCCGTGTGAGGTGGGGCAGGTGCGGAGCTGTGTCCCCCATCAGTTGATTTGCTGCTGAAGGCTTTACAACTGGGAGCATAGGTGACTGTTGAGTTTTTTTAAAAAGAATGTCACAAATGAGGAATTGCTATTTAGTGGGCATAAAGTTCCAGTCCTGCAAGATGAATTAAGTCCTAGAGATCTGTAGAACTCTGCCTATATAGTTAAGAATACTATATTGTACCCTTGAAGATTGGCTAAGAGGGTAGATCTCACATTAAGTGTTATTATCACAAAAACAAACAGTCACTGTGCTGAATGCTGTTGAGAATCAAGCTAATAAGAGGACCTGTGTCCCCGACAAGGTCTAAATGCATCAACATGGACAGATTTCCAACACCTGCTGAGTTTAAAGCTATTGAGACACAGTACCCACCACATAAATATCTTTTATATTTTGTATATTTTCTATGGATCATATTTGTAAGTATTTTTTAAGTACCACATACCCACCAAACTCAATCTCATAATGGTGATTATCTCTGGAGACATAAAGCCAATGGCCTACGTGTGTGTGTAAGTGAATCAACGGGTGATTTGAATAATTCAAAGTGAATGTTGAAAATAAAGTGCTTACTGGATCCTGGAGATCTCTGGGGACGTTGGTAAGAGGAGATTCCTCAGAGTAGTGACAGTGGCAGTGGGGAAGCAGTGGCTCAGATGCAGGTGCTGAAGCAAAGAGCCAGGTGCACGCAGACAGGCGAGTGTAGACAGCTCTGTTTGGCCGTCAAGTGGGAGCATGGGACCGGGCAGGGGGGTGGTATGGAGTCCCGGGAAGGCTTTTTAAGATGGGAGGATGCTGATAGAGACTGCAAGAGAAGGCAGGATGGGGGCAGGGGAAGTGACAGAAGGTCCTTGAGAAGGTGGGTGGGTGGACCGTAGCCCCACGCGAGGCGTGGCCTGTGCCCTTGACCTGTCTGTTGCATAACTGTACACCCGGCCCTCGCTCACACCCAGCCCTCCGTCAACCCTCGGCCCTCCGTCAACCCTCCGTCAACGTTGGCCAAGGCGTGGAGCTGTCAGGCGTAGCCACTAGTGATGTCCCACCAGAAGAGGGCAGCCTTGGCCTTTCAAGAAAAGCTGTGCATCCCAGAGCCACCTCTCAGTGAATGTACCCAAAGGCTAGTGATCTTCCCGCCTGCGGGGAGGGGCCTTGGCCTCTCCCAGCCCACTCGTTAGCTAAAGCAATGGTCACCAGCTGGGGCCCAGCTCTGCCATCCTCTCCCCAAGGACAATGGAAAGATGCAGTGAGAGAGCCGGAGACCACCCCCCTGCCACTGGCCCTACTCAAGCGGCCACTGGCCAGTGAGTCCCTCACCCTCTGTGCCTCCTTTCCTGTATGTTAAATGCTTCCTCACAGGGCTGTTGTCAGAATCAGGGTAATAATAATTACCTCACAGGGTTGTTGCGATAATAAAATGAGATCACCTACAGAAAACGCTCAGCAAAGTGCCTGGCCCGACAGAAGCACTCAGCAACGGTACATGCTTTTAATGTCCCTGTGGACTTCAGGATCCTTCTGAGCCCTAACACCCCACAACTCTGCTCTTTGTGGAGACTGGCCCTGAGCCAGAGGGCCAAGCACAGTGTACCACCTCTGGGTTTCCAGATGCACAGGAGGTCCTTGACCCTAGACTGAGAAGGCTGGAAAAGGATCCCCTTCCTCCTCTCTGAGAGCAGAGCCCCCAGCGTGCTGCAGGGGGGGGGTCCTGGTCCTGCTACTGGCAAGCTGTGCGTGGCTGGCCGATGGTTTCCTCAACTGTAAAATGGCTATCTCTCTCCCCATGCACCTCCCTTCATGTGACACACGCACGAAACTAGGTGTGCAAAGCAAGTGCTAACGCAAAGGGGCTTTGCAGTGACAATAGGGGTGGACTCAGCTTTCACTCACTAAGAGCATGAATATTCGTCTTTGATAAAGGTTAACCTTCTCATTCTCACTGTTCCACCATGGTGCACACCTCTTTCCCACCCAGAATCTTCCTACCCCTGTCATCCTGCCCAGGCTAGCTCTCCTTCTTTCTCCTCCAGGGCCCCCTTCTAGAATCCTCCTCACTAACCAAGAGGTTAAAGAGGAAAATGAAAAGCACATGGAAGCCAATGAAAATGATAACACCACAGCCCAAAACCTCTGGGACGCAGCAAAGACGGTCATAAGAGGGAACTATATAGCAATCCAGGCCTTCCTAAAGAAGGAAGAAAGGTCTCAGATACACAACCTAACCTTACACCTTAAACAGCTGGAAAAAGAACAGCAAATAAAACCCCAAACCAGCAGAAGACACGAATTAATAAAGATTAGAGCATAAATCAATGCCATAGAAATCAAAAACATGGTAGAACAGATCAATGAAACCAGGAGCTGGTTCTTTGAAAGAATTAACAAAATTGATAAACCACTAGCTAGTTTGATCACAATGAACAAGGAAAGGACCCAAATAAATAAAATCAAGAATGAAAGAGGAGAGATCACAACCAATACTGCAGAAATAACAATAATAAGAGAATATTATGAGCAATTATATGCCAATATATTGGGCAATCTGGAAGAAATGGACAAATTTCTAGAAACATATAAACTACCCAAACTGAAACAGGAAGAAATAGAAAATTTGAACAGACAATAACCAGTAAAGAAATAGAATTAGTAACCAAAAATCTCCCAGGGGCGCCTGGGTGGCTCAGTCAGTTGAGCACCTGACTTCGGCTCAGGTCATGATCTCGTGGTTCATGGGTTCAAGCCCTGCGTTGGGCTCTGTGCTGGCAGCTCGGAGCCTGGAGCCTGCTTCGGATTCTGTGTCTCCCCCTCTCTCTGCCCCTCCCCCACTCACACTCTGTCTCTCAAAAATGAACAAATGTTAAAAAAAATTTTTTTCATAAATTAAAAAAAAAATCTGCCAAGAAACAAGAGTCCAGGGCTGGATGGCTTTCCAGGGGAATTCTAACAAACATTTAAAGAAGCATTAGCACCTATTCTCTTGAAGCTGTTCATAGAAATGGAAGGAAAACTTCTAAACTCATTCTATGAAGCCAGCATTACCTTGATTCCAAAACCAGACAGAGACCCCACTAAAAAGGAGAACTACAGACCAATTTCCCTGATGAACATGGATGCAGAAATCCTCAACAAGACATTAGCCAACCGGATCTAACAATACATTAAAAAAATTATTCACCACGACCAGGTGGGATTTGGACCTGGGATGCAGGGCTGGTGCAATATCCACAAATCAATCAATGTGATACATCACATCAATAAAAGAAAGGCTAAGAACCAAATGATCCTCTCAATAGATGCAGAGAAAGCATTTGACAAAATAAGGCATCCTTTCTTGATAAAAAACCCTCAAGAAAGTACGGATAAGAAGGATCATACCTCGAGATCATAAAAGCCGTATAACGAAAGACCCATCGCTAATATCATCCTCCCTGGGGAAAAACTGAGAGCTTTCCCCCTAAGGTCAGGAACAAGACAGGGATGTCCACTCTCGCCACTGTTATTCAGCATGGTATTGGAAGTCTTAGCCTCAGCAATCAGACAACACAAAGAAATAAAAGGCATCCAAATCGGCTGGGAGGAGGTCAAACTTTCACTCTTCTCAGATGACATAACACTCTATATGGAAAACCCAAAAGATTCCACCAAAAAACTGCTAGAACTGATCCACGAATTCCCAGCCATATTGCTGACAAGGGTTTAAAAGGAGTTCCCCTAAAAATAATCATTACTAACCATTAAAAAAATAGCAGTAATGGGGCACCTGGGTGGCTCAGTTGGTTAAGCGTCTGACTCTTGATTTCAGCTCAGGTCATGATCCTGCAGTTCGTGAGTTCGAGCCCTGCCTCAGGCTCCATGCAGAGCCTGCTTGGGATTCTCCACCCCCCTTCTGCCCTTCTCCCCCTCCCTCAAAATAAATAAATGAACATTTAAAAAAAATTTTTTAAATAACAATAATGACAACATCACAAAGCAACAACGCACCGGGTTTGCTCTCACCTCAGGGCCTTTGCACTTGCTGTCCCCTCTGCCTGGAATGTTCTTCCCCCAGTTCTCCACCTGGCTTGACCCTTTGCTTCCCTCAGGTCTATATTCAAATGTCAGTGAAGCCTTCCCTGACCAAACTATATAAAAGTATAATCCTCCCTCCCAACATTTCCTACTTCCCTTCCCCATCTCAATTTTCCCTGTAGCATCGACCATCTTATAAAATAATATAGATTTTCATTGTTGAACTTGTTTTTTAGAAAGCAAGTTCCATGAAAGAGGGGCCTTTTTGTTTTGTTTGTTTCATTCACTCTCTAAATCCCCACCTGAAATAGGACTTGGCCCCATGATAGTTGCTCAAAAAAGGTTTGCTGAATGAATAAATATATCCATAGCTATGCTCTGAAGAAAATGTTATAGCTTAAAGGCTTTTATCAACTAAGAACAGGATGAAAATGATAAGCTAAGCGTTCTCAACTCTGGGACAAGGGAGCCTGGCTTGCTCAACACTGTGTTGCCATCCCAACTTACACACTGACCAGCACATCGTAGTTCAACGACTAGAGAATGATAGTAAATAAGCAAAATAAATCTAGAGACAGCAAGAGGCGATTAAGACAACAGCATTAATCGAATTAGAAGGGCAGCAAAATGGGCAACACAACAGAATTCTCAAAGGAATAGTTGAGAAAATGTACTGTCACACATTAATAAGACTATAAAACAAACAAATAATGATAAAAGGTGTTTTCGTTTTGTTTCACTTTAATCAAACATTTTATACCATGTATAGCTCTAGGCCAAGAAGCTTGAAAATCTCCATTGAAAAGGTGACCCACCTACCCAGAGACACACAAGTTTCCAGTTTAGAACTTCCATGCCTGTTTTGCCCTCCCTCATCCGTTAACCGCCTCCTGAGTGGGTGGCCCTTCCCAGAGGGCAGGGGCCAACTGCAGGCCACCCCTGCTTCCCCGGGGTGGGGAGGGGGGGGGGACACCCGCAGCAGCCCAGCCATGTGTGTGTTGAGTAGGCAGCGAGGGGCAGTGCGCCAGTGGGGGGCACGGGCTCACCTTGTTGGCACAGCTGAAGCCCAGCCCCAGCTCGGCCAGGACCTTCAGCACACCTGGGCTGCTGTTGCACTTGACAGTGTAAAAGGGCCGGACCCGCGGCAGGCACTTCAGAAAGCAGAAGTGCCTCCTCACGACGGCACCCAGGTCGGCCACGAAGAAGGCAGCAACATCACCCTGCACGAGAAGGGTAAATGTGAGGCCCCGCTCAGCCCCCTCCTGCTGCGGGCCATCTATGGTCCTCCCAGGTACCTGTCCCGAGCCTGAGCCCGGCTCCGCCACAGCCACACTGCTCTAAAAGTCTCTGCACAGAAGGCAGACTCTTCAGCCTGCGTTCAGGGGTTCTGTGATCTGGCTCCAGCCCCTCCCCTCGCTACAGCTCAAGCTCCAGCTGCAAGCTGGAGTGTTTTCCCAACTCCAAGCTCTGGTTCCCACCGTGCCCTTCACGCAGAAGACCCTTTCTCCGAAAAGGCAATCCACCTTCAAGTTTCAGCTCAAATGCCACCTCCCCCAAACCAATAAAGCAATTCTGCCTTTAATGCTCTCACTGCATTTTGCACACGCATCCAAAGTATCGGAACTGTGTACACATTCATCTGATAAATCCCTGTGGGCCAAAGCTATGGCCTGCAGCCCACTGTCTTCCACATATAGGTGGTCGCTGAAGCCTTGAGCTAATTCCACGGCACTGCAACCCATGCCTGTGAGCTGGGCAGCAGATCTGCTGAGGGCTGAACATGAATGAGACTGTGGGTGAGACAGCATCACTTCAACCCTCATTGGGACTCAGTTTCCTGTTTATGGAGACTTTTTTACTGAAGCCCATTTGGTGTCTGACATTATGCTAAGGGACAGAGATGACCAGACAGGGCTTGGGTCTTGAAGAGAACAAAAAACCCTTTAAGAAATTACAAGCCCGTCCAATAAACTCGACTGGAGTTCCTACAGAAGGCAGTGGAAGCCACGGAGAAAGGGACATAAAAAATCCGCCTGGGAGAGTAGGAAAAAGTAACACTGATGAGTAATGAGGAAGGACAGAAACAGAGCGAGAGAGGCCGGCAGAAGGGCATTCCAGGCAGAGGGAAGAGCCCAGGAAAATGGGGCGACAACAGAGCACATGGCATCGCTGGGGAAAATACCAGCAGTGGTTGGGCTCTGATGGAGCATGATAGATGGTGGGGAAAGCTGGGAGAGGGACTGTGAAGACAGAGAGTTCTGGCTTGGCCCTGCTGGTCGCGGGGAACCGCCAAACAGTTCTGAGTTTGAGCGTGGCCGTGATAAAGTGGGAGCAGGCAGGATGAGGCAGGCAGGATGAGGCAGGGAGGAGGTTAGAGGGCCTCTAGAGAGATGAGGCCTGATCTACAAAGCCAGGGCCTCGGAAGACCACAGGTGGTGGTCAGAGCTTGGTGACGCGCCAATGAGAGGGGTGTGGGTGGGGGAAGCAGGAGTCCCAGGTTTCTGACCCAGAAGGCTGGGTAGGTGGTGGTGGTGGTTCATCAGGGCAGGGCAGGCAGGAAGGGCAAAGTTTGGGGACGAGGACAAGGAAATGGGGATACAATGAGCCCGTCTCCGGCCAACAGCAAGGACTGAACACCAAATAAGTGAGGGAAGATGAAGGCCTGAGAAGTCCTTTGGGAGAAAGCAGCTGGGCCTGCACAGGGAACAGGGGACCCACCCCCGCTCCCAGCGGCTCACCGTGGTGGCCTGTGAGGCCCCCAGAGTGAGCTCCTCCAACAGGTCTCGGGTGCTGAAGCCCTCCTCCACCATCACAAAGTCCGTTTCGCTCAAGTAGCCAGCCATGCCAAGAAGGAGGAGCCGATGGGCTGGATGGAGCCGCAGCCCCGCCGCCTCAGAAAGTATGCAACACACTGCAGGGAGGGGAGGTGTAGAGTGAGGGAGCTGCTGGAGGGGGTTGCCCTCCGCTGCCCTCTCTGACCTCCCCCAAGCCAGGGCTCTCAGTCCTGTCACACCCGCCGCCAGCACAAGCCTGGGGAGCTTGAGTTCACTGGGAAGTGTGGGGACGATCAGGAACCCTGTACTGCGACAAGGCATTACATGCCTAGATGTCATTCACTGCCTCTCCGAGCCTCAGTTTCCCAATCTGTAAAATGAATGTATTATTTTGGAGGTCCTTTTCAGTTATGAAACTCGGGTTTTAGCAAAAAGGGAAAGAACGAGAGGGTACAGGAAAGCCAAGAAGCTCCAGTGGGGAAGTTTTCAGGGGACCCTCAGTCTTGACCACGCCCAACTAAGAGAGTGGCCCCACCAAGGAGTCTCAGCCCGAGAGCAAGAGCTTAGGTTCGAGTCTGCCCTCTGCTGCGTGACATTGGGTACTCCCTAGCCTCAGTTTCACCGTTTCGAAATGGAGGGCCAGGCTGGTCCTGACGTGCTAGGGTTCTAAGGGTGCATGGGGCCACATGGTGGGTGGGGGTCGCAGGCTCCCGGGAGGGAGCCGAAGGCTGAGGTTCTGTCCTGGTGAGCCCTCCCGAGTGCAGGGCCGAGGACCCGCCCCCCACACCGCCTTACCAAGCCCGGTCCTCCTTCGCGGGGGCCAGAGCCAGGCGCGCTGCTAGGGGGGGTCGCCGGTGACCTCGAAACTTGTGCAACACCCCGAGGAGGAGTGGCAGTTGCGGAGCCGAGGCCCCTGCTGAGAGGAGGCAAGGGGGCCGGGGACAGGTCAGCACTGGAGCCGAGGGCGCCCGCTCCCGGAGGCTCCCCGAGCCACTCCCCGCACTCGCCTTAAAACGCATTTACACGGCTTCGGCCCATAGGTCTCCCCAGCGAGTGAATCGGTTCCTCGGCGCCTCCGCTCGCCCTCTCCCCCCCGGCTCGGGCAGCGCGGCCTGCGCCCCGCCCGCCCAGCAGCCACCGACCCCACGCCCCTCCTTCAGCCTGCCGTCCGCTTATATAAGCCCCGCCCGGGCCCCGCCCCTGGGCCCAGGCCCCGCCCCTCTCGGCCCCCTCTGTAGCCCTGGCAACCGGGTGCCGCCATCCCATTGGTCGATTCCGACAAAAAGCATTGAGCTCTGCCACCCTGTTTCGCAAACCTGTGTAAGCTTCAGCCCTCCCAGCGGAGCTGGCTTCGCGGCTCCCCACACTGGGAAATGGCAACTGCAGGGCCGCCGCCTCAGAATCCCCAGCGCCTACGCGGTGGGACGCTTAGATCCTGGATCTTGGATGTTAGCGAGGGGCAGGAAGCCAGGAGGTTTCCTATTTGCTCCGGGAAATCTTTTCTGTGACGACCTCCACTCTCCTCTCCCCTGGTGATCTGCTCACTCAACCCTCAACGCCCAGGTCAAATGTCATCTCCTTGTCATCTCCTTTTCTAATAAAATCCTTTTTATTTAATTAACCTCTTCCAGCATCTTCTCTGATTCCTCCAACTCAAAACCCAGCTAACATGTCTTCAGAGAGCCTCCTTGTGACCTTCCCAGCTCAGGGCAATCCCTTCCTTCATCCCACCCTCTGAATGGGGCAAATGCCTACTCACCTCTCAAATGAAATGTCTCCTCCAGGAAGCATTCTCTGAATTCCTCAACTCAAAACATTTCTTCTCTTCTATACCTGACAAACTCCTGTTCACCTATCAAAGTACACTCACTATAATGTCACCTTCCCTGTTGAGCCTCCCATGACCTTCCTAGCCTGCAGGGACAATGGAACTCACAAAGGTTATATCTGTGTGTCCCCCTCACTCATATGTCTCTTGTTACCCAAAGCATGAGATTCCTGTTGTTTTACACTTCTTGTTTGGTTACACTTCTCAGCTGTTTTGTGAGCTCCCAAGGGCAGGAATTGAGTGCCTGACTTCTCAGAGTGCCCAGTGACTGGTATAAACAAAAGTGCTGAAGAAGATTCAGTATCAGTGTTACTCAAAAGCGATTTCAAAAGTTCATATGAGGAGCACCTGGCTGACTCAGTCGGTAGAGCACGTGACTCTTAATCTCAGGGTCGTGAGTTCAAGCCTTATGTTGGGCATGGAGCCTACTTAAAAAAAAAAAAAAAGGAGAAGAAGAAGTTAAAAGTTTATCTGAAGCAGTGATTGTATAAGAACAGCCAAGACATTCTTGGAGGAAAAAAAAAAAAAAAGAGGACTTCCTCTACCAGGTATCAAAATATGTTATAAAGCTGTGGACTTTAAAACATCATGGTGCTCTGCAGGAAGAGACAGCTGTAGAACAGTCTTCTGCGTATTGGATAATTTGATACATAATGAGGGCAGCATTTCAAATCAGTGCAGCCAAAGGGCTTTTGGTCTAATGTATGTGTTTGTCCTGCCTCAGTATCTCCCTAGGGCATTCTGCACAACCTAATCAGAAAGTGCTTAGCGCACATATGGTATACACCATGGAGTATGGAAAAGCCGTTTTCTGCTCCCTGCTCAGCCTGGCTGCATGACTCCTTGGTTGGGTCATCCTGCTTAGACCAAGTTACTTGTGCCTGGTTTGATTACCCCACTGTGAACTGAGAGGGTTCAGACTGAATGAATTCTCTAGGTCCTTCTGCCTGGAACCTCCTTGCTTTCTATACATAGGAACAGTCTTTCAGGGGCAGCCAGCTTTACAGGATGGGTCGTTTGCAGGTCCATGCTTTGAGAGATTTGTAGTCATTTGCACCATAGTATGAATTAGTGACATCTATTTTGAATTGAACATCTACTGATGGGGAGGGGGTAGACCAGCATAGCCATGGCAGAAACCTTGAAGGGAGACCTCAAGAAAAGATGACAGTAAGAGAAGAGGAGGGGCACTCAAACAAATTTGGCTGTACTTTTTTTTTTTTTTAGTTGTTCTTTGAGAACAGCTGACTGTACCTGGATACTATGGTCTAAGTCCACCTCACTAGCTCTTTTCATCACCTGGTACATAGTAAGCACATAATGGGCACATTCAATATTCTTGCTGAATGAATCAATAAAGATAAGAAGAAACAAGCTAGAATCCACTCTGTTCATTTGTAATTTGTCAAGGATTAGTAGTCACAGCAGAAAAATCTATAACCTGGACAGGATACAGACACACTGTGGATTTATCTTTTTCCCTACTGGATATGTGATGTCACTGAATCTCCCTGACAACCTTACATCATAGGGGCTATAATTGTTCCCATTTTACAGATGAGGAATCTGAAACTCAGAGAAATTCGGTAACCTGCCCAGGGTTACAAAGCAAGTGAAGGTGGAGCCTGTATTAAACTTATCCATCCTGATGCAACCTTTATGCTTACCTGCCAACCAGTGCCTGAGTATTCTGGCCCCAGCTCAACAAAAGTCACCCAGTCATCCTGCTGGCATCCAACCCAAAGGCTGGTGGCTCCTCTCCTGCCAGCCTCACCTACCACTCTTATATGCGCACAGCCCTCAAAGACATGTTGTTGAAGCAGAACCAAGAGCCTCTGATCTCTGGCCAGGATCATGTCAGTCTATTTCAATCCATTCTTCCTAAACCAATCATAATTCTAGTCACAAACACCACCATAATAAAAATGCCTTACGTGTGCATAGAACTGGAGAGTTTACAAAACACTTTCTGGTTCATCATTTCATTCTGGCTTCCCAATCCTTCGTGGGATTGGATATCAGGTAAATTTAGGTTTGGCTGAAGAAAATAAAAAGCCACAACCCACAAAGCCATAAACAAACACAGGTTTATTCTACCATGTTCACAATATAACACTGGAGGTGGGCAGCCCAAGTCTGGTGTGGCATCCCCACAAAGTCATCAGGAACCAAGGCTCCTCCCCTCTTTCAACTCTGCCATCTTCAGCTCCTCCCTGGCTTCTAGCCTCATGGCCCAAAATGGCTGCTGGAGCATTCCCAGGACTAACATGTAACCAATATGACCAGACAAGTTGTTCATGCCCGGTATCTTCTCTGATTAGTGCCCATCTCCATACTGCTTGTTAACTACGTTAAACACCAGCACTGTATATGGTAGGCATCAGGAAGGCTCACTTCAGGCAGCCATCACCAAATCGCACATTTGTTAATTTCCTAGGGCTCCTGTACCAAAGTACCAAAACCCAGGTGGCTTCAAACAACAGATATTTATTGTCTCACAGGTCTGGAGGTAACGAGCCCCACATCAGGGTGTGAGCTGTGCCATGCTCCTCTGATGGCTCTAGGGGAGAGTCTTCTCCTGCTCACAAGGCTGTCTTCTCACTGTGTGCCTTCACAGCATCTCCCCTGTGTATGTGTCTGATTCTGTGTCCAAACTTCCCCTTTGGGTAAGGACTCCGGTCGTATTGGGCCCACCCAAATGACCTTTTAACCTGATGAACTATGTAAAGACTCTATCTTCAAATAAGATCACATTCTGTGGTGCTGGGGCTTAGAACTTTAACGCAATTGGGGGCGGGGAAGGGTGGAGACACAATCTGACCCATCCCACCACCCCAACACTTCCTTTCACATCATTGGCTAAAACATAGATACTCAGGGCCATGTAGCTGCAAGGAAGGGATGGGGGAGGTGTAGTCGTTAGTTGGGACACATTGTTGCTTCTTCCCACCCCAATAAAGTCAAAATACGGTAAAACTTTGGATTGTGAGTAACTTGTTCTACAAGTGTTCCTCAAGACGAGCAAACATTTCTAATAAACTTTAACTTGATAAACAAGCGATGTCTTGCAATATGAGTTGTACGTGATGCCAAACGTCCCAGGATCACAACTGAGCCAACGATTCTTCTCTCTCTCTCTGTCTCTCTCAGGGGTTGTGGGTTATTGTCTCCCGTGTTCGGATGTTCGGTCTCAGGCCATGGTGTTTGGCAGAAATCAGTGACTTTTCAGAACATTGGAAGGTGCCCACAATTGGCACTAATGTATTTTTTGTCACTTCAAAGCACCTATGGACAACAGTCCTCTGCTTTTCCATACAAGAGTAGGCTTAGGAATGCTCTGCTTCATTCTAGGTCAGGCTGCCTGGCGATATAGACCCTCTCCTCTGCTGCCTTATTGTCAGTTACATTAAACACAGTTGATGACAAGAGTTTATTAATACCGTACTGTAGTCAGCATCCGTGTGAGCATATACAATGGCCCCCATGCAGAAGAAGGGTGAAAAGAAAGGCGGTGAGTAGAAGATGATTACGGTGGAAGTGAAGAGGGAAATCACCGAGAAGTAGGCGTGAGGTATGCAAGGGGCCGAAATTGCAAGAGTTCATAAGACGGCTACGTTGGCCATCGGCACAATATTAAAGAAGAAAGAAGAAATGAGGGGGCTGGACGCAGCAAAAGAAGCAAATATCAAAGCAATGACCACGTGTTCTGGTTTGAATACACAAGGAGCAACTAGCAGGCGATAGTGTGACTAAGAACTTTATCTCCGAGAAGGCAAAAGCCTTGTACGCCGACTTTGTAAGCAAACCACCACGTACGTCAACAGAAAAGGAAGAAGGCTTCAAGGCAAGCAGGGGGTGGTCTGATAACTTTAAGAGGAAAAGTGGCATCCACAGTGTCGTGAGGCAGGGAGAGGCTACGAGTTCTGACGCTGAGGCAGCTGAGGTGCTCGCTACGGAATTCCAGAAGCTCACGGTTTCCAAGTGTTACCTGCCAGAGCAAGTCTTTAACTGTAATGAGACGGGACTTTTTTGGAAAAAGGTGCCAGAGAGGACCTACATTACAGAAGAAGAGAATGCAATGCCTGGCCACAAGCCCATGAAAGACCATCTCACCCTCTTGTTTTGTGCTAATGCAAGCAGGGATTTCAAAGTCAAGTCCCTGCTCATCCTGAGAATCCATGAGCCTTCAAGAAACACAAGGTGCAGAAGGGCCAGTTAAACGTTATGTAGAGGTCCAACAGCAAGGCTTGGGCCACTCATACCTTGTTCATTGAGAGGACCAACGAGGTCTTTGGTCCTAAAAGAATCTGCCATGGGGGCACCTGGGTGGCTCAGTCGGTTAAGCGTCCAACTTCAGCTCAGGTCATGATCTCACGGCTTGTGAGTTCGAGCCCCGTGTCAGGCTCTGTGCTGACAGCTTGGAGCCTGGAGCCTGCTTCGGATTCTGTGTCTCCCTCTCTCTCTGCCCCTCTCCAGCTTGCACTCTGTCTCTCTCTCTGTGTCTCTCAAAAATAAATAAGTGTAAAAAAAATTTTTTTTCCTAAAGGAATCTGCCACTCAAAGCCTTGCTGGTTATGGATAACGCTCCTGCTCATCCTCCAGGCTTTGAGGACGACTTACTGGAGGAATTCGAGTTCATTAAGGTCACGTTCCTTCCTCCCAACGCCACTCCAATCTTCTAGCCCTTGGATCAGCAGGTCGTTTCGAACTTTAGAAAGCCTCACACCAAAGCACTATTTCAGCGATGCTTCGAGGTGACCGAAGGAACAAAACTTACCTTCTGAGAGTTTTGGAAAAATCATTTCCACATTGTGAACTGCCTCAAGATCATCGATAAAGCCTGGGAGGGGGCCAGCAAGAGAACCCTCAATTCTGCTTGGAGGAAACTGTGGCCTCGTTGACTCGGAGGGGCTTGCTCACGAACAGGAGCTGCCAGCTGTCGATGACATTGCGTCCTTGGGGAGGACCATGGGACTGGAGGTGAATGAGGACGACATTCAAGCGCTGGTGGAGGAACATGGCCAGGAGACGAGCACCCACGAACTGATGGATCTGCATCGCCGGCAACAGCAAGAGGTTATGGGGGACATCTCCTCTGCAGAGGAGGAGGGGGGAAAGGTGGAGGAATCCCTCACTTCAAATGAGATTAGGGAGACGTGGGAAACGTGGGAAACTGTGCAAAATTTTGTAGAAAACACCACCCAAATAAGGCTGTCACAGCGCGAGGGAGGAATCTGTTTAACAACAAAGCAACATCACATTTCTGTGAAATCCTCAAAAGGAGGCAAAAGCAAGTGTCACTAGATAGGCTCCTTGTTAACGTTGCGTGAAAAGAAAAAGATTCCATTGAGCCAACAGATAGCAGCGATTCCCGTCAGTGATAGTGAAAGTCGTCCTCCACCATAACCCTCCTCTCTCTTTTCTCCCTCATCCCAGTCACAAAGGTTTTCAGAGGTAAGTGCAGGTGAATTTAGTTTTCTTTATATTTTGTATTTTCTTTATTATTTTGTATTTATATTACAGTATCGTAATCACTTTTGCATGAATATTTTTGGGTTGTGGAATGAATTGTCTGCGTTTCCGTTATTTCTTACGGGGAAATTCACTTTGAGGTACAAGTGCTTTGGATTACAAGCATGTTTCTGGAACGAATGTTGCTCTCAAATCAAGGTTTTACTGTACTAAAGAAGAGGGCACCTGGGTGGCTCAGTCGGTTAAGCATCTGACTCTTGAGTTTGGCTCAGGTCATGGTCTCACAGTTCATGAGATTGGGCTCTGCACTGACAGCCTGGAGTCTGCTTGGGATTCTCTCTCCCTCTCTTTCTGCCCCTTCCATTCGCTCGCTCTCTCTCACTCTCTCTCTCTCTCTCTCTCTCTCCCCCTCAAAATAAATAAATAAACTTAAAAAAAATACTAAAGGGGCACCTGGGTGGCTCAGTCAGTTGAGCGGTCAACTTCAGCTCAGGTCACAATCTCACAGTTCATGAGTTCAAGTCCCGCATCAGGCTCTCTGCTGTCAACGCAAAGCCCACTTCAGATCCTCTGTCCTCCTGTGTCTGCCCTCCCCCACTCACTCTCTCTCTCTCTCTCTCTCTCTCTCAAAAATAAATAAACATTGGGGCGCCTGGGTGGCTCAGTCGGTTGAGCGGCCGACTTCAGCTCAGGTCACGATCTCGCGGTCCGTGAGTTCGAGCCCCGCGTCGGGCTCTGTGCTGACCGCTCAGAGCCTGGAGCCTGTTTCAGCTTCTGTGTCTCCCTCTCTCTCTGCCCCTCCCCTGTTCATGCTCTGTCTCTCTCTCTCAAAAATAAATAAACGTTAAAAAAATTTTTTTTAAAAATAAATAAACATTAAAAATGTTTTCAAAAATTTTAAAAATATTTTTAAAGTTTATTTATTTTTGAGAGACAGAGAGAACAGAGGAGGGGCAGAGGGAGAAGAGAGAGAATGTCGTGCTGTCAGTGCAGAGCCCGGTGTGGGGCTCAAACTCATGAACTGTGAGATCGTGACCTGAGCCAAAACCAAGAGTCGGACGCTTCACCGACTGAGCCAGCCAGGCACCCCTAAATTTTTTTTAAAAAAAAGAAGAAAGAAAAACTAGATATCACATGGAGGCTGGAAACATTACTTCCCCCTTTTACAGACCGGTATACCCATTCAGAGCGGTTCCGGGATTTGAACCACAGGGAGAAGCAGACAGAGAAGTAAATAAACATTGTGGAGCACCTGTTGTGTGACAGGCACCAACCATGCTGAGTATTTACAATGATTGCATTTAATCCTTGGACAGCCCTGCAAGATACACATTAATAGTCCCATTTTACAGATGAGAAAATTGAGGCTAAAGCATATGTCTGAGGCTACATGGCTAGTGAGTAACAGAGCTGGGACTTAACTCTGGTCTGGCAAATTTTAGGCCTATGACTGGGGTCCTGGGAATGAGGCGTGAAGCCAGAACGAAGAATTCTAAGACCAGGCCAAGAACAAATGACAGGAGACCCCGAGAGAGGCTGAAACTCAGAGTCAGACGCAAGATGAACTGGCAGAAATTGCAAACTCCAGGAAGGCATCAGTGAGATGGAGACCCCGAAGCCACCAGAAGTCAGAAGGGGAAGCAGCCTCAGGCATCGTAAGGTCAGCGCTGTCTGCAGGTTAAGGATGGAAACTAGGGGCGCCTGGGTGGCTCAGTATGTTGAGTGTCCAACTTCGGCTCAGGTCACGATCTCATGGTTTGTGGGTTTGAGCCCCATATCTGGCTCTGCGCTGACAGCTGAAAGCCTGGAGCCTGCTTTGGATTCTGTGTCTCCCTCTCTCTCTGCCCCTCCTCCACTCATGCTCTGTCTCACTGTCTCTCAAAAATAAATAAATGTAAAACAAAACAAAAAAAAATTTTTAAATGGAAACTAACAATAACACTAGCCACCATTTACTGAGCATCTTCTAGATTCTAGTTACTGTATTATGTGCTTAATAATAATAATAGCTGGGGTGCCTGGGTGGCTCAGTCGGTTGAGCGTCCCACTTCAGCTCAGGTCACAATCTCACGGTTCACGAGTTCGAGCTCCATGTCAGGCTCTGTGCTGACAGTCAGAGGCCTGGAGCCTGCTTCGGATTCTGTGTCTCCCTCTCTCTCTGCCCCTCCCCTGCTTGTGTTCTGTGTCTCTCTTTCTCTCTCAAAAATAAATAAACATCAAAAAATTGTTTTAATAATAATAATGGCTAACATTGCAGAATACACGACCTTGTAAGATGGATATAACCTTTAATTTTTTTTTTCAACGTTTTTTATTTATTTTTGGGACAGAGAGAGACAGAGCATGAACGGGGGAGGGGCAGAGAGAGAGGGAGACACAGAATCGGAAACAGGCTCCAGGCTCCGAGCCATCAGCCCAGAGCCTGACGCGGGGCTCGAACCCACGGACTGTGAGATCGTGACCTGGCTGAAGTCGGACGCTTAACCGACTGCGCCACCCAGGCACCCCGGATATAACCTTTAACCTCACGGCCTATGAGGTATATGCTGTGGGGATTACAGGGGAGAAAACAAGCAGAAGAGGTTAACCTACTCAAGGTCACCCGGCAAATGTGTGGCACCACTATGCTACCTACATTTCCTCCGTCCTCGCAACAAGCCTGCGAGGTGAGAATTATTACTCTCATTTCACGATGGACGAACCTGAGGCCCAGAGAGGCCAAGTGATTTTCCCAAGAGGACACAGCTGGCACATGGCAGAGCCTGGACTCACCCTCAAGGCTGTACATGGTCAGGAACTTGAAATGGTGGAGCAGACTGTGGACCCAAACCCTGGAACCCGGAATTCTAGGTATTAGTGTGGTGTCTGTGTCCCCTGACACAGAGGCAGGCAGGACAGAGGTCCAGGATGAGGCACTGAGGAGGCAAAATTCAAGTGCGTTGACTGCACATGGGATTATAGTCACACCCCTTCCCTAGACAGACAAAGATGTTAAGATGCTGAATTTCGCAGTTTGGATCTCTTTATTTTCACTCTCTTCTAGGCTGAACACAAATGTGAAAAAAATCGTAATAGTGGCAACAATTAAGGAATTCACACACTCTCTCGCGCCAGACCTGAGTTGTTTCTGACAAAATGTGACAAGAAAACAATGGCAACCAAATAAAAAATACGCAGCCGAAAATTCTCCCTTTCTCCAGCTGCCAGCCCCAGGCAGCGGAACAGAAAAGGCTGTCGTCTCTCCTGAATTCTCCAGTGGTTCTCAGACGGGCATGCATTAAAATCACCTGGAGGCCTTGTTAACACTGACTTCCTTCTAGGCCTCACCCCAGAGGTTGGGATTCCGTAAGTCTGAGGCGGGCTCCAGAATATGCCTTTCTGACAAGTTCCCAGGTGATGCTAAGGCTGCTGGCCCAGGAATCACACTTTGAGAACCCTTGCCTAAATGAACTTGAAACACCGCAGGCCAAGAGGTCAAAGCTATATACTCTTGAGAGAGTCCCCAAGAGGCAGGATGGGACAAAAACCAACCTGGGCTGAATGGCTGTACTGTCTCCAGGTAGCAAGAGAACACATTTCAGGGGTATGTAAGCCTCAGCCCATCTCCTGGCTGTGTGACCTCGGCAAACTTACTTATCCTGTGTGAACCCCGCTGTATTCATCTGTCAAATGGGCATGAGAATGCCTACTTCCTAGAATTGGGGTCAGGAATTCACGAGTATATATAAGCTTTGCCAAGTGCCCGGCACATACATTAACAAATGCATTCTAAGTAGTAGTCATTAGTGTGATTACCCTGAGCTAAGGATGCAGGAGACTAGAGGAGAAAATCCAAAAATGTGTCCGAAGGATATTGCTGGGGCAGGGTGGGAGAAGCAGCAGCCCCCCCCCCCCCCAGGGTGGTTTGTTTGGGGACCCGAGCTGAGGAACACCCAGCAGGGGGGCGGGGGCTCAGGGAGAGTCAGCCCAGAGTAAGGGGGTGGGTGGTAGAATTCTGTCCCATTCCATTCCATTCCCAGAGAAACTGGGACTGAGGCCCGAGTGCTGAGCACTGAGTCATGCAAGCCTCACCCAAGCTTAAATTCTAAGTCACTGTAGTAGTCGTGTTCTCGTCTGGAAAACTGCTCACTCACCCCCAGGAAGAGCGGAGCCAGGCAGCCCTGTCTGTACCCCCGGGGGCTCTCTGCTCCCCTCCCCCACTGCTGACTAAACAGCCCCGAACCCTTAGGCCTCCAGTTAACGCACAAATCAGAGACACAGAGACTGTGCTCAGGTGATAGGTCAGAGGCAGGGTCAGTGGAACCCACTCCAGAGGGAGCCAAAGAGTGCTTTCTTCTTTGAGGCTTCAGGCCACACCTAGCGTCCAGGGAGAGAGTCTGGGTCCTTTGGGAAGGCCCCTTCACAGAGGCCACATGGCAGAGTCCTCAATAACATGGACACCAGACCTCCTGCCCTTGAAAGGCACAGTGTCATTTCCTCTACATTCCATTGGTTAAAGTGGGTTATGGAGCTGTCCCAGATTCAATTGGTTCATTGGGGGCCATCTTGGGAGACTGGCTGCCACAAAAGCCATCGAGTCTCTGTAGTTCCCACGGCCCCAACTCTGTCTGAGTCGTCCTCGTCATCTCTAGCCTGGAGGTCTGCAATAATTTTCTAAGTAATCCCCTTGCATTACTCTTACCTCCAGTGAATCTAGGCCCCACACAGCCCCCAGAGTGTTATTAGAATGCAAATAATGTCAAAATGCAAATTAAGTCGATCCCTCTTTCAAAGGCTGCAAGACTTTCCTTTGCTCTTGGGATAATGTCCCAGATCCTGCCTGTGAGGCCCTCCATCAGGGACCCAGCTCCGGCTTCCTCTCTGCCCAGCTCTTCACCCTCCCTTCCACTACCAGGCCCCCATCCTCTAGCTCCTCCAACCCTCCACGGCCTTTCCTTCCCTGGAGCCCTTTGCCTGCAGCATTTTCCCCACCTCCTCACCTGCCCCACTGGGCATCTTCCAGGTCTCTGCTTAAGCATCCTTTCCTCAGAGATGCTGTTCCAGACGTTTTGGATCAGTCAACACATTTTTTTTGTTGTTGTGAGTAAGAAACTCCCAACACTCACACTGGCTCAAGCAAAAAGAGAATTTATTTTTGCCATATGTAACGAAGCCACTGAAGGGTTCAAGTTCAGACACAGACTTTGCTTCGGGTCTGAGCTCTGCCTTCCTCTGGATCGGTTTCCTCCTCAGGCAGGCTCTCACCCCACTAAAGCTCTGGACCCCGGGACTGTCCTGTTGGCCCTGTTCTTTGAGGTGCACGTCTTGATTGGCCAAGGCTGGGTCGAGAGCTACCTGCTCCCCCAGATGAGAGATGGGATCAATATGGAAGAGGAGTGGGGAAGGGGTGGTTCCCCAAAGGAAAAATAGGCTGTTGTTTCCTAAAACACCAGTATATTCCCTTTCTCTCTTTGCTAGCACCGAGTATTCCCTTCGCACACTCTGGCTCTCTCTCACTCTCTCTCTTTATTTTGAAGATTTTATTTTTAAGTAATCTCTATACCCAACATGGGACTAGAACCTACAACCCTGAGATCAAGAGCACGCTCTACTGACTGAGCCAGCCAGGTGCCCCTCAGGCACTCTTTTGAATTACAGTTCGCACAGGCTGCTCCTTCTGCTACAGTGCTTTTCCTCTTCTATTTTTAATAACATAAATTCTTTTGGGGCACCCTGGGGGGTCAGTTGGTTGAGCGTCCAACTCTTGATTTCAGCTCAGGTCATGATCTCATGGTTCATGAGTTCAAGCCCTGTATCGGGCTCTGTGCCGACAGCGTGGAGCCTGCCTGGGATTCTCTCTTCCTCTCTCCCTGCCCATCCTCCACTCACGGGCATTCTCTCTCCCTCTCTCTCTCTCTCTCTCAAAATAAAGAAACTTAAATAATATAAATTCTTTTTTAAATATTTTTATTTTGAAAATTCATACAGAAAATTTCTATAATTAACATTTTTTATTGTTTATTTATTTTGAGAGAGAGAGAGAGACAGCGTGAACGCGAGGGGGCAGAGAGAGGGAGAGAGAGAATCCCAAGCAGGCTTCATGCTGCTGGTGCAGAGTCCAACTCGGGGCTTGAACCCATGAAACCGTGAGATCATGACCTGAGCCAAAACCAAGAGTCGGACTCTTAACAGACTGAGCCACCCAGGGGTCCCTACAGAAAATTTCTAAAAATAGTACATACCCTTCACCCAAGTTCCCCAAATATTAACACTTTAAGACTATTTGTATCATTCTTTTTCTCTGTGTACGTGTATGTTTATATACGTGTGTATACACATACATATTGTATGTCCATGTGTATCTCTGTGCCCATATAATTTTTTTTCTGAACTGTTTGAGAGTAAGTGGCAGACATAATTTCCCTTTACCCTTAATATATCAGTGTGTATTTTGCCAGGTACGTATTTCCTCCGGATGTCCACGTGGCTCACTTGGATATGGCATACTTTATTTACCTCCTTCAAGTCTTTGATCAAAAGAAATCTTCTCAAGGAGGCTGACCCAGTCACCCTTGTAAAGATGTCAATCCACCCCCTCCGTATGCACTGTCGTCACTCTTGGGTCTTACCCCCCCACACACACCTTTACTTTTTCTTCTCTCCTTTTTTTTAAGTTGATTTATTTACTTTGAGAAAGAGACAGAGATCGAGCAGGGGAGGGGCAGAGAGAAAGGGAGAGAGAGAGAATCCCAAGCAGGCTCTGCGCTGTTAGCTCAAAGCCTGAGGTGGGGCTTGAACTCACCAACCTGTGAGATCATGACCTGAGCTGAAACCAAGAGTCAGACGCTTAACCAACTGAGCCACCCAGGTGCCCCTACTGTTTCTTCTTTTACTCCTTTCACTTTCTGGGATACTTTGGAATTTATATATTACATCTATGTATTTGAAGCTTTGTAAGGGCAAGGATTTTGTGTTCACTGAAATATCCCATGCTCCTAAAACAGTACTTAGCAGATAGCAGATGGTCAATAAATACTTATTGAATGAATGAATGAATGAATGAGTGAGTGAATAGGGCAACCCAAGGTTACAGCAAATGAGTAACGCAGTGCTTGTTAGCAGATCCTGCCGCAAGCCAGGCACCCTTCTGGAGCTGTTCTGTGATGTCCTCTGGGGCTGCCTAGGCTCTTGATGGGACCATCTGTGATGCTGGTTTATATAGCCCCTAGCCATTGTCAATTTCACCATTGTTACCTGTGAATTCCCTCTCTCTCATTCCCCTACCCCAAAGCCATCCTTTACCCTATTATGCTTCTCCCACATGGCAATCATTCCCCTCTTATGTGACAGAGACAGGGCAGTATGGTCCAAAGATCCCTGGGCAGGAGTCCTTGGAAAAGTCACTTCCCTCTCTGATCTCAGTTCCTGCCTCTGTGACTCTGTGACTCCCATGGTCTCTGAGACTTTTGGTTCTGAGGTACCATTGGCCAGTCTCTTTATACCATCGCTCTGTGGAATCTGGGTTGAGAGTGTGGCCTTGTCTCTGATGGAAGAATGCGTGGGTTTTTTTCTCACAGGGAATAGATAAGAAAAGTATTTTCAGGTCTGGGGTTGCTGCTTCCTTGCCTCTCAGTTTGGGAACTAGACAAATTTGGATTTAAGTCTAAAGCAGGGGTGCCTGGGTGCCTCAGTCGGTTAAGCATCCGACTTTGGCTCAGGTCGTGATCTCACGGTTCGTGGGTTCGAGCCCTGCGTCAGGCTCTGTGCTGACAGTGCGGAACCTGGAGCCTGCTTCAGATTCTGTGTCTCCCTCTCTCTCTGCCCCTCCGCCACTCTCTCTCTCTCTCTCTCTCTCTCAAAAATAAATAAACATTAAAAATAAATACATAAATAAAGCTGCCACACCCTAATAGCTCTGTGACCCTGGCAGTTGGCTTCAATGTGCCGTCTCTGTTTTCTCCACTGTAAAATAGGGTTCGTAATTTCCAGGAGTATTGGGAAGAGTAAATTAAAAGACTTTGCAAATCACCTGACACATAGAAAGTGTTCCAAAAATAGTAGCTGTTATTAGCTCCGGAGCCCTGCATGGATTCCTGCAGGTTCGCATGGGCATGAGGCAGAGAGGAAGGAGGAGCATTTCTAGAGTCCTCTCTTCACAGCAGGTATGGGCTGGCCACTGTGTGCAGCTGTTTCTGGGCTGGTGCCGTGGGTAGGAGCCGTGGCCACGTTGGAGACACCAGTTCCCAATGTCTAGACAGAGCTCCAGGACCCTCACCTCTGGGTTCCAGAGACTGAGCCCAGAAGTCTGAGTCACAGAAAGCACTTGAAAGTCCCTGGAAAAGCCAGCTGGGCCGAGAGCACTTAGAAGCTCTTTTCCCCCACACGTTTGGTTTGTTGAAATATTGTATTCATCATTTATAGTGACTCCCCAAACTTAATGGCTTAAAGCAATAAACATTCATTAACCCACACAACTTCTGAGAGTCAAAAATCAGGAGGCAACTTAGCTGGGTGGTCTGGTTCAGGGCCTCTTGTGAGTTTGTGGTCAAGCAGTGAGCCAAGGAGGCTGATACCTGAAAGCTTTAACGGGGACTGAAGAATCCACTTACTGTAAGCTCACTCACCCAGCTGTTGGCAGGAGGCTTCAGATCCTGGCCACAGGCACTTCTCCATGGGGATGCTCGGCACATGGTCTCTTCCAGAACAAGCCATGAAAGAGGGAGGACTAAGATGAACAGCAGCGTCTTTTATAACCGAGTCTCAGCACTGACTCACCATCACTTCTGCCATATTCTACGGGCCACAGAGACCGACCTGATACAAGTCAGGGGGCAAGGTGTGCACAAGGGCATGCACACCAGGAGGCGGGGGGAGGGGTCACCGGGGGCTATTTTGAATACTGCCCACCACAGGTGTAATTTACATGAAATTCACAGAGCTTATGTGTACAGATGAGCTTTAACAAGTAACTATTTCGGGTGACCCACACTCCTATCAAGGTTTAGAACATATTCACCGCCTAGAATATTCCTCCTCCTCAGCACACTCCGCAGAACATCCATCACCTCCTGCCTCTTCCCAGCCAACCCCCTCATCCCAGGCAGCTATTGATCTTATTTCTATCTGTGTATCATCCATAGTTTCAGCTGGCCTGGAACTTCACAAAAATGGAATCATACAGTCTGTACTTTTGTTCTGCATGATGATTCTAAGATTCATCCATGTTGTCGTGTATTCCAATGGCTCATTCCTTTTTAGTGCTGAGTTAGCCACTCTCTCCTTTGTGTGATTCTTACCCTATTCAACATGCCCTTAACTTGACATCGGGCAGATAATGCCCCATGTTTCTCCTCCCACTAGATTGTGACCAGTGTCTCACTTATTTCTGGGTCCCTAACATGAGCTCTGTGCCTGGCAGGCCATAGTTGCTAGGAATTGTCCCTTCCTGGGATCTAGGGGTGTGGCATGATGGGAAGTAGGGGTTGCAGGGAGAGGAGGGGTGGGGCAGGGAAGGATGGACACTGGACAGAGACCTGTTCGCTTGGTCAGGAAATCACCCCAAGACCCAGCATCCACAGGTCCCAGGAGCTCAGAGGGCTGTCCAACCAGAGGTTCCAGGACAGAGAGTGGGTTTCAGTCCAACAAGTGAAGAGGGGCAGTGAGTCCAGGCCTGTCATTCTGGAGGTCACCCTTTGGCCACTGAAAAACTCACTGACCGGGGAGAGGCCTGAAAAGAAAAGTTGAAATGGATTCTTCCTTTCTCGTTTCTCCTGCCCTTTCACCCAAACAGCATGCCTGACAATTAGCCCCCACCATCAGGCAGAGAGCCCCTCCTTCCCACACTGCTCACACTGGCCTCACTTACAGCAGGGCCCTGATGAGACCAGGGCTAAGGCTCCAACACCCAGTAGGCTTTCTCGAATCCCAGGACCCTAGAGCATGGACTTAGAGGTCATGGTGCTGAGTCCCTGCATACCGCTTCCGCCTATGTGACCTTGGTCAGATTACTTCCTGCTCTGCAAAATGGGGTCATAATTCCTAGCTAGTTGGTGAGCACAGGATTGACTGAGGTAAAGTCGTAAGCACTGTGACTGGGAGGGAAAAGGAAGTGGGCCTCTGTGGGACAAGGTGCCAGGGGGGACCTACCTTGTTTATCCAGAAATGAGCACCAGAATCCAGAGCTGAGAAGAAAACACAGGAAGTACTCTACCTTCCAAGCTCAGAGGATGGCTGGCTCCTCTCAGGGTTTGATAGGAATTGCCATTTCAGCAGAATCAACACTAACCCCAGGGCTGGAGGTGTGTTGCCGGTAAAAAGCCATGTATCCCTTTCTTCTTGAGGGCCAGACCAATGGATTGGTTTCTCCCCCTGAAGCAGGGCTCCAGCTGTATTTTGCAAAGATGGCTACTCCATCTCCCATCCCACTTGCTCTTCTGCAATGTGACCTTATCATTCCTCCATCAAGAGAACCAGTCAAATCTCTTCCCCTGGAATCTGGACTAGCTGTGGTGACTCACTTGTAACAACAGAATGAGGTGGAAATTACCCTGCTTGACTTCTGAGGCAAGGCCAAAGGTTCTCTTGGAAAGCTTACTCTATGGATGCTCCTCAGGGCCCAGCTACTATGCTGTGAGAAGCCAAGCCACGTGGACACGCCACATGAAGGCTTTCCAGGTGACAAGGCCAACAGAGCCTTCAAGTCATCCCAGCTTCAAGCAACAAACAGGTATCAGCTGACAGTTTCTGACAGTCGGGAATCCGAGAGCAGCATATCTGGGTGGCTCTGCCTCAGTATCTCACAAAGTCACCGTCTAGCTGTCGGCCAAGGGTTACACTCATCTTAGACTTTCTCTGGGGCCAGAGGATCCACTTCCAAGCTCACTCACGTGGCCGTTGGCAGGAGGCCTCAGTTCCTCTCCAGATGGGCCTCTCCATGTATGAGTGCCTAACAACATGGCCGCTGGCTTCCTCCAGAGTGATCCAAAAGACAGAGAGGCAGAAACCACGATATCTTTAATAACCTAAACTCAAAAGTGACATACTATCACTTCTGCCATATTCTATTGGCCCCCCCAGACCCACCTTGATACAAAGTGGGAGTAGACTGACACACAAGGGCACAAATACTGGGAGGCAGGGGTCATTGGGAAGCATCTTGGAGGCTGCCTACCACAACTGGAGTCCAACCATCCCCCCTGTGCCCTGTCAAATTCCTGACCCACAGAATCCATGAGGATGATAAAATGATGGTTGTTTATGCCATGAAGTTTGGGGTGGTCTATTACACAGCACTAGATAATTGGAGCAGAGCCAAGAGAATTATTCGTTGGGTTTGGGGTGCCACCAAAGGGACTGACTTCTCATTCCCATGGATGTCAGCCAAGCCATGGTACTTCTGACCTGCTCTGGTGCTAACTGAAATAGGGGAAAGGGCACTGGAGAGAGAAGGCCAAGGGTGTGACTGAGTGGCCAGTGGGCGAGAAGAAGAAAGACAGATTCTGCCCATGTCCATAGGTCCCGGGGTTGGGCCTGCAAAAGCTAGATGTGATGGGGGCAGCAGTCTTGCTGGAGGCAAAGAGGTGAGCCTGAGGCCACCAGCAGAGGAGAGCTCTTTGGCATGGAGTCCTTCTACAGGATGGTCTGTGCGGCCCCCAGCTCCATGCTAGGGGACTATAGACAATGAGCTGAGCAGCTGTGACGACTGGAACTCAGCCACCTTATAAGCAGTGAAGAAGAGACAAGCCAAGGGCCAGTAGGGAACACCTAAGGAAGCAGGTCCTGTTTTCCTTTTTGTCCCTTCCCTCCAGAGGGCAGGGAGGAGAGGGTAGACCATGTCCACCTCCTTTCCCACCACAAGCCCTGCCTGCTGGGCTTTGGAGTCCAATACAAGATTATCATTCAAAAATAGAAAGACAGGGGCGCCTGTGTGGCTCAGTTGATTAAGTGTCTGACTCTTGGTTTTGGCTCAGGTCACAATCTCATGGTTCATGAGATCAAGCCCTGCATTGGGCTCTGTGCTGGGAGTGCAGAGCCTGGAGCCTGCTTCAGATTCTGTGTCCCCCTCTATCTCCGCCCCGCCCCTGCTTGTGCTCTCTCTCTGTCTTTCAAAAATGAATAAACATTAAAAAAAAAAAAAGAAGAAGAAGAAGAAGTCTGGTCAGTTGGTCACCATGTCCTGGTCTGTTCAACTTCCAACTCTCTTTAAGCCTCTGTCCACTTCCTCCACCCCAGATGTCTCTGCCTGGGTTCAGGCCTCAGTAACCCTCATTTGGATTATTTCCTTGTCTCTGATCTCTTACCATCCAGTCCTTCCTCCACCCACTCTAAGAGAGATCTTTCCAAAAGGCAAATAGGATTGTCACTCCCTGTTGGAGACGGATCGTCATTTCCCAGCCTCCATCCTTCGTTAATAATAGAGCTTCCTTCCGCCTTTTAGCTAAGCACATGTCTGCCCAGAAGAGAAACTACATTTCCCAGCACCCTGGCTCCCAGCAGTGGCCATACGACTGGATTCTGGGGAGTGTAATATAAATGAAAGTGACATGTGCAAGTTCTGGTTTATGCCTGTAAAGGGAAGGAGTATATATTCCCCCATCCCTTTTACTTCTCCCTGCTGGCTGAAATGCAGAAGTGAGGGTAGGAGCCAGAGCTGGTTTCTTGGACCACGAGACGGAAGCCTTATGTTGAAGATGTCAAAGGAACAAACCAGAAGGAACCATGGTCCCTCATCATTGTGGAATGAACCAGAAGTTTCAGTGGGAAATGATGATGCAAAACAGAGGGCACTGGGTTAGAAGTGCTCCTAGAACATTTACTAAGCACCCATTATGCCCGGGAGTCAGAACTCTGTGGCCCCTCGGTCACACCCACTCTGGCTTGCCTATCTGGGTTTCCACATAAGCAGGAAGTAAACTTCTATCTTGTTTAAGCCGTTGTTAGTTTAGCGTCTTTGTTATAGCAGCTGAGTCTATTTCCTAACTAATATAATAAATACTCCAGCTCAAACTCTTCCATCGGCTCCCACCGTCTTCAGGTTAAGCTCAAGCACCAAGACCCAGCAGCCAGATGTGGCCCCCGTCAGCCTAGTCGCTCACTGGATCTGTTGTTCCTTTTTAGTCTAAACTCTGGGCTTTAGTCATACCCAGCTGCTTGCACTTAGGAGATGTGCGGAGCTGATTCATGCTTCTAGGCCTTTGCTTCAACTGTTCCCTCTGCCTGGAATGCCCTTCCCCCTTCTTTGCTGCCTCCTTCCTGCTCATCCTTCAGGAATCTCTTCTGGAGTCACGTCCTTCAGAAAGTTATCCTAGAACTACACCCGCACCCCAGATTAGGTGATTTGCCTCTGCTAAAGAGGCCGATTAGGTTAATAGCACTCTGTGTCTATTTCTCTCAGGGCTGTTGGACTATAAACGTCAGGAGAGCAAAGACAGTCCCTGTCTCGTTTACACTTAATACCCAGTTCCCTAGCATATCAGGAGAGTTCAATATATATGCATTCGATGAATAAATGACTAAATTAGGCAGCCAGCCTCACTTATCGCGCTGTGTCATCACCCTCTGCCCACACTTGTCTGTCTCAT
>NW_026057585.1:80115772-80182634 GCF_023721935.1 Panthera uncia
CGTTGGGCTGGAAGATGCAGTCAGGGCACCTCTGCTCTTAGGGAAATTCATTGACAGTCTGGGGCAGGAGACAGATATAAAAGCAGAAAATCACCACAAATCATGGTAAGTGCAAGAAAAGAAGGGTATGCCGTGGGAGCCAGAGCATCAGGACAACTAACTCAGAGTGTGAGACTGCGGGTTGAGTGCACAGGAAGGTTTCATAGAAAAGGGGATATTTAAACTGGACTTTGAGGGATGAGTAGGAGTCTTCCAGATGAAAAAGAGTGTGATGTGTAGAATGAAACTTCAGGTTTTCTTCTTAGCTCTTTAATCATTCTCTGACTCCCTTGCAGGCCACCTCTTTCCCCTCAGATGTTGGTTCCCCAGATTTAGTCCTTATTTTATTTCTCTACCCTCTTCTAGGACAAACCCATCTGTCCCATGGTTTTGACAGCAGGCGGTCATAGTGAACATTTACTGAGCGCTTACTATAAGCAAGGCACTATGCTAAATACTTTACAATCATTATCTAATTCGATATTCGCTCTGATCCTGAGGCAGGTATCATCCTCCACACTTTACAAAGAGAAACTGGGGACGATTTAGATGATTTGTAGTGCACATGAGGTCCTTTCAGCAGCAGGAACCAGAACACCCAAATAAACGTGGCCCCCACCACAAAAAGTCCAGAGGCAGGTGATATCAGGTTGTTTCCTTTAGCGGCACAGTGAGGTTCGACTCTGGGTCAGCTTCCCTCTGAGCCTCTCAGCTCGTCCCTCGCAACCCCAGGATAGCTGTTAGATTAAGCATTGTGTCCTCCTTCAGCATCCAAAGGCGGGCAGGAAAGGAGCTTTTCCTCTGGGCCATCTCTCTTTTCACCAGAAGGGAAATCCCTGCCTCCCACCCTCTTATTTCTTCCCCTGCCCTCTCGAGTTGTAACTCCAGCAGGCTGACCCCCCTCTCAGCTCTCTCCCATCTCTTTGGTGGCTAACCTAACGAGTGAACGGCTGTGTTGAATAACGTGTAGTTCCAGACATGGATGGGAACCCAAAGCATTTGGGCTAAGAACACGGACAAAGACACAGTGCAGGAAAAGCCTGGTTGGACAGACACTACTGGCCATCGGCCCCCACTGCTGCAAGACTCCCAGGTCTTCTCCAAGAACAGTCCTGCCCAGCTGGTTGCCTCTCTCCCTCAAAGGTCAAAGTCCTGGGCAGGGACATCCCACTGGGCAGGCCCAGTCATGTGCTCACTCCCCTGTTGCCAGAAGGGCAGGTAACATTCTGCCCTTTCAGCTTCTGTAGGAGGAGACGTGGCTGTTCCCCCCAACCCCCACCCCAAGCCCTTTGCAATATAGGATTTCAATCGTGAGAGGCGTTCCTCCACTGAGGACCACGGTTCTCCTCAACTTGCCACGGTCTCCTTTGCCTCCAGACCTTGGCACACACTTTGTCCCCTCCCTCTTCTCCAGTCAAACTCTCCTCATCCTGGGGGTTTCACGTCTCTTAGATGTCACTTCCCCTCAAATCTGAGCTAGGTGCCCCTCCATTGTGTTCCCACTGTAGACTGTACCTTCCCCAGCATAGCCCCCATCCCTGTACTGAAATTGCTACCTTCCTTGTCTTTTGTCCTCCCCTTGACTGCAAGTTTTATGACAGGGGATACCCTGCCCTCCTTGCTTAACACCAGATCCCTAGCACCAAGCACAGTGCTGGGCACATAATATACGCTCACTAAATATATGTCAGATGAATCAATTAAAGAATTAATGAGATGAGTATTAATGGCATCACCCTCCTCCCAGTCACCTGGCCCCAAGGCTCGGACATTTTCATCCCCATCTGGTCTGGTGTCAGTTCCCATTAATTCTACCTCCGTAGGCCAGTCCCTCATTACCTTTCCCCTGGACTTTTGCAATACTCCCTACTGGGGACATCTGTCATTTCTGCATGCCCTCTGGCTCTTCCCTCTTATTTCAGAAACTGTCATCATTTGGGGGAACTACTTCTCCCATCGCTGCAGTCCCGAGGGAACTATTAATCAAGGTACTCTCCACCTTTGCCAAGGGATGAACGTGAGATCCAAGCCAAGTCAGGATTTTGAATCTGAAGTAGAAGGACACAGATATAGAAAACAGTCAAGGTTAGTCATCCTCATCACAGCATCATGAGAAACCATTTGTTGGGTTCGGGAGCAGCCTCACCCAGGTTGGGAACACATGATAGGTAGCTACAGAAGTAGAAGAGAGGGAGGTCAAAATATTACCTTTATTACTGACAAAGCTGTTGGGGATGCACCTTTAGGTCTGACAGACAAGTGAAATGACTAATACTGAATTCCGAAGACAGACGACAACAACAACAACAACAACAACAATCTTCTCCACCCAGTGTCGGGCAGTACTGAAAATCACAATCTTTCCTGTACGGGTCAGACCCTGGGAAATTTAGAGCATGGAGGAAGAGGAAAAAAAAACAAAAACAAAAAACATGGCTCTTGTGGGCAGGCAGATCTACAAGAGAAAGAGGGGGGAGAGCTGAACTGAGCTTCATTCATTCTCCCTAAACTCAGCAATCAGGAAAGTCACTCCTCCTTCTCCTCCCAGGGAGGCAAGAAGCAAGAGCGTTACCCTAAAAGGGGTCCCTCCACATGGGAAAAGCCAGAGGAGGGAATAAATATCCCCCTCAGCATTGTCCATTAATTCCTGATATCTAGATTACCCAAAGCCCTGGCTCTTGTCGTTCCTGAGGCTGCCTGTCCTACAGCTGTATCTTGCCATTGGATTCCTTCCTTACTTAATGTAGCCAGAGTCTGTTTCTGTTGCTTGCATCCAAAGAACATGCATTTATTTCTTATTGCTGCTGTAATAATTTACTGTGGGGGCACCTGGGTGGCTCAGTCGGTTAAGCGTCCAACTTTGGCTCAGGTCATGATCTCGCAGTTCTTGAGTTCGAGCCCCACATCGGGCTCTGTGCTGACAGCTCAGAGCCTGGAGCCTGCTTCGGATTCTGTGTCTCCTTCTCTCTCTGCCCCTCCCCCACTTGCGCTCTGTCTCTCTCTGTCTCTCAAAAATAAACATTAAAATTTTAAATAAATAAATAAGTAAATTACTACAAATTTGGTGGCTTAGAAAAACACAGATTTATTATCCTACAGTTCAGGAGGTCAGAAGTCCAAAATGGGTCTTATGGGGCTAAAATGAAGGTGTCAGCGGAAGGTGTGTGCCCTCTGGAGGTTTAGGGGAGAATCTGTTTCCTTGCCTTTCCAGCTTCAGAGGCTGGCATCGTTCCTTGACTTGTGGTCCCCGGTCAGCAGTCACACCACTGTGACCTCTGCTTGTGTCTCCTTCTCCAGCTTTCCTGCCTCCCTCTTATCCTTGTGGGGACCTTTGTGATTATATTGGTTTCATCCAGATCATCCAGGATAATCTCTCTCCATCTCAAAATCCTTGACTTAATCACATCTGCAAAGTCCCTTTTGCCGCGTAAGGTAACAGGGTCACAAGTTTTAGGGATTAGGACGTGAACATCTTGGGGGTGGGGGGGTTGCTCTGCCTACCACAAAACACGAACAGAAATATTTCTCAGCTTGTCTTACGTTCGTTTCTTTCCCTACTCTCCAGTCTGTCCTGCAAGTGATCTTTATAAAATGTGACTCTGATCATGATTTTCTACCTAAGAAATTTCCCAATCCCCCAAAGTCCACTGGAGAAAATCTACAGCACACCTCATTCCCTCTCACCTCTGATGGTTTGCTCTGAATGTTCTCTCGGCCTGAAACGTCCTCCACCCCGAAGGCAAATCGTCTGTATCTTTCAAGCTCTGTCTCTTTCACCTCTAGCTGAAGAAACCTCCAGGATCCCTCTAGCTGGAACCCAGCTGCACTGTGAGTCTACAGAAACTGCCCGTCTTGTTATGGCACTGCTGAACAGCAGCCAGTCAGACAGGCCTGGGCTCAGATCTGCGCAGCCACAGGCTCACCTTTCTGTGCCTTAAGTTCCTCCATTAAAAAAAAATGCAGATAATAAAGTAAATACATATATACTTTGTTGTATGAATTGAATGAGGTAATGCATGTAAAGTGTTTAGTACAGGGCTGTTATGCAGTACCCAATAATAGGTAGATGGTAGCAGTTACTATTTAAAATCAAACTGAGTGAATAAATGAATGACGTATTCCTTCCTTCCCTTGGGATGTCAATATCCCCCTTATGATCTTCAATAAGCCTCCAAAGACTAGGACATTATTAAAGACTGAGTGAATAAACCTTACACTGTGTGTATTTATGTGTAGTCTTAATTGCCTTTCCTCCTGAGGGATCCATGCCTGGTAGAAATCACTGTAAGGATTGGTGGTAGGGAAGACTGCCCCTATGACCTTTGCCTGGTGCCCTGGGCACAGCAAATCACGATAAACTCTGGCTTTCTTGGAGTGAAGTGAATTTTCGCTACATAGAGAAAAGTCTCTCTCTCTCTCTCTCTCTCTCTCTCTCTCTGGTAGAGACTTCCACCAGAAAAAAAAAAAATGTGCTTATTCCCCACCCTCACCCTTATCCCCACAAACCCTGTGCTCTCTGGAGTACCAGCTCATCAGCTCATCTTTTTTCTTTTTCTTTTTTTTAACTTTTAAAATGTTTATTTATTTATTTTGAGAGAGAGAAAGAGCATGAGCAGGGAGGGGCAGACAGAGAGGGAGACACAGAATCTGAGGCAGGCTCCAGGCCCTGAACTGTCAGCACAGAGCCAGTCATGGGGCTTGAACCCATGAACCACGAGATCGTGACCTGAGTCGAAGTTGGACACTTGACTGACTGAGCCACCCAGGCGCCTTAAATCAGCCTCACTCTTAATTGTGACTCTGCCACTGTGTGGCTTTGGGTTAACCACTGTAACCATATTTTCCTGAAAAATGGGTTTAAGAAGCTCTGCCTCCTTCAAGGTCAGCCACCTTGTAGAAGGCCAGTGTGCAGATGTGGAATGAATGTTAATCTGTTTTGTGACATGAAAGAGAAGAAAGAGACCATGCTGAAAGGAGAGCAGATTCACTACCAGGATATAGGAAATGAGTTGCTAGGGTCCTGTGTCAAGAGTGTTTCATAATCAACACTCTTGACGAAAGGTCCAAAGGGGCCCTTCGAGGCTGTTCTTGCCGGGGTGTCAGGGATTGCTTCATAGGGGGTGTGGATGAAACTTTCACACACCAAAAAGCTGTAGAAATTCTTTTCCTCTCCAAGAGAAGGTCGTTTCTTTTGAGAAAAAGTACCTTTTCCTGACTTAAAAAGGTTATTTTCTTACTATAAAAGTAGTATCTGTTTGTTATAGAATTAATTATAGAGCTTTTTGAAAATGTAAAAATGCACAAAGGGGTGCCTGGGTGGCTCACACGGTTAAGCGTCTGACTTCTGCTCAGGTCTCACGGCTCTTGAGTTTGAGCCCCACGTCGTGCTCTGTGCTGACAGCTCAGAGCCTGCAGCCTGCTTCGGATTCTGTGTCTCCCTCTCTCTCTGCCCCTGCCCAGCTTATACTCTGTCTCTCTATCAAAAATAAACATTAAAAAAAAAATTTTTTTAACACACAAAGCAGGGGAGAGGCTCCTGTAATCACAGTGTACAGAGATCGTCACTTGTAACTCAAAATTGGGATTTTGTTGTAACTGCAATTTTGTATCCTGTTTGGTGAACATTTTCCCACGTGATTAAATATTTTATACAATGGGGGGATTCAGTGTACAAATTTGTTGCAATTTATTTAACCTATCTCTCACTGAGCATTTGGGATATTGCCTTTGTTTTTGTTTTGTTTTGTTCTTTGGTTTGCTTATTTGGGCCTTTTTGGCTGTTACAAGTGCTACAATTAATATCTTTGTTACACAAATCTTGACGCATATCTTTATGTCTTTTGAATTCCTGGAAGTGTAGTTGCTGGGCCAAAGGATATTGGATACATATTATCAACTTGTCTTCTAAGACTGATTTCGCCCATTTGCACTCTTACAGGCAATTTCATAGGACTTCACCGGGGTTGCCGGTATCATTAACTGTCAAAGCCAACCTGGAACTTCCAGCCTGGCCTCTGGTCTTGTTTCACTTTTTCCCGCCCACTCCGCACACCCGCTGGGCGCCCCAACCCCCCTCTGTCCAAGATGGCCCGCCCCTTCCTTACTCTCACTGATTTTGTCCAATTAAAAGCAGCCTTCCCCAGTATCGCCACACGGTTGGTGAGTTGAAGTGTCCGTCGCGCTCCGGGGCGGGCGGAGCGACTTGACGGACGTGGAGACGGACCAGTGTTAGCGCGAGCGGACCGTGCGTGGCGTGCGCGGAGCGCTAGGCTGGAAGCGCTGGACCTGCGAGGTGTGTGCTGGCGGGTTGAACGGTGAGAGGCTCGGCGGCCATGGCTCCCAACGTTCCCGCGGCCGAACCGGCCCCAGAGTGCCCTAAAGGCATACGGGCCGTGCTGCTGGGACCGCCCGGAGCCGGCAAGGGTACCCAGGTGAGCTGCAGGGCCGGGCTTGGCAATGGAGCCGGTGGAACTCCAAGGTCAGGACGGCCGAGGTCCGGATCGCCCTGGAGCGGGACCGTGGCTCTAGGCCTGGGGAGGGGGTGGGGGTGTTGGTAAGGCCTTTGGGAGAGGGTGCAATTGGAGGTCGGGGAAGTCTGAGTTGGAATTAGAGTTCTGGAGGCACCTAGGCTTGAGGTGTCATGTTGGGGGATCAAAGGACTGATTTAGATCCTTTATAGGGTTAGAAGCTGAGAGGCTTTGAGCGGTAGGGTGAGCCTTGAGTTGAGGCATCGTGATTACATCTGAGCGGAGTCAGGGACCCCAGATTCCCTGCGATGTGGGGAGTGGATTGTCCAGGGTTATGTTCCAGGCACCCCGGGTAGGGGAACCTTGCTTGTAATGATTAATGACTAGGCGGAGGAGCATCTCCAGCACGTGGGGCAGAGTGGGAGCTGGCCTGTGCTGATTAGGAGCACTGAGAGAAGTGAGGTATGACCTGCCTGAGCCAGTTAAGTTGGGGGAATGGGAGAAGGTACTTCAATGTACAGGTAAGAAAACAAGCCCAGAGAGGTCAGGTCGCTTTCTGAAAATAGCAAAATTGACTTACTGCAGTCTCGAACCTCAGGCACCATGGGGCTCTAGGATAGATTGGAGTCTAAAGTTACCTGCTGCCTTAGCAGACTGTGGGTCCTCACTTGGTATTTGGGCTCTAATGGATCCATAGATCAGGGTTGGGATTTATGATCTCGTTTAAGATTTGGAAGCCCATAGGTTGGATTACCAATGTCCCCTTCCTGCCCAAGGTCCCTGGCATTGCCCCCCAGGCCACAAGTTCTTGCTTGTTCTTAGATTCTAAAGAGGGAGTTCCTGAAAGTCTGAGCGCCTAAGTGAATGGTGTTCTGGGGACAGCTCTGTGCCCACTTTTCCTAGCGCTTGAAAAGATCTCGTTTTACTCATTCTTGGGACCCCTCTGGCACCCAGAACATAATTTGGCACTTGATGGTGTTGGAAATGGATGAAGGACATAGATTAATGTGGGTGATGAGAAAGGAAGTCTGGAAGATTCAGCTCATTCCTGATAAATGCTTTTTGACTCTGGGCACTAGGTCAAGAACAACCACTTTTCCTTTTCTCTCTATAGCTGGGGCTGATTGATCCTTGGAACTTACTGTTCCCTAATCCTCTTGTCCTCAGTAACTGAAGTCTCCTCTTTCCTGTTGCCACCACCATTCATTATTAGGGAAACTGCTGCCTAGACTCTGAGTCTGCAAGTCCAGACTCTGCAGACTTTTGCTGTGAGTGACTGAGTATAAACAGGGTAGCTCAAATGCACCAATTATTTTTTCTTAGTTCATATGGAAGTTAATAATTTCAGTAGTTGCGTAATGAGCAACCCATCCCAGTGCTGAGACGAGGGTTTTACAGTCTAGCAAGCTTGGTAACTTGTGAGCCTAAATGTTCTCACCTGAAAAATGGCGATATCTATCTAACTTAAACATTTCATGAACACCAAACATTGAAGGTGGAGCAGTGAACAAGACTGATAGGGTCCTTACTCACGTAGACCAAAAAGTTGACAAGGATGTTGGAAGATCATATTATTAATATACATGTGTAAAGCACCCCCAGGTGCCTAGATGATCACCTGGCACATCGTAGGTGTTCAATAATTATTGACTCCCTCATCTTTTTTTTTTTTTTTTTTTTAATGTTTATTTTTGAGAGAGAGAGAGCAAGGGAGACAGAATCTGAAGCAGGCTCCAGGCTCTGAGCTGTCCGCACAGACCCCGACACGGGCTCGAACTCACAAACCGTGACATCGTGACCTAAGCTGAAGTCAGACACTTAACCGACTCAGCCACCCAGGTGCCCCTCCTTCGTCTTAATACCACATTTCCCTTCCCCCCAACTCGGATGTATTTCAGTGTAAAGGGTAACGTATTCAGGAAGTCTTGAAGAATTTTATACTTATGAGCTGATTTATAAGGGTGTGCGTATGTTGGGGCGTTGGTCAGAGAAGGCTTTGTGCAAGTAGAGGAGAGGTATTTGGGACTTGAGGAAACACAAGTTCTTTAACATCTGTACACCTTTCTTTTCATGGGTGGAAGTATAGGAATACTGGTGGTGGTAGCTTTATGGAGTTGAAAAAAACAACAGTGTTCACAAATCAGAGGTTGTGCAAAGTGGCAGCAGCATTTAGCCTACAGATACATCCTAACTTTTTTTTAATGAAGAGTTTGAATACCCAAAAGAAGAGGTGGCATAGTGGGTCCCCATGTATCCATTATCCAGCCCCAGCAACCATCAGCTGGTGGCCATTCCTTCTCCATCCACTTCTCTGCACAAAGTATTTTATTATTAAAAAAAATGTTTTTTTAACGTTTATTTATTTTTGAGAGAGAGAGACAAAGAGCACAAGAAGGGGAGAGGCAGAGAGAGAGGGAGACGCAGAATCCGAAGCAGGCTCCAGGCTCCGAGCTGCCAGCACAGAGCTGCTCGAACCCGCGAACCGTGAGATCATGACCTGAGCCGAAGTCAGACGCTTAACTGACTGAACCACCCAGGCGCCCCGTCTTCACAAAGTATTTTAAAGCAGCTCCCAGATCTCATAACCAGGGTGTGTTTCCTGTTTTCTCTGCCTGCCCCTGTGCACAGTTTTTTTCCATGTGTCCAACTTATACCCGTTCTTCATGGCCGGGCACGTGCAAGCAGTCAGCTGCCGTTGTGCAGGTCAGGCTCCGTCAGCTGTGTCCGTGCAGTGACACAACACCTCTCTAGGACCCACGCTCTTGTTCCCTTTTTACAGTTAGAGAACCGGAAGTTCCGAGAGACAGTCCTCTAGTTTACCTAGGAAGTAATTGGCAGGTCCTGCGTCCAAATGGCTCCAAAGCTCCTGCTCTTTCTGTTGCTGCCTCCTGCCCTGGGTTCGATTTTTCTCCTACCCTGTGCATGTGGTGTTTGATGGTTTTGGTGCTGGAGATGCAGAGAGCAGCCCTTGCCCCAAGAGGATACAATATACTAAAACAGTCCCCCTTTGCCTAGTTCTCTGACAGGCCCCGAGTCAAAGAAGTTACGTGTGTTATCTGATTTAATCCTACAACCCTAGGAGGTAGGTCCTGTTGTTATCCATGCCTTTTACTGATAAACTGAGGCCCATAAGCTGTATCTTACTCCCAGGATATCTATAAAGAAGTAGCAAAGGCAGCATTTGAACTCATGACGGATTCTTGAGCAGAGTCACCATCTTTCACTGTTGCTGTGAATCTAGGTGTCGAGGCAGAGATAAACACGCATGCAAACAATGCATACTAGTACAAAGTACCACGTGGGAAGTATCGGGTGAGTGACCCTGACAAACGCTAGGGTAGTTCAGGGTCACAAACGCTAGGGTAGTTCAAGAACCATAATTTGTTGAGAATATTCCATTCTTCCTCTTACCCTCTTAGTGACGTTGGTAATACTATCCCCAGTTTATAGATGAGAAAATAGTCTCGGAGAATCACCGGCCTGAGGTTACATGGTAAGTTAAGAGGCAGAGCTGAGATTCAAACACAGGTGTCTGTGCTTTTCAAAAAACTTTTTATTGAAGTATAATATACATGGAGAAAGGTACAAATACTACAAGTGAGCAGCTTGCTGAATTTTCAGTGTGAATTTTCACAATTACATTTGTGTAGCCTACATCCATATCAGGAAACATAATGGTGAAGTCCTTGTGCTCCCTTCCAGACACACACACACACACACACACACACACACACACACACACACATTTTCCCCCAGGACAGCCACTAAGGCTCTGTGGGTTGTTACTGTTATTTTCTAATAAGGCCACATAGTGTCATGGGTAAGAGCTGGGGCTTGCCTGCTCTGCTGTGGTGGTGGGCAGTTTAGCCTCTGAATTTCATTTATAAAATGCAGATAAAAATAGTTTCTTCCTCATGGGTTTGTTGTGTATTACACATACTAAATACAGTAGAACAACGCATGGAAAAATCGCTTGGCGTGTTGCAAACACTCAGAGTTAGCTAATGTTGATATGAGTCCTCATCAGAGGAAGAAGGGATAGTTGGGAGTACTTTTGGTGGCAGAAATATGCTCAGAATTTGCCTGCAGGGAAGGATAGAGCTTAGACCACTGGAGGAAAGAGAGAGGGCGTTCCTGCACAGAGAAGAGCCAAGGTCCTCAGAGATGCTTGTGTTATGTATTCGGTGTCATACATAGAGCCGCTGTTTACAGTGGTGCTGGACATACAGACAGGGGACTGTAGAGGTAAATTTGAAGAGCTTGGGAGGATTAGGACGTTTATTGTGGAGGACACTGAGTGCTAGGCTAAAATATTTGTAGTTTTTCCTCTGTGGCACTGAGGAGACATGGAAGGCATCTGAATGTGTGTGTGTGTTGGGGGGCTGGGGGCCATGCCCAGTAGTATTTTAGGAGATGATTACAACGGCTTATTCAGGAGCACTAGACCTGGGAGTGGGAAAGACTGCAGGCAGAAAGATAATTTCAAGGTGAGAAAACATGTGGGTTTGAGATTAAATCAGATCTCAGCAACTGATAGTTTCCCCTTTATTTCACTAAGTATCAAGGACTATGCTGAATGCTTTTGTATACATCATTTTTATTAAATCCCCGTAACAGCTCTGAAAGTAGATACTATTTGCACTCTAGTGATGAAGAAACTGAGGCCTTAAGAAGGCTGCATAACTTGTTCAAGGGGATACAATGAGGAGATTGTAGATCCTAGTTTCCAGCCCAGATCTGTACCACCAAAAACCCCATCTTGTGCCACTGCCCCAGGGCTTCTCAAAGGGTGCGTGGGAATCCCAGGGTGGTGCCTGAGAACCAGTCAGCCGTTAACTTTAAGGGTGGGCCTGCCTTGGTAATTTTAGCGTGTGCCCCAGATGACTGTGATAATACACTGGAAACAGAGAACATTAAACTGCCATGCTGTCTCCCTAGTGGTTTTAGCCCTTCTTATCCATGCACCCTGGAAGCCTACCCCCTCCCCAGCGGGGTTCTCGCAGAGGTGATGAGCCTATTTCTTGGTCCATGGCCAGTGAGACACAAGTGTCTCAGGGCTTCAGCAGCAAATGTGGTCCAGGGGCCAACAGCACAGCCAGGCCTGCAAGCTTCTTAAAAATGCAGATGCAGGGCGCCTGGGTGGCTCAGTCGGTTAAGCGTCCGACTTCAGCTCAGGTCATGATCTCGCGGTCCGTGAGTTCGAGCCCCGCGTCGGGCTCTGTGCTGACCGCTCAGAGCCTGGAGCCTGTTTCGGATTCTGTGTCTCCCTCTCTCTCTGACCCTCCCCCATTCATGCTCTGTCTCAAAAATAAATAAACGTTAAAAAAAAATTAAAAAAAAATGCAGATGCTCAACGGGGCGCCTGGGTGGCTCAGTCGGTTAAGCCTCCAACTTTGGCTCAGGTCATGATCTCACAGTTTGTGAGTTCCAGCCCTGTGTCAGACTATGTGCTGACAGCCGAGAGCCTCGAACCTGCTTCGGATTCTGTGTCTCCCTCTCTCTCTCTGCCCCTCTCCCGCTCGTGCTCTGTCTCGCTCTCTCTCAAAAAATAAACATTTAAAAAAATGCAGATGCTTAGGTCCTACCCTATATAATCAGAATCTGCCTTTTAGCAGCACCCCCAGGTGATTCAGAGTGGAAGCAGTACTCTAAAGCATAAGCTTGAAGTTGAGGGGCATATAATTCAGTTATTTCATCAGGCTGCTTCTGTCATTCGCAAGTAAAGAGTAATGCAAAAGGGAACGACTATGGAGAGAGGTCTTTTATTTATTGAATGCCTACTGTGTGTCTAATGTTTTCAGTGCTTCTTTCATTTTATCCTCACAACTGCCCAATGCAGCAGACATCCCCATTTGACTGGTGAGGAAACCGATGCTGAGAAGTTGAGTAACTGGCCCGAGGTCACACAGCTGTTGAGTGCCTTAGCCAGGATCCCTTTGTAAATCCGACTGATTCCACAGTCCATGCTCTTTGCAACCACACTGACTCCCGTGCAGCCAGCAGAGAATGAAGGAGTTATTCTTCTGCCTCACTTGTGTCTTCCTTCGTGGAGTGTTCTCCCACACAGCCACAGCTGCAGGATCCAGTCCTCTGGAACAGCACATAAAGAATCCCGCAGTTGGGGGAGGGGGGGGGATAAAAATAGAACAGGTTCTGTGATTACAGCTCTTCTCTGGTGTTTTCATCAGCCTTTCACCTTGAACAAGCCCGATCTCCAAAATGTTCCCCCAAGTTAATTTCAACAACCACGGAAAAGATTGGCAGAAAAGCTCAGTTCTCTGGGTCTGCGGCCACCACGCCAGCCTGGAGGACCAGGTTTTCCACTGCCAGAGGGTCCTGACCCTCATTGGTTTTCTGAAGGGTAGTTTTTAATGCCTTCTTCAGCTGGACTCCATTTGCTATGAAGTTGTTTCTTTGCTTGAACTGAATCAGTCCATGAATCACAAGAAAACTCCCAGTGAACTGGTTTGAATAAGAATCCAGCCATACTTATTTTATAAAAGAGTTGAACCAAAAAGCTAAGTGTTAAGCTTCTCGAACTGATTCTATTCCTTGTAAGTTCTGCGGTGGCGGGGGGGGGGGGGGTGCCACTACAACCAACATTGGACTGTCCAGAGTTGCTTCCGGTTCTCGTCTTTATTCTGACGTATTGTCCACCCAGCCAGGAGCTCATAGAAGACAGGGTCTGTATCTCTTGTTTTCCTGGCTGCCAGCAGGGTTCTTGGAAGAGGCATCAGTGTTTTCTTTTTGTATGAACGAACATGGAATTTGGGCAGGGGTTACAGTACCAGCTAGTTGAGTACTTACTATGTGCATATGCCATTTGATCCCATCAACCCAGTGATGGAGGTACAACTACTGTTTCCATTTAACTTAGAGGAAATTTGAAACTTAGCAAGGTAATACCATTTTTCTCGAGTTAACATGCCATCGGTGCCTGAAACCCAGGTATGTTGACTCTGAATCCTAAGCCTTTTTGTTTTTAACGTTTATTCATTTTTGAGAGACAGAGACCGTGTGAGCGAGGGAGGGGCAGAGGGAGAGTGAGACACAGAATCTGAAGCAGGCTCCAGGCTGTGAGCTGTCAGCACAGAGCTAATGCAGGGCTTGAACCCGCGAACCGCAAGATCATGACCTGAGCCAAAGTTGGATGCTTGACTGACTGAGCCACCCAGGCGCCCCTGAATCCCAAGCTCTTAACCAAAAGGCTATCCTGGGGGCGCCTGGGTGGCTCAGTCGGTTAAGCGTCCGACTTCAGCTCAGGTCACGATCTCACGGTCCGTGAGTTCGAGCCCCGCATCAGGCTCTGGGCTGACGGCTCAGAGCCTGGAGCCTGCTTCCGATTCTGTGTCTCCCTCTCTCTCTGCCCCTCCCCCATTCATGCTCTGTCTCTCTCTGTCTCAAAAATAAATAAACGTTAGGGGCACCTGGGTGGCGCAGTCGGTTAAGCGTCCGACTTCAGCCAGGTCACGATCTCGCGGTCCGTGAGTTCGAGCCCCGCATCAGGCTCTGGGCTGATGGCTCGGAGCCTGGAGCCTGTTTCCGATTCTGTGTCTCCCTCTCTCTCTGCCCCTCCCCCGTTCATGCTCTGTCTCTCTCTGTCCCAAAAATAAATAAAAAAAAAAAACGTTGAAAAAAAAATAAATAAACGTTAAAAAAACAAAACAAAACAAAAAAAAAAAAACAAAAGGCTATCCTGTCTCCTAAAACTACTATGTAAGTGTGTACTGTTTGCCAAATGCTCTTCTTATGCATCCTGTCTGATCCTCAGAGCTACTTTCTGAAATGGGGCCTTTTTGCCTGCATTTTAAACAGATGAGGAAACTGAGCCCCTGGGAGGTTAGTAACAGGAAAGGAGAAAAGCCAGATCTGCCTGGGGGAGACCTGCACTCCACCCTGCCCCAGCTGCCTCCCAGGCCCCTGGCCACAGTACTTGACATTCACACATTCATTCCTTTGGCAAATACTCATTCAACACATTATATGCCAGGCATTGTGCTGAGTGCTTTACATACATGAACTCCTTTAAACTTCACAGCAGCCGGGGTGCCTGGCTGGCTCAATTGGTAGAGTGTGCAATTCTCTGCAATTGGATATAGAGATTACTTACAAATAAAATCTTTGAAAAATAAAATAAAAATTGGGGCACCTGGGTGGCTCGCTCAGTTAAGCATCTGACTTCAGCTGAGGTCATGATCTCATGGTTCATGGGTTTGAGCCCCGTGTCAGGCCCTGTGCTGATCGCTCAGAGCCTGGAGCCCACTTCACATTCTGGGTCTCCCTCTCCCTCTGCCCCTCTCCCACTTACACTCTGTGTGTGTGTCTCTCTCTCTCTCTCAAAAATAAAACATTAAAAAAATTTTTTCGTTTAATAAATAAACATTAAAGGAAATTTAAAAAATAAGTAAAAATAAACTTCGCGTGTCCTGAAGGACTGGTACTGCTGTTTTTATTCTTCCCATTTATGAACTGAGGCCTTTGTGTCAGTAGTGTGTGTCTAGTGGAATTAGTGGCACTAGCAAATATTTATGACAGCTTCTTGTGTGCCAGTTGCAATTCTAAGTGCTTTACGTGCCTTACGTCATATAATTCCTATAACCCTCTAATCGTATGTTACGTATAGTACAAGGTGCTCTTATCCCCATTGTAGGTAAGGAAGTCAGCATTTGCCGGAGTTCACACACCCAGTGAGTGACAGGGCCAGGTTCACACCCAGGCAGTCTGATGCCACGGCCTGCAGTGTTAACCCTGTCTTGGGCTTTGTCTTCCCCTCCACAGGCACCCAAATTGGCTGAAAACTTCTGTGTCTGCCATTTGGCTACTGGGGACATGCTGAGGGCCATGGTGGCTTCTGGCTCAGAACTGGGAAAAAAGCTGAAGGCAACTATGGATGCCGGGAAACTGGTAGGTTCGGTGGTCCCAGTGAAGGTTGATATTCCTGCGTCTAGCTCTGCGCTGCCTGATTTGGTGGCCCCCGGCCACATGTGACCGTGGAGATTAATTTAGGCTTAATTTACCTGAAAATTCAGTTTCTCGGTCTCACTCTCCACACTTCAGATGTTCGTTAGCCAGCACAGGTGTAGAACGTTTCCATCACTGTAGAACGTTCTATCGGACAGCCCTGTGCTGTGGGGTGTTTTAACAAACCGGCACACTGTATGAATGTTTAGAGGAGCGAGTTTCTTGGTTCATTCTGAATTTGTGGCATGCATTTTATTCACCATATTCTTGAGGTTCCTTTGTTCTGACGCATTTTATAATACCCCCAAGTTTTAGAGCCAGAAATTAAACTGCCATCCTTAGGCCAGAGCTCAAGCATGTATCCAAGAGAGGACACGGGAAACCACAGAGTGTTTTAACTCTATTTTTGCGGCTCTGTGTTCCTGTGTCTCTAACAGAGGAGTTGCTTGGCGATTAACAGAAGTAATTTTTCCTACTTGGAGGATATAATAGCATTTTCTTAGGTTTTTAGTCCCGTTGATCTAATTGGACAATTACAAACTATTATCTACTAAATCTTCTTTGATTAGTGCCATAGATTAGTTGGAACTGAGTTATTCTGGGACCTGGCCTCTGGGAATCACCTTCAGAAGTCATTTTGTGGAGCACCTGGGTGACGTTGGTTAAGCGTCTGACTCGATTTTGGCTCAGGTCACCATCTCACAGTTTGTGAGATCGAGCCCCCACGTCCAGCTCTTCGCTGGCAGCGTAGAGCCTGCTTGAGATATACCACCCCACCACCCCTGCACATGTGCTCTCTCTCTCCCTCTATCAAAACAAATAAATAAATAGACATTTTTTTAAAAAAGTCATTTCATCCTTGGTCCTCTGGTCTTTTCATATCTTAGAATGTTCGTTAGGGAAGGCGCTGGGTTTTGCCTTTATCCCTGAGATACCTCCTGGTAGGCTTTGAGATTCGGTAGCCATATCCGGTGGTGCCCTGCCTGCCCACCTGCCCCTTTACTTCTAGCTCTTTCCCTTTGTGTTTGTGAAACCTTGAGTTAAGCTAGAAAGCCGAATATGTTGGACTTTGGGTCTTGGCAGAAGATCTTGTACTGAGAAAAAATTGGGATATCGCCATGAGATTACTTATCTCCAGCCTTTACTTAGTCACACAGCTTGTACTTTGTCCCCAAGTTCACAGCTGGTCCCGGGAGATAAGAGCATTAGCTACCAAGATGGGCAGCCTAGAACTGTGTACTGGTAGAGAACTTCTCTTTCTATGAAAGCTCAGAAGGAAAACCAGTTTTCAAAAGCTGGGAGGGGTCCTCATTGGGGCTTTTAGAGAGGCTTACAAGTCTGTTGGGCTGGAGCCTCACTTCCTTGGTTCTGACCCAGTCTTGCCAGTTCAGTGACCTTCTCTGATACCTCATGTCCAGGATGGCCTGGCCCACTTAACTGTTAGCCTAATGAGAACTGTGAAATGGAAGGTTGGTGTCTTTCTGCATTTTGGTCAACACCCTCCTCAGGTGAGCACTCAGCCATAAGCCCTCACCTTTTTTGTGCTTTGAGGACAACTGCTTGCTGATGAGCTATTATCTGATGGAAAGGATTCTTTTTCCTTTTTTTTAAGTTTATTTATTTTGAGAGAGAGAGAGAGAGGGAGAGAATATGTGAGTGGGGGAGGGGCAGAGAGAAAACCCCAAGCAGGCTCTGCGCTGTCAGCTCAGAGCCCGCAGCAGGGCTCGAACTCATGAACTGTGAGCTCATGGCCTGAGCCGAAGGCAAGAGTCAGACGTTTATTCAACTTAGCCACCCGAGTGCCCCAGATAGAAAGGATTCTGATTAATGTCTGGAGAGGGCCTCAGGGCCTAACACATGGAGTGCTTCTGTTCAGGTGACAGCGAGTGGGATCCTCTTCTTCACCGAGATTATGCAGGAAAATCTCAAGGGAAGAGAATGTGTATATGGCAGCCACAAAAATCACGAAACTGAATTTTCCAAATGGAGCCATTCCACATTTGCTCAGATTTTTGCTTCTCTGGGGCCACAAGAATATGCTGTTTAGTAATCAGGTTGTATAGACACAAACTAGTGGGCCTGGAGATGGGCTCATGTCATGTAATTAACAGATTTCAACCCATGGCTGTCTTGTTCTTGACTTCCAGGTGAGCGACGAAATGGTAGTGGAGCTCATTGAGAAGAATTTGGAGACCCCTCAGTGCAAAAATGGTTTTCTTCTAGATGGCTTCCCTCGGACTGTGAGGCAGGCAGAAATGGTGGGTGCCTTGCATTTTGTGTCACCATTGCATGAAGATGAAGGCTTGGCCCTTTATCTGTTAATTCCTTTGAGGGAAATGGCTCCAATCAAGCTCTGGTAGCTTAGGTGGGCCACATACTCTCTTACAGCTTGACAGCCTCATGGAGAAGAGGAAAGAGAAGCTTGACTCGGTGGTTGAATTCAGCATCCCAGACTCTCTGCTCATCCGAAGAATCACAGGAAGGTATTTGTCCTCTGAAGGTCCCTTCTGGTCCTGCCTCCTCAGAGCTTCGTCAGACCACCAGAGCTGCTCTTACCGGACCCCAGCCATGCAGCTTAATGCCATCTTAACATGCATTGGTCTTGTTTGGTGACATCCACTGATGTGGTGGCGTGGGATGGGGATATGTGGAAAGAAGAGCAAGGTATTTGAAATCAGACAGTGTCTCAGTCCTGTCACCTTTTCACTCCGGCCCTAGGCAAGTTTCCTAGCCTCTCCATGGCTGGTTCCTCCTACATAGAGTGGGGTTAATACCACCTGCTGCGAGAAACCGTGGTGCATTTTGCATACCACGAGGTGCACAGTTCAGAGCCTTGCTTACAGTAGGTGCTTCCAAAATACTACGCTCCTTACATGGTTACTTCCATTTCAGGGCTCTTTGAAATCTGCTTTCCATTGGAAGTTGCCATACCTGGCTGTAGGCTTTGTATTAATTGTGAAAATAATACGACCACCTATGCAAAGTTTAGGAAATGGAGGAACATTTTGCTCCTGGTACAGCCGTCTCAGCCAAAGGCACTATTTCTTTGTTACATGTTTTGTTTTAAAGTACTTGTTTCTTGGGGCACCTGGCTGGCTCAGTTGGTAGAGCATGCAGTTCTCGGTTCGAGCCCCACATTGGGTGCAGAGTTTACTTAAAAAGAAAAAAAAAGAATAAATAAAATCTTTAAAGTACTCGTTCTCAATATTGAACAGAGAAATGTTTCTGTTTCTGTTTCTGAACACATTTGCTCTGAAAGGTCGCCACTGCTTTAGGCTACAGTTTCCTCTACCCTATTTCACTGTCCACTCTGCCACCTGCTTCTCGCCTTCTAGAAATATGTGGGAAGCTCTCAGCCACTAATAGACCTCCCATTCTCATCTTTATTGTGGGCTATGGCTTTTATATCCCTTGTCATTTTATCGGAGTCTCAGGAAGATGGTCAGCCTACCAACTTGAACCAGACATCCGTAACCATTATTTTTAACTGCTGCACGGTATTTCACAGTAGATGAGCCATCATTTACTTAATTGTCTCCTTATTGTTGTACAGTTGTGGTTTTTCTAGATGTCTACTATTAAATTGATGCTGTGACCATCATAGTACATGTAAATGTTGGGGTTTAATTCGAGGGAAAATGCTTTCTTGTAAATTTTATGGCTTTGATTTCCTAATGAGGTTGGACATTCTTTCCATGCGTCTGCAGTCTGTATCTTCATGGAGAGAGGCAGACATGTAAACAGACAGCAGAGTGAGTGTTACAGGTGTTTTCCTGAGAGGCTTTATTAGATATGGTGGGATCCACCTTATATTAATTTTCTATCCAAATGTCTAGGTTTCACGTTTCTAGCTATTCCATAGGCGCCTTCAGTGCAGGAACTTTTGGGTTTTTGCATCCCCACTGGCACAGAGTAGACAAAGTTGATGCAGGCCTACAAGTGGTAAGGTTGATAGGAAGACACATTACCAGGGCTGGGGGGCCCTCATGTACAAAGCAGATGTTAGCAGTTGACCGTGGGGTCCTTTGCTTCAATCGGCCCAGCTTCCTGAGTGCCTGCTCTGTGTGCGGCACAGTACTAGACTCAGGGGCAGGGGACCAGGCAAGGGTACAGAAGAACAATATGCCCATCCCTGACCTCAGAGAGTCTATAAGCCATACATGGAACCCGAGCTGTTTAGCACAGTGGGTAGTCCTAAGGAGCGAGCCTGGGAGCAGGGAGGAAGGGCTTCATAGTGTCAACTTGACCTTCCTGGGTAGAGAGGATTTCAGTGGGGCTTTCTGGGAAGGGAGTAGAGGCAGGAATGAGTATAGGTTGCGGGAGAACGGGGCTAGTGGCAGAATGTCTGTCCAGAGTTGGAGGAATGATCTGGCGGGCTGAGTCGTAGAGTGAGCGCTATTAGAAAGGCAGGATAGGGCTTGACTGGGGAAGGTTTGCCAAAGTGAAGAAGAGGTAGATGCATCAGGAGTCTTGGGATGTTGGTTGGGTTTTTTTGTTGTTGTGTTTGTTTTTATTTGTTTGAGAGAGAGCGAGTGCAAGTGGAAGAGAGGCAGAGAGGGAGACAGGATCTGAAGCAGGCTCTGCGCTGACAGCAATGAGCCCAGTGTAGGGCTCGAACTCTCAAACCACGAGATCATGACCTGAGCCAAATTCAGATGCTCAACCGGCTGAGCAACCCAGACGCCCCCGTTAGTTGTTCTTAAGCTGTGAGGTGTGGCAGAAACAGCATTGTAAGAACATTAGTTTGGCCCTCGCATACAGGCTAAATTGGGGGAAAGGAGAAATGGACAAGACCCACCTAGGAACCTGATTCTGATCCACACGTGAAGTTACAGAAACTTTCAACTGGGGTTGGCTGGTGGGGAACAGAGATTCTGAACAAACTACAGGATTGTTGTAGAGGATGAAGAAGACTCAGTCTCTCAGTTTGGGGGTGAATGTTGTGATGTGACCCACTCCCTCACAGAGGAGGGGACAGGCCAGGCCAGAATGTAAAGGCGTTTTCTTTAAGTTCACTCTGGATCAATGGCAGAACTAGCACTAAAAGCCTGCTTTCTGCCTCCTAGTCTGCTACACTGATGGTTGGAAGGAAAAAAAGTCAGGATCTAGTCTGTTAAATACAGCCCTTATTTAAATGTGACATAAGGACCCCACTGTAAATATCTTTTTGATTAGCTCTGACCTCACTTCTGACAATTTTATGAATCAATACTTTATTTCTTGAATATGTATGGTTGGTGGATTTGGTTTTAACTTATTCAGTGTTGGCTCTCTAGTATCCTGATTATTCTACCAGTTGGCTCTCCTGATGTCTCAAGCCATCCCCATTTTGTGGATGAGAAAACAGGCATCTGAAGTGTCACACTCAAGGCAGCGGTGGCTCTAGAATCCCAGCCTTGATCCCCTCCACAGTGCCACCCCCACCTCTAGGTCAGGCTCAGTGGCTCTTAGAGCTGTTTTGGTTGGTCCTGAGACCAACCCCACTTTGAGAACTTGGACTTTCTTTTTTTTTTTTTTTTTTTTTTTTTAATTTTTTTTAAATTTTTTTTTAATGTTTATTTTTGAGACAGAGAGAGACAGAGCATGAACGGGGGAGGGTCAGAGAGAGAGGGAGACACAGAATCTGAAGCAGGCTCCAGGCTTCGAGCTGTCAGCACAGAGCCCAACGCAGGGCTCGAACTCACGGACCGTGAGATCGTGACCTGAGCCAAAGTCGGATGCTCAATCGTCTGAGCCACCCAGGCTCCTCCAGAACTTGGACTTTCTTTCATTTCCCCTCTGGGGAATAAGCCATGCATTCCCCTTAAAGTGAAGTCCATGTGCAGGGAAGGAACAGAGTGTTGTATGTAACTGGAGGGCTGGGGGAGTCCAAGTAAGAATAGAGATGTAGGCACGTGGGGAGGAAAAGCGTCGTGTGTGCTGCAGCCTGGCTGCTGTGTGCCTTGTGCTTTCCAGAAGGTGAAGAATCACGGTCCACGTCTCATGCCTGCAGCCCTTCCCAAAGGGAAAGCTGTAGCTGATACCAGTGGCCTCTCCCTGGGTCTCCCAATGGATGCCATTCCCCAGTGGAGGCAGCAGGGAACCTCTCCAGCGACTCCAGTGAAAGAGGGCCGGACCTCCTGTCACATGATAGCACATCCAGGCCACTCAGTAGACCTTCTTCACTCAGCCTCACCTTGCCCCCACCAATGTTGTAAATGGACCACTTGGCCCTTCAAAAGTGTGCTGTTGTTAAAATTCACTATTACATTTTACAAAGGTGTCTGCCCAGGCTTTGATAGTCTGACTCAGACTTACCTTCCCGACTCAGCTGATGTGGTGAGATATCAATCCCCTCAGCCATCAGAGTGGCTGGGCAGGCCTGGATTCTTCCGGAGGGGCAGGCACCCAAGTACTGTATATTTTTTTCTGCACTTGCCAAGAGGTGAAAAACGTTGGGAAGTTCTGGTTTAGCAGGCCTTCACAAGGAGAGCAGCCATCAGTTAAATAAGGAAGTCTTGGTTGGCACAAAATTGGGGAACCAGATAGGTGCTGGCTGCCAAGCAGTGTTTGGCCTGCCTTCTTCCCTTCTGAGGTTCTTGGGCTCCTGTGGCGTAGCCACTCCTGGTCAGGAACATGGTACAGATGGAGTGACCAGCTTGATTTTCAGTGCCAAATAAATGCTTATTCTTGGGCACCCCGTGACTGGTCGAGTCAGTGTGTCTCCTGGTGCCAGTATTCGTACTGCGCTCTGATGCTTGGGTTGCCTTTTATCTACACGATGCTGGAGGTGTGCTGCACCGACTAGTGGTGTTTGCACCTACAGGACACGTTGTTCCTGTTGCACCTACCTGCTTTTTATAACCAACTACGATAGAAAATACGGTTAGGTTCTCTGTCCTCTGTCCTCCCATAGCACTTTGCACAAATCTCGATTAAAGGATTATCGTATGTACTTTAGTTTTTTTCCCCATTGTCTCTCCCACTAAAGTAAGCACTGCTTGTGGTCAGGGATCTTGACTCGCTGCTCTGTAGCCCTAGATTCAGCGTGAGGCCTAAACCAGACTAAGCACTTAGCAAATAAATGTTTGTTGGGCGAATAGAATGAATGGCTGTGTGAGACCAGCACCGAGTTCCTGATGAGTTAGGCACTTAGGCCATCCTCGGCAGCCAGACACTCAATGACCATGTTAGGTCAGAGTAGAAAACGTAACTCCTTACGGTGTAAGCTCTCCTGGAAGCCCCGTTACCTTCCCAAGCAAGCGATGCCTACAGCTGGGTTCTGTGCTGGGCACAAGTCCTCACATCTGGCTTCTCTGTCACTGCTTGTCAACTTGGAGACCTCTGGGGTGCAGGGATACTTTCAGGCAACCTGACTCATGTTCATCTGCTGTCTTTCAGGCTGATTCACCCCCTGAGTGGCCGTTCCTACCACGAGGAATTCAACCCCCCAAAGGAACCCATGAAAGATGATGTATGTAAACTCAGGGCAGGAAATTGCCTTTTCTTTCCTTCCCCTCTCTTCCTTTCTTTCTGTTGTTGTTCTTTGTTCTTTCCATCATCCCTTTACTCCTGCCAATATTAATAACTTAACCATGCAAAGTAGCACTACTACGTAAATCACATGGGCTGTGGCTCATCTATCTAGACAGCGCCTCTCCAGATGGTTTATTGTTTGAGGTAGATACCAGCACCGGCTACTTCACAGTGCCCAGTTTATACCTGTCTTTTGTCCAGAGCAGCCCCTCTCTGGCATCTTGGTGGCCTAAACGGTCGACTAATCTCAGGAGAAGGCTGCTTGGAAGCCTGGAAGTAGAGCCAAGCTGGGAGAACAGTACTGAAGAGAAATGTGTTGGCTGGTCCTACTTCAGAAGAATATCTTCTTCTGGTGACTCTGCTGTATCCTACAGAATCAGACTATTTTGGCTGGATTAACGTTGCTGAGTTCTTATGACAGTCTTTAGTTGCTTAAAGATGTAAAAGGGAGGGTCTCGTCTATGTTCACAGTAACATTTGCCATAAATAGTCCATTTTGTCTGTTTTAGAACATGCAGTAGGAAGAATTTTCTGGGTTTGCCTTTGTCATTTGAGACAAGTTTGTCAGGTCATACAGGTTTCAAAGCCATAACGTCAGCTTAGTCACATTTCACAGGGTTGGGAATTCTGCCATTCACAGCTCTTTCTCGCTTCACCTGCCACTCTCAGAATGGTGATGGCCAAGACCCTAGTAAAAACACCAAACACTTTGGTGACTGAAGTTACAATTGCGTATTCTCCTGGTCCCAGGGGCCTCTGACTTGCCACTTCTGATCCTGGAAGCATTTTTCTTGAGGGTGAACAGCCTAAGCAGAAGCTGTGAGAGATAGGCCTTGCCCGTCTTGCTCCCTCAAACCCCTTTCCTCATGCTTGCTGTCTCAGGCTCCCCAACTTCTCTGGACGGGTTGGTCTGTTCCTGGAACCGGCTTGCCAGGAGTAGCAAAGTTCTTTATAGTTCTCTAGTGGGGGGGAATCTAGATTGTCTGTCTTTCTCTCTGATGGACTTGGGGATCAGACAGCATCGCAAATCGGCATCCGGCATCAGAGAAGGAAACCTTGCTAACAGTCCCAGACTTTCATTGCCCTCTTCCTGTTCTCAGATCACTGGGGAACCCTTGGTCCGCCGATCAGATGATAATGAGAAGGCCTTGAAAATTCGCCTGGAGGCCTACCACACTCAGACCACCCCACTGGTGGCGTATTACAGTAAACGAGGGATCCACTCTACCATCGACGCCACCCAGACCCCCGATGTCGTGTTCGCCAGCATCCTAGCGGCCTTCTCCAAAGCCACATGTAAAGACTTGGTTATGTTTATCTAACGTTGGGTCCAAAAAAGGAGTTTCTGTCTTCTTCCTATCCCTGTTGAGGGTGTGGTGGGGGTTGCAGAGCAGGCAGAGGGAAGCTTCCTCAGGCCAGAAAGAATACCATCTGATGTATTGATTAAAAAAGCACTTGCCTGATGTATCTTTAGTGTGTGTGCAACTCTCATCTCATCTGTCGTGTGTGTGTGTGTGTGTGTGTGTGTGTGTGTGTGTGTGTGTGTTGGTTTTAAGTACGTGGACACTCTTCTTTCTTTCTAAGATATAGACAAAGTTGCTTTATCAGCTGTTTGCTGCTTTAGCCATACTCTTGATTTTTTTTTTTTTAACCAAAGTAACTTAAGTCGGGTCTCTACCAGGCACCCCAGTTCTAAAACCTCATGGTATTTATTCCATCTCCAGTAACTGAGTGGAAGTCTGGGATCCCGTAAAGTACTGCCGGGCCAAAGTTCCTGATGGCAGATTGTTGGCGGACAGTTCCACTTGCTTTCTAGCCCCACAGTGGAAAGCCACCTGAGTCAGTGTGTGGCTGTGGATCGTTAATTTTGTCCCTAAATGGGAGGCAAAAGGCATTTACGTTACAGATTCCAGAAATTACTGGGAAAGGATATCACCATAGAAAGGTCCAAGCCAAGTCGGAATATTTTTGTGATCTGCATCACAGTGCTGTAAAGTAGGGATCATTTGGGACCTGTGTTTGAAAAGTGAATTGTTGCCAAAGAATGAAACCAAGCAGATGGTCCTTTTGAATTCAGACTGTCTTCTGAACATCCAGGCTGGGCATCTGAGAACAGCCAGTTCACTTCCCAAAGCGAGACCAGGGTAGGTTTGTTTGTTTTCATTTTTAATGTTCGCCTCGGTTTCCAAGTATGAACAAAACAGTAATTTGGAGGTGATCTATTCTTGGCCTCGTTTTTATTAGAATTTACTCAAACCTAGTCTCTCCAGGATATGAAACCCAAATCAGATGTGTCCCTTTTAAACTCAGACTCTCTCCCCTCCAGATCTAATCCTTCACCCCTGACTTCATGATGGTGGTAGCCACCAACTCCCCAAGAAAAGATCACCCAAAAATAAGACCACCTATGACAGTAACCGACTTGTATTCCTAACTTCAGCTTCTCAGCTATCAAGCATTTCCTGAGGTCCATGCTGTGCCTCTTGAGCTCTGGTTTGATTTGTGGCAGACAGATGAATTAATAGACTGTTAGGGGCCACAAAACAGTGGCCTCTGGAAAAGCCATTGGAAAACCAGGGGCAGGTCCAGTATATAATGCCACCTGCCCCAGCATAATCTGCCGACTTGGTGCATTGGGCTCTAGAGTCCCCGTCCCCATCTGACCTGAGTCTCCTGCTGTCTGTGGAACTGTCAGAGGGCTTGTCCCCTGTCCATCTGGAAGCTGGGCATGGGTATGTGGCCATCTTGCTTCCCTTTTGTCTAGTTCAAGTGAGTGCCTGCTAGCTGTGCTCTGCCTTGTTTCCCTGGCTGTCACCTAACCCCACCCATTCAGAACAGAAACCTAGTCTGTCACGGGGCATTTCTGGGAAGCATATGACTTCAAGGAAGAGGAGTGAAACCAAAACTATGAGCTGTGTCTGCGGGGGCCTGGAGTCCTCTGGGTGAGGGTGGCCTCATAGGCCTTGGAGTTGATTCCCCTTTCACTGGGGACAGTTGCAGGCACTCGGCCTCAAAGTTGAGGTCTTTGAATGTTTGCTAATTGGATGTGCATGATCCTTGCTCAAATATTTGTCACCCATCCGTATACATTCACATGTGCATATTTGGGCTGCTGATGAGACTAGATCCTGTGGGACACATAAGCCCTTTTGGGGCTGGTTAGGATTTAGAGTTTTGCTTCCTTTAATTACAGAGCCTTAACCTCGGCAGGCATGAGAGCTTTCTCCTGACAGAGAAATGTCCAGTGTTTGATGCATTTGGTTGCTGGGGCATGCATGCCAGCCTTCCCTGATATTTACTTGGTTTTTAAAAACCCATTTTGTTCTCTCTTGTTTCCTCTCTGTTTCAGCCTAGTAACAGAAGGCCAGGCGAGACTGCACCACTGCTCATCACCCCGCGGCGTGATCCCTGCTCTTAGGTGCTGGGCGGAGGGGAGGGGTGGTCAGGGTGAGGATGGAGAGGGAAGAGTGGTGAGGGCCCAAAAGGAGTAACAAAGAGCGGCAATGTGGTAGTGAGGCCGTCTCCTTGACACATAATAGAGGAGTCTGGAAGAGTACAGAGGAAGGGGGAGATTAAACTGATTAGAGTGTGTAAGTAGAAATAGGGAAGTGCAGTATTGTTTCTAAGAAATTGAAGTTTGATTTCCTGCACTCTTAGGCTGGCAGCCCATGAGGTTCTGAGATAAAAGTTGAAGTCTTAGGGCATTGGCTTTAAAAAATATTGTCACGAATCCACAGTAAATCAAACTGTTCTGTCTCTCCTAAAGCTTGGAACAGACAGGGTTTGACTGTTGACCCTGACCCTGGTTCCCCGCACCATGAGATCAAAAGATCATCTCCACATGGGAAAGAGATGGGGGGGGGGGGGGATGGGGTTCATGGGGGTGGTGTGCTCAGCCAATCAAGTTTACTGCAGTTGTGGGGAAGGCAGGGCTGGTCTCCCTCCTTGAGAGTGCACCACTGTTTACCAGGCCACCCGTTCTCACGGGTCAGCTCTCGGCAGCCACCCAGCATCCCTACACTCTTGCCATCTTCCATCCACAACGTGTGAAGGGACTCTTGTTAATAAATGAACAAGTGTCCTAAGCAACATCATCCAAAGACTGTCCTTACCATCCTCAAATCCTGTGACTGGGATCACTCGTCAGCACTGTGATGTATTATTTTCAATGAGGTGCCTTTCTTAACTGACCAAATGCTGCCTTGTTTGGCCACTAAATCAATAAAGTATGTTAAAAATTTGTATCCCATGTTGTGGCATTTTTTGAGAGGATCTGGGCTAGAAAGATGGCATTGAATTCTGAATCTGGCTTGGAAGCACCTTCTTGTCACTAGAAGTCACAAAACAGGGAGGTCCAAGTGTGTGCTCTTAGGATGAGCCGCACCCTCTTGAGCCTCAGTTCAGATGCAGGCTTTTCTTGCACCGGAGGACAGGGCAGCTTGGCTTAGTGGAGACGGCGCTGTGCCTGGAGCTCAGAGGATGTGCAGTGAATCCCGGCCAATCATTTACTCTGCTCCTGTTTCCTTGTCTGAAAAAAGAGAGGCGTGATGCCACCTTCTCAGACTTGTTGGCATTAAGTGAAGTTTATAAAAAGAAGCTTTGTGCTTGGTGGCTGGCACACAGCATGCTCTTGATAAATGTTAGTTGGATCTGAATAGATACAAAAATATCTGCTTCATGCCGGGCTAGATAATTGTTGAGTGGACAGTTGTCCACAGCCTAGAAAGCCAGTGCTTCTCATTCCTAGCCAGATTTTTGGCTCCCTCTTCAGCTGCCTCTTTAACACTCCTGGTTGCTTCTTTGTAAATCCATTTCTTCCTCAGCAAAAGTGCCAAAATGAAGCTTTCATGCTCTTTGGAAGGGCTGCCTTTGCCAGTGAGGTTTCTTTCTTTTCTTTCTTCTTTCTTTTTCTTTCTTCTTTCTTTCTTTTTTTCTTTCTTTCTTTCTCTCTTTTTTTTCTCTCTTTCTTCCTTTCTTTCTCTCTTTCTCTTTCTTTTCTTTCTTTCTCTCTTTCTCTTTCTTTCTTTCTTTCTTTCTTTCTTTCTTTCTTTCTTTCATTCTTTCGAAGTTTATTTGTTTTTGAGAAAGAGAGAGCATGAGCTGGGAGGGGCAGAGAGAAAGGATCCCAAGCAGGCTGCACTGTGGTGTCAGCACAGAGTCCAACACAGGGCTCGAGCTCACGAACTGCAAGATTGTGACCTGAGCCAAAATCAAGAGTCGGAAGCTTAACCAGCCCACACATCCTTGCTAGTGAGGTTTCTGAGAAGTGACTGCTGTTCCCCAAATCAGAGGAAGCTGTGCTGGAAACACCGCCATTCTTCAGGCTTTCTTGTTCCAGAGAGATCCAGAGTGGTCACAGGCATACTAAATCCTGCTTCCTGAGCCAGCTCCTCCCTCCACTTCACCACATCCCCACCTGTACAGTCATTTCAGGTGCCAACACGACTCATTTGCTCTGATGTTTTCGTTCCCTGAGCTGTTTAAATGTCCTGTGAAAGTATTCTTCCTTTCTTTGATCATCATGTAACAAACTGGGGGAAATATTTGTGAAACAGCCAGGAGACCACGTGGTATGGTTGAGAAGAATGGCCTGAGAGAAGACCACATCTTTAGGCTTCGTTTCCTCCTCTGGAAACCGATTGGACAAGGGAACCACTCCCCTGCCTGGAGCACCGGTGTCAGGCCAGGTACTGTGCACAGGCTGCAATAGCCACGACCTCGCTCCGTCCTCCCAGAGCATCTGGGGCAGTCGGAACTGTTGTCCTCCTATTTCAAGGTAAGGAAACCAAGACTCGGAGCAGCGAGGTCACACGGAAGAGGCCAAGTCGGCACTCGAAAAGCAGTCTCTGACGCCACAGTCTGTCCCCTTGACCTTGTTGCTGAAGCGATTTAGTGACCCGTGCAGCGCTCTGCAACAAGACGGGCCCCTCCAGGTGGGTTCTTGTTCACGGACTCTCACTGCCAGTCAAAGGACCCAGGGAATGTGTCTTAGGCTCTCGTGGGCACGGAACATTGCAGACAGAACAGAACGGAATGAAGAGCAACCGTGGCCCTCAGGAAGCCTCACCAGTCTTTCTTAGACTGCTAAATGAAGACAGATTCTGGCCGCACCTCCTCTGCCACGAGGCCTCGGGTGAGTTATCTCCTCATCGGTAGAACAGAAATGACCCTTGCCCCTCAGGTGTGCTGGCGACACTGGTGACCCGGATTCCCTGTGCACAGCACATGCCCAGGACATGACGATGGAGTTCAGAGAGAAAATGCAAGCATTGGCGACAGCTGTCATCTTCCTGACTTTCAGGAACCAGGCCAAGGACTCGTAAGCTAGGATCCACTAGAAGTCCGTGAACCCGTAAAACTGCCTGCAGAATTCTGTATTTTCATATTCTCGTGAGTACTCACGGGTTAACGTCTACTTAATGCTTACTGTATGATAGGTTCTGCATACACTATCTCACTCAGTAACCCTGTGGGAGTGAGTGCTGCTGTTACTTCCACGTGATGTCTGTGCATTTTGAGGTCCGCACATCTAGGAGTGACAGAAGCCGAGAGGGAGCCCATCGGCGGCTCCACAGCCCGGCCTCTTACCGCGGCTCCGTTGCTTTGACACGTTGCTGGGAGCAGGAAAAGACTCTCCAGGCACTCACGATGCAGAGGAGTCCACGAGCCATACATCTGAATGAAAGGAGAAGAAAGTCGAGGCCGTTTGCCAGTGTTGCCTCAGGTAAGACAGTTTTCTATTTCGTCCTTCCCTCGCTTCTCTGCTGTGGGTGCTGAAGCCCCAGTGCACTGGATTTGCAGAACTAGGAGCCACTCCTGTTCCAGAAGGCCAGAGGAGCAAGTTCCTGGGGGGAGAGAGGAGCCCGTTTTCCTGGCCAATGCCTTCTGGAAAGGGCTGCAGCAGGAGGGTGTCTGTACTGGTTCCACTTCACGGTCACTCCTTTCAGACCGTGGCTCCACACAGCTAGTGGCGTGGCATGATCATAACCCCGAGGGACCACTGCCCTGCTGGCATCTCAGGAACATGGCAGTTCTGTGCTTAGAGTCACGTGAGGCAATGGGACGATAAGGGCAAGAGCAGATCCTCTGCAGGTCACCCTCAGACTGAATAGATCTCCACTTTGGGGGTAAAATCACTAGGGGGCAAATCATCACATTGGATGGGGTCCCTTAAAGAAAGGCTTTGGGGACAGATTTCTCTGAGCTTAGAGCTAGGAGATCACTTACCTTCCTGTTCAGTTGGTGTGCATTCTTCTACTGGTAAGAAATGCTCCATTTTCTGCTGTTTTTCTCTTTGCCCTGGCTGTGAGGAAACCCCTTGTGTCTGATACTGTGCTTTTCCTCCGTCAGGGTTTCGTAATAAAATTCTTACCCGCCTCACCCAATGTCTGTCATTTTGTTTGGTGTTAATGTGCTTGGACATGTCTTGAGTCTTTCCAAACTGCCTCGAGTCTATTTTGGAGAAGAAGCGGAGAGTGAAGAAAGGGCTGCTTATGTGGTACAGGAGGTGAGGCTGCAGAGAAGATGGTCGTGTAGCTTCCAGGAGGAGGTGGGACTGGGGCGGCTCCGCATAGAGGGTGGGGCATTCCAGGTGGAGGCCGTTGGCACTAAGGGCTGCTCTTATGTAGTGAACCCCTAGGGTACTTGAGAAATCTGCTTTCGGTTGGAAACCATGTTTTTCAAACAGCATAGGGACATCAGAAGGGAAGTTTTTCTGCTCAAGAACCCGGAAGAGCCAGAGGCAAGGTTATGTGGACAGAGTCGATGGCCACTTTCAGCTTGGCCCACGTGCCATCCTTCCCACCTCTCCCAAACACATAGCATCAGTGCTTTCACTGTGAGTTGGGGTGACCCTTTGCTGTGGGACTGAAAAGAAGGGAGTCTCTCGGTTTTAATGTCCGCTCTATGTTCAGTCATTTGCCTAGTGATGTGGGCACGGGTTCTATGGTGACAGAGGTGACCTGTGGTTAGATCTTGGCACTGACGTAGCCTTGGGGAGCTGCTTAACCTCCAAGCCTGAATGAACTCCTCTGCAAAAGGATGACCATAGCACCCATCTATGGGTGGTACAGTCCATACGAGTTGGAAAATAGCACCCCAATAAGTAGTCCTTTTTTTATCTTTTTTCCTATGGTTCCTTGCCAAGGAAAAGACCCTGCCATGGCTACCAGGTGTTTCAGACTGTGTATCTTCGTCCCTGTTCCCCAGCGCCATATTCATCTCTCCCTTGGACTGCTGGACCAACCCAGAACAGTTTGCTTTTCACTGGGGTGTTTCCTGAGCTGCTAGATGTGCCCCCGGTGGGGGTGGGAATCCGAGTCTCTTCCCCAGAGGTGCGGACAGGAAGCAGTCTGTCCTAACATGGCGGCCTGCCGGGTATTGACGACCACAATACCCAAAAGTCACTGCGAGGGGGACCTTCTGTCATTGAAGATGGAAACAGGAGCTGTTGAAATCACACCTTGGGCCAGCGGGACCTGCTCTTACTCCATAGACCACTGCAGTGGCTGCCTGCACGGAGCTGCCCTCCTTGAGGCCAGGATGGGAGGGAGCACGGAAGGGCACCGTCGGGACAGGGTAGATCCACGTGTGCTTGAGCTGGGTGTGACACCAGCGAGGGGCTGCGGTGGGCTGAGAGAATCTTTGGTGAGAATTTGTTGGCTCATCCTTTGAAGCCCTCTGACAGTTGTCCTATAATAAAGGAATGAGAGCAGTACTTGTTTCTTGGTGTGCCTGGCAGGACTTAAGTTCACATATATCCAGGGCTTGAGGACATTGACGGCTTGTGGTGCTCAGTATGTTGTTTCCTAGCTGGCAGTTCTGGCTCAGCACTTCCACTTTGTTAATGTACCCTAAGGAAATGACTAAGGATGTGCAGCCTTTTTTTATAACACTAAGAATTGGAAACAACCTAAATTTCCAACAATAGGGGAGATAGGCTGTGATGATTCATTCAAGGAATAGTATGTGATCATGAAATAGATTCTTTTAAGACAAGAATTTCAAGATAAACTATTGAGTGAATAAACATAGATTACAGAACAATAGAGAATGAGTTCATTTTGTAAAGTAAACTTTTTATTTTGGAATAATTTTAGGTTTACAGGAAGTTCCAGAGATAGTACAGAGAGTTTCTACATGCACGTCACCCAGCTTCCCTACTATTAGCATAATCATGGTATTTACCAAAACTGAGAGATGAACGTTGGGACGTTACTAGACTCTGGCTTTATTTGGTTTATTTGGTTTTTACCATTTCTTCCACTAGTGCCCTTCTGTTCCAGGATCCAACTCAATATACCACACTGCATTTAGTTGGGGGTTTTTAAGGTACAGTACATAGAAAAGCATCTGGAAGATTATAGACAAAAAATATTAAGCATGATCATAGCTGAGTCATGGAACTAAGGGAGATTTTTATTTTTTTTTAAGTTTTTTTATTTAGGCAATCTCTGCACGCAGTGTGGGGCTCAAAGTCATGACCCCGAGATCAAGAGCCACACACTCCACCAACCAAGCCAGCCAGGTGCCCCAGGAAATTTTTACTTTTAAGTTTTGCTTGGGTCTTCTAATATGTTACACTCTGTATAACATATCACATAATTAACAGCAACAATAACCAAAATGAATGCCTTCAGGCTAAGCTGATTACTCCTAGTATGGCTACTGTGGATTACTTACTCATTTGTCCTCTTTAGACTGAGCTCAGAAGAGGGGCCATGTCTGCTTCACGCCTCCTTCCCCAGCTTACAGCACAGGGCCAGGTGTGGGAGGAGGCACTGACATCTGGTTGAATGAAGGAGTGAAGTCAGAAGTTTACTGCTACCAACTCTCAGAGACTAACTAGTCTTGCACTCTTTCAGCTCGAGGAAACCCCAGTCTTATGTTTCCCCAGATTAGTCACCCTCAGCAGAAGTACAGGACCTGTTTGTAAAGCTTGCAGGCTCAGGGCTGACTCTCATGCCTATCACTGAATGAGTTGCTGTGGTCAGTTGGCCAGGCCTTTAGATGACACCCAAAGAAAAGTCAGGGTTCTGCTATTTAAAGGAGGGAGGATAAATGCTAAGCAGGTTACCTATATCAGAGCCAGCCCTCCAAACAGGCATTTTAATCCCTGATGCTTTCCATCAGACTGTAAGCTCTTTGAGGAGGACAGGACCACATCAGTACATTGTGCTTGGTGTGGAGCAGAGGCCTAGTCGGTATATAAGTGAACAAACGTATTTGTTGGTAAACACAGTTGTTTACTGGATAGTGTTTGAATCAGGATGATTTTAGTTGCAAGTAATAGAAGATCGACTTAACAATAAAGGAAGTTTGTTGGTTCGTGCAACTGAAAAGTCTAGTGGAGCCTGGCAGTTGGGCAAACAGTCGGGTTTGATCAGAACTCCATTTCTCTGCTGCTGTCCTACCTCTGGACCCTAAGCTTCCTTCTCTCAGTTCCTGGCTGCAGCGGTTCCAGACCTCACATTTGCACTGCCCACCATGTGGAGCCGCAGAGAAAATAGAATCTGTGTCCCAGCATTCCCAGCAAGTCCTAAGATTCACTGTGGACTACATGAGTTCACCTGCCCACCTGTAGATTAACCCCTAGGGGCAGAGGTCGTTTAGTGGCTTAGCTCAGAGCATGTGTCTCACCCTTAGAATAGAGAGTAGGTGGGAGTAGAATCAGCTTCCCTGAAACTGTAAATTCCCAATGGGAATTGAGACTGGAGAAGGAAGAGCAGTCTAGATCGTGGGGAGACGACCTGGAGAGGTGACCAACAGGAATCCAACTCAACCGAATATGCTGACTTATGCAGCACAGACGAGGTCCCCAGGAGGAGGAGGACGCAGTGAGTGAGGGGTGCGGCAGTCAGAAGGGCGGCTTCACGGAGGAGAAAGGGGTGTGTGGAGAGGAGGGAAGGGCACCCCACAACAATATGTTGAGCATTTCCCACGTGCCAGATGTCACGCTAAACTCTGTATGCATCATCTCGATGAATCGTCACAGTGACCTGCAAGGTCTCTATCCTCATCACATCCATTTCACAGACAGGAAACAAACACGGATCTCACGGTAAATGTCGAAAGTGGGACTTCGACCCAGCTTGTCTGGCTCGGGAGCCACAATGCTAGTGAGTAAAGGGGGCCACTGTTGCCCAGAAGGTCTGTGCACCAGTGGAGTGGCCTAAGGTAGTGAAAAGTGGAAGCCGGCTTCCAGAGTCTCCTCTCCCAGCCTGTGTCCTCTATCTGCTGTTGTGAGAAATTAAATGAGTCCGGATAGAGCTCTCAGCACCGAACCTGGCACATGGTGGCCCTGCAGGAATTGAGGGAGTTATCAGAGTTGCAGCCTGTGAGACATGGGAATGCCAACCCCACCCAGTGGGGCCTTTGGGGTCCTGTCCTCTTCTACACCCTAATCTACACACCTTCTCCTCAGAGCAGCCAAGAGACAAAAAGGAAGTCATGTGACCTTGCGGTGGGAGTGGGCCAGAGTCCCCCTCCCTTGGGGTGCTGGCTAGGGCTGATATGACCCCCTTGTAGGTCCCAGCCACCACTACCCCCTGCTGCTCCTCTGGTCTGAGGCCACCAAGGCTGGGCCCAGAGCCTCCCCTGCTTCTGCCTCAGGCTGGGGCAGGTGTGGGGAAAGCTGCAGAGCTACACGGACTCAGGCTGGAGCTGGGCCAGAGCCGCAGGCCGCAGTGGCAACCGTGCAGTCCCTCACGTGCTCCAGGGAGACCAGCGTAGCAGCACGAGTAACAGCACTGGGCAGATGCCCAGATTGCAGGGTCCTTGGTCTAGGGCCAAAGGACATAATCCCAGGAGTAGGCCCCAGTCCCCCACAGAACTACACAGCCTTCCCCTTTGAGAGTCCCCACCTGGCCCTTACTCCTGTTCATGTGAGCCCCTGAGCCCCAGGCAAGGAGGCACTGAGCCTAGAGTTCAGATCCTGGCTCTGCTTCTCCCTGACTGGGAGATGGTGGACAAGTCACTTCCCTCCTGGTGAGCCTCAGCTTCCTCCCTGTACGTTGAGGATCACAATACCTTTTTCAGAATTAAATAGAACTCTCTATATGAGAATGTCCACGCTAGGTCTTCACACAGTAGGTGCCCAATATATGTCTCTTCCCTTCTCCCTCAAGCATGCCATTGGCAAGGCAACAGGGATCAGAACTAAGGCATGATTCCTTTGAAAGTGTGCCAAGCTCTGACCTTAGCCATCTGAAGCTATGCCTTCTTTCCCCACCAGATGGACTCCCCAAACCTGGGCTCAGTCCTGGTTCGTCAAACCATCATGCTGTGCACCTTAAACTTGCAAAAAATTTCCTTTTGTCTGTGCTGGGCCCTTGGACCCAGAAACAAAGATGAATGAGACAGTGCCTGCCATCCAGGAGCTCCCAGTCTAGTAGAGGAGACACATGTAAAATCAGAGACACAGAGTGGGAAGAACAGAGCAGGGAGTGAGGAACCTAGCTCAGGTGGGTTGGGGACGGCCTCAGAGAAGGGTTCACTTCTGAGCCACAGCTTGAAGGATGATTAGGAGTTTACCAGGCAGCCACTAGGGAGAGAGTTTTTGTGTCACATAAACATGTTTTGTAAACTGGGCTGCCTCTTCCTGCTAGGCTCCTACCTGAGCACCCATTGCTCCTGTGGGAAACAAATGCCCTAGAAACACCTCCCCAGGTCAAAAGTGCTGAGAATAGTGGGCAGGGGAGGGATATCATCTGCTGGGCAAAGTCTGAACTCACTAGCCGGCCACACAGAGGCCTGGCGAGCTTCATCTCCCCTTTATATTTTATGCTCTGGCAAAATGGAACCACTTGGCAGTCCATGAAATCAACTCCATCATTTCTCCTCCCTGGGTCTCCCCACACTACCTGGCAACCTCCAGTTTATCCCCTGGAATTGTGATTAGGCCCACACCCAACTCAAGCCACCTGGCACTTTTCTATTCGTAAATACACGGACTTGTAAATACACAGACTTGTCCTAGCTCCCCAGGTGACTGGCGCTCCTTCCAGGACAGCCTCTGCCTGCCCCCCCCCCCCCCCCCCCCCCCCCCCCCCCCAGTGCCCAGCACAGGGACTGACCCAGAGCTGCATCTGGATGGATGCTTGGAAGTCCTCCCCTTCCACAAACATTGAGCTGCTCCGGCCTGCTGGTGCTGAGCCAGGCACAAAGACAAGGGCAGGGCACAGTCCAGGGAGAAACACATTCACAGGTAATTGCACTGTTGGGTGATACGCTGGGAACAGGACAGAGCAACTACTTCAGCTGGGCGCAGCAGGGAAGGCTTTCAGGGTCACCATCCCATCTGGGCCTGGAGAGTCAAGCAGGGGCTTCCTGGGTGGTGAAAGAAGGAAAGACTGTAGCTCGTACAAGGCACAGAGGCATGGAAAAGCGCAGCAGGCTCCGGAGACAGCAAGTGTTTGCTACAGCTGGAGCATGGGAGGAAGGGAATGGGGCTGGGAGATGAGACCAGGGAAGCAGCGGGGGGCAAAGGAGGAGCAAACTGCACCCTCCTGCCAAGGCGTCTGTGGACACCTGGTCTTGAGCCCATTTATTGGAACTTTTCAAACGGGGAAGGGCTGATGTGGTCAGTTTGTGTTTTAATGTTGAGGACAGAGGGGTTAGAGAGGACAATGAGGAAGTCGCTCTATCCATCCAGGGATTTGGGCCACTTAACAAGTTAACACTTACTCAGTGATCACTCTGTTACAGGCCCTGTTCTAATTACCTTTTACATATTAACTGATTTAATTCTCCCACAGTCCTATTTGCAAGATTGAAAAAATGAGGGGGCACCTGGCTGGTTTAGTCAGTAGAACATCTATCTGACTCTTGATCTCAGGGTCGTGAGTTCAAGCCCCACGTTGGGCATGGAGCCTACTTAAAAAATAATAAAATAAAAGCAAAGATTTTAAAAATGAGGCATAAGGCAGCTAAGTACCTTGCTTAACTTTGTAGGTAGGGGAGCCTGGATACGCCCCCTGGCTGGCACACTTTCAGGGCCTGTGCCATTAGTCACTGTGCCACATGGGTTCTTGTTATCACAGTAATAATAATGCCACGCTAATGAATGTTGAGTGCATATGACATGCTGGGCTCTGCTCTGTGTACTTCAGACTGTTAACTCAGTTTTAATCGGGTTGGCAAGGAGGACACGGTGCAGCTGAAAGGCCAGGCCCAGAGCCCACAGTCCAGTGGAGACACTGTTCTAGGCCTCGCTGTGTCTGAACCACCCAGTGGGAAGTGGCCTAGTCACCTCCCCAAATTGCTGACAGCCACCTTTTGGCAGGGGCAGCCAGACAGAGCCTCGTGCGACAGTTGGCTGAGAGCCCGGCCAGAAGGGCTGAGCCAGTGTGGAATGAGCAGCTGCAAGGCCTGGGCCCCTGGGGCCTCCGGGCACCCTGGCTTGACGCCCGAACACTGTACGAGGCTGCTACAGCCCAGAGCTGGGGACCGAGCAGCAGGACCCCTGGGTTTGGAGCCGAGCTTGGTCACTGATGTGCTGTGGGATGTTGGGCAAATCCCTACCCCTTCATGAACCTCAGTTTCCTAGCGGGTGAATGAATAAGGTTGCCCTTGTCCTTGATCTTCTTCCCAGGTAATGCCTGATGGTGAGGTACTGTAGATACCACAAAGTAGTCTCTCCTGCCAAGAAACCCAGGCCCTGGTTACTCAGGACCTTCCTTGGTGTCAGACCCTGTGCTGCTGTGCACTGGGGCTGCAGTGAGGAGCTGAGCTGATCCCTGCCTTCAAGCATTTCCCAGTCAGTTGTGAGGTTGGGGACAGACAGGAAGCCAATCCCAGCCCAGTGTGGTGGGTGCTGTACTGCATAGAGAGAAAATTACCCAAGCGGCTCTGGGGCCCAAGGCAGGAGCAGCTAACTCCGAGTGTGGTGGCCTGCAAGGCTTCCGAACAGGAAGAACACGGAGTCGAACGTGTCTTGCACCTTCCAGGCAGAGAAGGGGTGTGCACTGCCATTGAGGGGACAATGTATGCAAAGCCCTGGTGGGGGAACAGACCAGGTCTGTTGAGGAATTCGTGTGCTCCCCGTGGCAGATGCTGGTGGGGGAGTGGGTGTCGGCGCAAGGAGACGAGCTGAAGGGGCAGGCGAGAGGCAGCAAGGGGCTGAGTGGAGCACCAGGCGCCAAGCCACATCTGAAGGTTCTTAGGCTAGAAAGAGCAGGGCCCCCCCACGGGCCTCACAGGCATCTGGGGGCAGCAGGGTGCCAAGCCTCTGGAACCTCAGCTTGCCCACACCACCTCCTCCCTTCCCCCAATGCCAAAGCCATCTTGCCTCCTGGTAAGGGCACTCCCTCCCTCTAGTCTCAGAGAAAGACCTTCACAGGGCAGCCCATCCACCCAGACACTTCACGCTTGGGGCCTCATCCTTGACCTTCTGGGTTTCTCCAGCAGCCCAGTGAGGTAGCTAAGACTCAAAGCACCTGCCAGGTGATACAGAAATAGTTATTGAACGCCTGTGGGTCAGACCCCGTGTCGACCTCTGGAGAACAGGTCAGACAGGATTCCTGGCTGGGAGGACAGTCACTAAACATGTCAGCATGCCAGTAATGAGCTATTTGTGATTATTTGGGTTGTTTAGAAAAATATAGGTAGCTGGAGAGCTTTATAACAGGAAGCTCACCTCTCTGGGCAGATGGGAGAGGCATTATTCCTAAGGAAGTGATGTTGCAGTTCAACCCTGACATGTGGAGGAGCGACTTCCTCAGTGGAGCAGTGGAGGGGAAGAGTGTTCCCAAGCCCAGGATGATTTGTCCGAGGTCATCTGGCTGTAGGGGGATCTGACTCCCGGCCCACCACCTCACAGCCCCTTCCCGTCAATAATTTTCTCCCATCCTTCAAATGTCAACAGCAAAGAATGTCCATATCTTTGATCTTTTTTTTTTTTTTAATTTTTTTTTAACGTTTATTTATTTTTGAGACAGAGAGAGACAGAGCATGAACAGGGGAGGGTCAGAGAGAGGGAGACACAGAATCTGAAACAGGCTCCAGGCTCTGAGCTGTCAGCACAGAGCCCGACGCGGGGCTCGAACTCACGAGCCTTCGAGCTGTGAGATCATGACCTGAGCCGAAGTCGGCCGCTTAACCGACTGAGCCACCAGGCGCTTCTGCATATCTTTGATCTTACTGGATCCTCTGTGAGGTGGGGCCCACAGTCCCCACTCAAAGGCAAACTGAGACCTTAGGCAGTCCAAATTACTTGCCCATGTCCACACAGCAATCAGAACCAGCACCAGAACCCACATTTCTGGACTCTGAGCTACATGGTAAAATCACCACTGTCTTTCTCGGCTTTGCCTTGGGCCAGGCTATCCCTGGGATGACAGACACCCAAGGGACTTTCCTGGAAAAGGACTTCTTGGAGGGACAGAAGAATGGCTCAAGAGAGATTTTTGACTTGGGGACGGCCCTGTGCGGAGCCTGAGGGTGCCTAGGAACCCAAGCAGATTTCCCAGCCTTGCTGGCAGCCCAGAGCTCAGAGCAGATACCTGGACTGTAGTTCTTTTTGGCCTTGAGGGTGCAAAAGCAGGACTGTTATTGAATGAAATGGAGCACGAGCCCCACACAAAGTTCATACAGTCCTCTCCAGGGGATGTGGGCACCACCATTAAAAGGCCTATATACTGTAGGAAGCTCTAAGCCCTTGAACACTGGGCCCTCAAGCCCTGAACTGGGATGGGTCTCTCTGGGTCCTTATGGAGAGGATTTTTGGGTTCTGATGAGCAGGTCTTTGGATACTCTGGCCCCAGGGGAGGGTTTCTCACAATAACAGATGAGTTACGAGAAAGGAAGAGCTAGAGTGTCTGAGTCAATCTGAGTGCACGTATTTCCTGTGTCTGTCAAGTTCCTCGGTGCCACTCCTTCCCCAGAGCACTCACCCCCATGACTATCTTGTGCCCTCCACATTGGCCTTCCAAGCATCACTTTGTGGAGCTAAAGATTAAAGCTGGAGAAGTGAGGAGAGCTGCCTAGGACCGCACAGAGAGGGACACATCTGGAATCAGATCTGACCCTCTCCTCTGGTCTCTATCTGCCCTTGTACCCTCTGCTAGCCCACCCTCCCCAATCCAGCTTTGCCTTTCTAGCCTGTGCTGAGCTGCAAGCCTGAGAAGCCAGAGAACCAACCCCTGCTCTCCCACCTGCCCCCATCCAAGTTTTCCTTTCTGAAAAAGCCCTGTCTGGGAATGAACTGGGGGCTCTTATCCTGGCTCTGCCTCCTTCCCCATGTTGCTGTGAGTTTCAGTGAAATCGTGCATCTATAAAAGTACTTCATAAACTGAAAAACACTGCAGCAACTCAAAGGGAAGCCACCCTTTCATGCACAGAGACAAGAAGCTCACAGTCTGGGGAGACAGACATGCAGACCCACAACCCCAACATGGCACGAATAATGCTACAGCCCAGAGGTGTGCCAGGCACCGCGAGACAACTCCTAAGGGAGTCAGGGAAGGCCCTGAGAGGACACCTCAGAGATGGCCCCTGAGGGATGTGTGAGAGTTTACCAGGTAGATAAAAGATGAGACAAGGCATGTGTTCCACAGGACGGAGCAGCAGCTGGTGCAAAGACGGGGTGGAAAGGGAACGGTGTCCGGCCAGCGCTTCCAGTCGGTGGTGGGGACACGCGTCTTGGCAAGGCAGCCCAGGGCAGGGTGGAGGAGAGCGTGGACATGCTTGCAAAGAAGATTCGGAGCTGTTCTCCACAAACAGTGGGACTTCTAGAGGAAGGAGTGGTACTTGTGCAAGGAATCGTGGCTTCCATTTTTTACAGATTTCAAAACAGAGGCTCAGAGCGAGCCAGCAAACTGCCCAAAGCCTCTGTATTCGCATAGGGCCAGTCCAAGTCTGGGTTCCCTGTGAGCCGGTCAAGTTGACACATAAAATTAACTATAGCAGCCTCATGGCTGAAAAGTGGCAGGGCTGGGGTTCGAACCCAGGCCTGGGACTTATGAACACTGCTGCAGCAGGCACTGGGCACAGAGAGATCCAGGCTCTCCTTTCCTAGCCTGGGCTCCAGCCCCATGCCAGCTGGAGAGAAGCAGACAGTCACCAGCCAGGGTGGGCTGTGGGCCAGTCAGATAGACCAGCAGGGCTTCGGGAGGAACCAACCAGCAGCTTCTCTGTTGTAGGCCAAGCTTTACAACGGCTTTACAACACCTTGGGAGGAGAGGTGAGGGCAAGGGAGTGGGGCCTCCAAGAAAATGCCTGGCAGGAGCAGGGAAAGCCTCCTCAGTCAGGTATCTGAGCAGCCCGCCTCTGTCTCCCTCGTCCTCCTATGGCCTGGCCTGGAGAGTTGTCGCTTCCAAGATTGTTGGAACTAGAAAAGCCCCCAGCCATCCAGCCATGCTTTTTTCGAATCAATTCCACACCGTTAAGCAAATGACAAAACACAGGTCCAGAAAGGGAGAAGGCTTCCCCAGGGTCACGCAGCCAGTCCGGTTCTCTTCGACCCATGTTTGTAGGCCTCACTATGTTCTACTGGGTAGGGGGCTTAAAATGTAAAGAAATTGAATAGTTGACTCCAGGAGTGTGGTTATGTGACCCTCTCCCCACCAGCCAGGGGGCCCTAAGGATAGACTGACCTACCTCCGTGCCTCCAATGGCAACACAGGGCCCAGCATAGGGAAGGTGTGTGCCTATTCAGTAATGTCCCCACATGTTCCACAAGGTCCCGGGGTACATAGGATGGACTTCCAGAGAACAGAGTCTTCATGACATGGGCTAGTATAAATGTGGTGGTGAGGAAAAGGAGGATAATATGCCCCAGGTTCCAGGCTTCCGCTCCTGGGTATGTGGGGATAGCCTTGTCTAATTTCGAGAACAGTCAGAAGAGCAGATCTTGATAACAAATACAGTTGGGACCCTGAAATCACAAGTAAAGGGCTGGGGGAGGAAGGTTTGCTTGAGGAAGTTATTGGTGTATGTTGGAGAGTGAGGAGAATTAGATCTGAGCGGGAGAGGGTTTTGAATGGAGCCTGAGGTTGGTGCTTGATCCCATCTGGGCAGAGAGCCCCTGGAGGTCTTTCAGGGGCATGGATCCCAAAGGTCACTTCCAGCCAGCACCATGGGAACAGCACACCCCAGATTCAAGGTGTGCTTTACAATGGCTATAAAGGAGGTGGGAGATGAAGTTGGGCTGTGCCTCTATCTGTCCTGTTCACCCCATTTGAACTCAGTAACCCTGAGAGTGGGGAGGGCTAAACAGCCCATTAGCAGAAGGAGAAACTAAAACGTTTCTTCTTTTTTTTTTTCTTTAATGTTTTATTTATGGGGCGCCTGGGTGGCTCAGTCGGTTAAGCGTCCGACTTAGGCTCAGGTCACCATCTCGTGGTCCGTGAGTTCCAGCCCCGCGTCGGGCTCTGGGCTGATGGCTCAGAGCCTGGAGCCTGCTTCCAATTCTGCGTCTCCCTCTCTCTCTGCCCCTCCCCCGTTCATGCTCTGTCTCTCTCTGTCTCAAAAATAAAATAAACATTAATGTTTTATTTTTGAGAGCCAGAGACAGACTGTGAGCGAGGGAGGGGCAGAGAGAAAGGGAGACACAGAACCCTAAGCAGGCTCAAAGGCTCCGAGCTGTCAGCACAGAGCCAGACAAGGGGCTAGAACCCATAAGCTGTGAGATCATGACCTGAGCTGAAGCTGGACACTTAACCGACTGAGACACCCAGGCATCCCGAAATGAAGACGTTTCTAAGATGGGGAGGTGAAGTGGCTTGCCCAGGGTCACAGCTAGCAAGCAGAATCACAGTACCCAAGATGCTTGGAGCCCATCCCCCTCCTGTTTTATAGAGAAGGAACGAGAGACCTAAAAGGGAATGTCCCCGTTCTGCTGATGAGGAAGTAGAAACACAGGAAGGCCAGGTCTTCTCCAAGCTGTTCAGTGAATAGTGATCAAGCCCTCCCAACTATCCTGGGTGTCTTTTCATCTGTCCACGGGGCTGGGCCTTTCTACTGTCCCCAACCCCAGAGTTGACAAAAATACTTGGCCACAGGATCTTGGGTTCACGATCACACCACTGCAGAACCAGATACAACCCACTGTCGCTCAGCACTGAGATCCAGAGAGGGGAAACAACCTCCCATGTCACCGCACAAGCCCGGATCTAACTCCCAAGGCCATTTCCCTGGGCCGCCTTTGGAGGAGCACAATAGAGGCGTGGCTAGTGGGCCAGCCTCTACGAGACCCTGGGAAACTGCTCTGAAGAGAGAGGCTCTGAGGCCCAGAGAAGGCAAGTGGGCTGGGCTGCGGCTCCTTAAGCTGAGGCTTTGCTGCCGCCCCATGAAGCACCGGGGGGACACCTGGTACTTTCTGACCGCGGTGGGGGCCGGCTGGGGTCACAGCGTCCGCCACAAGAACGCACCCAGCTCAGGGAGCTTTTTCAGCCGATCCCCGCGAAGTTGCGCCACCACCCCCCGTCTCACCACAAGCATTTCCTTCTCTAAAAACTCCCTTCTCGGCAGGCCTGAGGCCAGCACGGAGGACGCACACTAGCTTCTTGGTGTGGCTGGCACACCAGGTCAGGAATGTCCCCGGGGGCCCTCTTACCCCGCCTCGCCACAATTCAAGGGCTGGGGGGCAAGGGGCGGGGTGCTGGCCTCAGGAAGGGCTGGGCCTCCGAGAGTGAGAGTAACCGGCTCCCACCGCTTGCAAGCAGTTTACATGCAACGGCGCCCTGGGCCCTCACTGCGGTCCTGGGGGCGTGGCACGGTTACGGTGGACAGCCGCCGGCTTACAAATAAGGAAATTGAAGGCAGGGAAGGAGCCAGGGGCAAGGCGGCTCTTTTCCCCACCGCGTCTGACTCAGCTCTCCGCTCCTCCTAGGGGTCTATCTACTCAGTGGTGTCAGGTGTCAGGTTTCGATTTTGCTTTCGCATTCGGAGATTTTTTTGGAGGGAGGTTGCCTGGGAAAGACTTAAAAGTCTTAATCACGCCAAAGCGGGAAGGGTTTCCCGGGATGGGGAAACGGGAGCGGGAACGGAGACCTGGGTCGGCGAAGGTTCCACAGCACGTGAACTGGCTGGTTGGGTCAGACTTGGCCCGGCTGCAGCCTCCCACCCACCCCTAAAGCCTCAGTTTCTCAGCCCTCTAGGCTGGGGCTCCTCCAGAGCGCACGCCTCGGGTGGGGCCGCAGAGTGTGGGAGCTGCGTGTGCCGGAACGGGTTTGGCTGTGTGGGTGCACAGATTCCGGCCCCGCCTCCCCCAGCCCCGTCTGGCCCCCCCCCTCGACACCCGCCCCCCCATCTCGAAAGGCCCCGCCCCCACAGACGCTCCCGCTGTGAGGCGCAGGGTGTCGCCGCAGCCGGGGCCAGGCAGGAGCCCCGCGCCCCACCTGAAGAGACCCACCCAAGAGAAGGGGTTTCGCTCCCCCCTCCGAGAAAAGAGGGTTGGGCTGCTGGACGACGCCTACTGGCTCCTGACTCATTCATACCTTCTTCCATTCACGCGTTCGGCATCCCCATGTTTATTCATCCATTCTCTAACATTCTTATCCATCCCCTTCTTTTTTTTTTTTTTTAATTCTTTGTTTTTTAATTTAATTTGAGAGAGAGAGTGCATGAGCCGGGGGAGAAGGGTAGAGGGAGAGAGAGAGAATCATAATGTTTATTTTTGAGAGAGAGAGAGAGAGAGAGAGCGAGCAGGGGAGGGGCAGAGAGACAGGGAAACACAGAACCCGAAGCAGGGGAACTGACAGTGCGGAGCCTGACCCCAGCTCGAACTCATGAACTCATGTGCAGTGAGATCATGACCTGAGCCAGAATCGGGCGCTTAACTGACTGGGTGCGCTTAACCAACTGTGCCACCCAGGCGCCGAGAGAGAGAGAGAGAGAGAGAGAGAGAAAGAGAGAGAGAGAGACAGAGAATCTTAAGCAGACTCCATGCTCAGCGCAGAGCCTGAGGTGGGGCTCGATTCAGGGACTGTGGGATCGTGACCTGAGACAAAACCAGGAGTCCCATGCTCAACAGACTGAGCCACCCAGGTGCCCTTTATCCAGCCCCTTCTAATTCTCTCATTTGATGTATCCTGACAGCGACTCTGGGGCATGCCTTCTGCTGGACCCTGCCCTAGGGACACAGAAATGAACAAGGCGAACATAGTCTCTGCCCTGGAGGAGTTTAAGAGTATAGGGAGTACAGCATTGTGTGTCTGACGCAATAGCAGAAGGATGGTCGCGGGACAGCCACAAGACAAAGGGAGTGAGAGGTATGGGAGCTGCCAGGGGAAGACTAGAAAGGAAAGAGGCAACTGACCTGGATCTGGAAGGGAACAGCAGTTGGCCAGGTGAACAGTTAATAATAGTAACAACCCCAGTATAAGCTCTTTGCAGGCTCTTACTGTATGCTTTATTTCCATTAATTTTCATGTTGACCACAATCCTGGAGGATAGATATTAATACCTCCATCTTACAGACAAGGAAGCTGAGACTCTAAGAGGTTTAATAAATTGTCCAAAGTGATACAACCAATAAATACAGGAGCCAAAATTTGAACCAGGTCTATCTCCAAATCCAATGCTAAGTTTAGACCTAAATTTAAGTTTAAACATACAGGATGTTAACTGTAAAGTCCTGGAGGCTATGCCCCAAATACTAGCAATGGTAGTCTCTGGGAGATGAGTTGGCATTGTTATACACTGACATACGTTTGAATTATATATTTCTAGCATATATAGACATATCTATATATGCTAGAATTCACAATTATCCCCAGGTACACTAGTTTTGTTTTCTCCAATTCTTTTTCTTCCCCCAGAAATGAAAGTTGCTTAAGTGTGGGGTTTTTTTTCTTGATTGCAAAAATATAGGATCATTTTAAAAAATCAGTCCATATTTGGGGCGTCTGGGTGGCTCAGTCAGTTAACCATCTGACTTCGGCTCAGGTCATAATCTCACAGTTCGTGGGTTCGAGCCCCGCGTCGGGCTCTGTGCTGACAGCTCAGCGCCTGGAGCCTGTTTCAGATTCTGTGTCTCCCTCTTTCTCTGCCCCTCCCCTGTTCATGCTCTGTCTCTGTCTCAAGAATAAATAAACATTAAAAAAAAATTTTTTTTTAAATCAGTCCATATAAAAATGACCATCGCCAGTGATTTTTTTCCCCTTTCTCTTTCCTAAATTACTGCATCAAGGATGTATTATTCCTGTCATTCAAAAGTAAATGTTATTTTTAAGAAATAAACTGCACGTGGGGCACCTGGGTGGCTCAGTCGGTTAAGCGTCTGACTTCGGCTCAGGTCACGATCTCACGCTTCGTGAGTTGGAGCCCCACATCTGTGCTGTCAGCACAGAGCCTGGAGCCTGCTTTGGATTCTGTGTCTCCGTCTCTCTCTGCTCCTCCCCTGCTCTCTGTCTCTTCTCAAAAATAAATAAACATTAAAAAAATAATAATAATTAAATAAATAAATAAATAAAATTTAAAAATAAAAAAAAAAGAAATAAACTGCACGTGTCAAGGACTGGGGTGACCCAACCAACCAGACCTCAGGCAGTTCCTAAGAAAAAGGCCTGGGGGTTTTGGTCAACCTCAGAGCAGAGTGAGTCAGCAGGGTGAAGTAACTGCCAAAGCTAGACAGACAAGTAGAAACATAGGTCCCATATGGGAGTAGGAAACTTCCCCTGCACCCTCATCTGAGGCTCAGACATGCTAGAGATCCCCTAAGCACCGCTGAGGGGTACCTTGGAGAGGAGACACCCGGAGGAAGGTCTCTACGGCACGTGCACAGTGGGTATGCTGGTATGGGAAGGGCTTGACCAGGCGGCTTAACCTGTCTGGAGAAATAGTGAGCAAGGACAGGCGGGAAGACTGCCTCATTGTAGGGCAGCTGTGTGGGTGATAGGTTGCATTAGGAGACCTCCCTAACACGTACAGTGTTTGTAGGATATGAAGGGGGAGGGATACACGCCCAACTCAACATCTCAGAGGGAACGTGCTGGAACTATCAATAGTAAGCACTGGGTGGCTCAGTCAGTTAAGCTTCTGACCTTGGCTCAGGTCATGATCTCACGGTTCATGGGTTTGAGCCCCACGTCGGGCCCTGTGCTGACAGCTCAGAGCCTGGAGCCTGCTTTAGATTTTGTGTCTTCCTCTCTCTCTGCCCCTCTGCCACTCATGCTCTGTCTCTCTCTCTCTCTCTCTCTCAAAAATAAATAAACATTTAAAAAAAGCAAAAACCAATAACGAGAACCATTTGTTGAGTGCTTATTGTATGCCAGGCTCCTTACACCTAGCACATTATATGTAATACAATATATAGCATATTAACTATGTTAAGTGTATCTATAACATATGGTATGTTATACAGTACATAATATAATTATATATAGGCATATATATAGGCAAGGCATAAAGGCATATATATAAATGGCTTTCAAGCTTGAGCTACACTAGAATTCTCTGGAAGGAATGTTGCAACATAGATTTCCGGGCCCCATTTGAAGAGTCTCTGATTCCATATATCAGGGGTGGGTCTAACTGACAGGTAATATTAATGGAGCTGGTCTTGGAACCACACTTTGAAAACCACATTACATTATACATTATTTATTTGTCACAACTACCTTACAATGGAGGTTCTGTTATTATACCCATTTTACAGATCAAAAAACAAGCAAAACAATGTATATCATCTGAGTCTTCTCCCAGAGGTAAAATTACTGGGGTTTTGGGGTGGTTTTTTTATGTTTGTTTATTTGTTTGTTTGTTTGTTTGTTTTTGTGAGAGACAGATCACGAGCAGGGAAAGGGCAGAGAGGGAGACACAGAATCCGAAGCAGGTTCCAGGCTCTGAGTTGTCAGCACAGAGCCCGATGTAGGGCTTGAACCCATGAACTGCAAGATCCTGACCTGAGCCCAAGTCGGACACTCAACCAACTGAGCTACCCGGGCACCCCTAAAATTATTGTTGACAGCTAATAAGTGGCAAAGCCTAGGTTTGAATCCAGGCCTTCCAGATTCCAGATAAGTTCATGCTTAACCGAAACAGTTCTTCTGTTCAATTCATTGATAAATAGAAACCAAGATTCTGTCGTTTGGTAACAAACTTATAAACTGTTTATTCATGATATAAAATAAGAATAAAAATTGCGATGCCTGGAAGAGGCTGGAGCAGGAGTTAGCAGTATTCTGGGGGCAGAACAACAGCAATGCCTTGCGGGGGGGGGGGGGGGGGGGGGGGGGGGGCGGGGGGGGGGCGGTGGTGCCACACTGGAGGGGCTTTGGGCTATACTCTGCCCAGATTTTCTCAGTTCTTGCAGCCCTAGGATCTCATGTGTGGGCTCTCTGCTGGGGCAGTATTCTTCCCTTTCTTATGATGCAATTCACCAAACATGTGTTGAGTGTCTTGCTCAATGGAGCAAGTCAGGCTGAATAACGGCCAACCAAAGATATCAGATCCTAATCCCCAGAACCTGTGAACATGACCTTATATGGCAAAAGTGACTTTGCAGATGTGGTTAAATTAAGGATCTTGAAAATGAGACCACCCTGGATTATCAGGGTGGGGCCGTTGTAATCACAGGGCCCTTGCGAGAGAGAAGGCAATGTGTGACGACAAGCACAGAGAGAGATGTCTGAAGGTGCTGTGCTGCTGGCTTTGATGATGGAGGAAGGGCCAGAGCCAAGGAATGCAGCCCTAGAAGCTAAACAGCCCAGAAAACAGATTCTTCCTAAGGGTCTCCAGAAGAAATGCGAAGCTCTGCCATCACCTTGATTATAGACCCTGTATGACCCGTTTTGGACTTCTGACCTCCACCTGTAAGACAGTGAAACTGTCATTGTTTTAAGCCACTCAATTTATGGTAGTTTGTTACTGAAGCAATAGGAAATTGATTCAGACGTAATTGCCCCTGGTTTTTGCATAAGTTTCCGCACAAATCCACACACATTAACACTCACACTGCTGCTGGCCTTATGTATGCAGGGGAGCGAGTGCAAATTGATGTTTAAGTGGCTTCCAGCCTTGGGGAGCATCTATAGTCACCTAGACCCACACAGACCACTGCTGGTCTTATTTCCACAAGTGAGCAAATGTGATTCATTCCCTTGACTGTGCCCAGCATGGTGCTGGATATGGGTACAGAGAGATGGACCCAAACAGATCCTCGTGGGGTTTCTGGTCTAGGAGTGGGAGAGGGGGTTAGAAATCCAATACCCTCTCACATGGTGAGGGTTGTCTCTGAAGGAGGTTTACCTCTATAAAGTCAGCCCTCAGGTGGAAAGGGCATAGCATTCAAAATTATATTTAAAAGCCCTTAAAGTGCCTATAATGCACACTGAATCTTTTGCATACTTGGGTCTGAGACCTGGGCTGAAAGAGGTAATTAAAGCCATCTTGAGATATTGGGACATTAATGCTTCTCTCCCCTTAAGAAAAAGACTCTACCTTTAGAGACGAATTGAGGTGGAGCAGAGAATTCAGGAGTGCTCCTGGCAGCTGCAGGGATGATTCCAATCTGTTTTTCTATTAAGCGTTGTCATCCTAGTGCGTGTTAAAAGATTAGTTTGTGGGGCACCTGGGTGGCTCGGTTAAGCGTCTGCCTTCGGCACAGGTCATTTCATGGTTTGTGGGTTCGAGCCCCGCACCAGGCTCTGTACTGACAGCTCAGAGCCTGGAACCTGCTTCGGATTCTGTGTCTCCCTCTCTCTCTGCCCCTCCCTGCTCATTCTCTCTCTCTCTCTCAAAAAAAAAGATTAGTTTGCTTTTGTGAGGATAATATCAAATTCTGGAGATGCACCTGGAGGTCAGTGGCTGGAAGGTGAGTTCTGAAGTTGGTGTTAGTTAACTGTGCCTCTGATGCGAGCCCACAGGGCAAACTGGTGTCCGTGCAATTATAGAAAAGAGCTGGACTCACTAGCCTCTATGGTTAGGAGACCGTGGGGGTTGACAGAGCCCTTCCCAGAGGAAGTTACATTAAACTGACATCTGAAGGGCAGGTGGGCATTAACCAGCCAAGGCAGCTGAGAGGGAGAATGTCCTGGGCACACAAACCACCACAGCGAGTGATTAGAGATGACACCTCCACGGTAGGCCCCAGAGAGTGACACAACATGGCCAGACGCCTTGCTGCCTAGAGGAACGCTAGGACGCTCAGCCCTAACCTTGAAACTTCAGGATATCCTGGTCTTTCAAACCCCAGGCACTGTTCTACTTCCTAGGAAATGCTGGGGATTCCTTAAGATGGGATTTGTTGTTTATGCCTAAGGCACTTTCTGTTTTCTGGAATGGTGAGGTGAAGCTTTGGCGAAAGTGTTCCTAGAATCTGCTCTCATATTGGCTTGCTATGTGACCTTGGGCCAGTCGCCAGTCCAGACCTGTGGGCCTTGATTTGTCCATCTATAAAGTGGGGCTTGGGGCAGGCTGAGCCTTTCCTGCTCCCTCCCCCAGAGGGACTGTGATTCGAACCCCCAGACCATGGCACTGGCTCGGAGCGTGAGTCCCGACTCTGTCATTTACTGGGAACTTGGGCAAGTCATTTCACCTCTCTGAAGCTCCATTTCTTCATCTGTAAAACACAGGCCTTTGTTCCCATCCCCCTTGGACTGCATGAGGATTAAATGAGATCACGGACATAAAGCATGTGTTGCTGGGCTCGGCAACTGCTGTCATTTTTTGTAATGGTTGTGAAATGGAACGTGTTGACTCTGCTGATGGCTGCAAAACACACCACCCTCAGGGTTTACCATCCATGCAATCTCTGCAAACAGCATCAGAAGGTCCTCTGATGGGTGTTCAGGGAAACACCCAGAGCTGGGTGGCTTCATTTTGGCAGGAATGGAGGAAACTCCCTACTCTGGGTAGGCGGTAGCTTCACTGACTCTGCCTAACTTGCGAGTCCAAAGATGGTTCCCAGACTGAGCTGCAAGAGTGGGCCTGGGATGGAGTCTGGCTGGCCTGAATTTGCTTGGGGCGGGGGAGGGCGGGGAGAAAGGAAACATCCCTTGCCCTCGGCTGGTAACCAGAGCCAGGGCAGGCTAGCACAGGACAGACACTGCTCTCCCCCACGACTGGCCCTGCCATCACTGATTCCAGCTATCTAGCATCTACTCATATTGTGGCTAACACAGTCTGACCGCTCTTTAAACAAGGGATGGGAAATGGAGTCCCAGAGAGGGGCAGGGACTTGCCCTGCAAGTCAGAACCAGAATCTCTGACAGCATCAAGGCAGCCTCCTTGACTGTCAGAGTGAGGGAGTAGCTAGTTGTTGCCTGGCAACTGCAGCAGGCCCAGATGTTTTCCTTCTCCACATTTCCATGGGAATCAGGCCACCCAGTGACAGTTGGGCTCAGACCTCAGAGACAAAATGTTTCTGGCTTTCAGGGCAACAGGGAGGAGGGCTTCTCCTGTTGAAGTACAGACCCAGGCAAGAAACAGTCCCCCTCCAGGTACTGGGACTCCTCCCAGGCAGCCCAGACCTGTCTATCTTTCTGGCTTAGGGACAGACTCCCATCATTCCTTCTGTCTAGGCAGAGCTGAGCCGTGGGCTGCCTTCACAGACAGCAGCAAGTGCTGGAGGAGAAAATCGTGCCAGAGCAATGTGGAGAGAGAGCAGCGTGGAGTCCCACGTGAGCCCTGGCTCTGCCACTCGTTGGCTACGCAACCTTAGTCAAGTCACTTCACCTCTCTGAGTTGGTTCTCTCATCTGCAAAATAGGATTATTAATAACTACCTCTCAGGTCTGTATAAGGAGTGAATGAAATAAGAACGGTAAAGTACCAGGCATAGAAGTAGGTACTCAATATTGATATCTGTAGCAGTTAGCTTGCTCGATTATAAACAAGAGTCCACTCTAGACTGTCAGGCAGAAAAGGGCCAGAGAATCACTCTGGGAGGCTATACAGCAAGGGACCATTGCTTGAATGCTACTCCACTGAATGCTGCTTCAGTAGAGACAGCACAGATGTGGCAGCATGCACGAGGGATGCTGCGGGCACCCCGTGCGCTTCTCACTCTCCTTTGGGGATCTGGTACAGGAGGAAAGAAGGAGAACACCAATATCCAACACATATATGAGCACTAAACACCTGGTACCGCTTACAAGTCTTGGGGAGAGATACTATTATGATGCCAGTTTCCAGGTTTGGAAACTGAGGCACAGAGAGACTTCCCCTAACTTGCCTGAGATCACCCAGCTAGGAAGTAATGAAACCTGGAATGGCCATGCAGCCCAGCTCCAGAGCCTATGCTCCTGACTATTACCTCTGCCCTACTGTTCTGAACTGGAACTCAGAGTGAGGTATCCCGAGAAATAGTGTTATACGTGATGGGGAGCTTCTATCATAAATATGACTAGATGGATGGATGAATGGATTTAACTCATTAACTCAACTAGAATTAAGCACCTTTCTATGTTCTCTGTGATGAGCACTGAACAAGACTAACACGTCCTCTGCTTATAAGGAGCTTAGCACTAGTGAGGAAACAAGAAGTAGGCAAACGCCCAAATAAATAAAACAATCACAAATTATGATAAGAGAGATGATGGGGGTGCCTGGGTGGCTCAGTCAGTTAAGCATCTCTTTGTTTCAGCTCAGGTCATGATCTCACAGTTTGTGAGTTCGAGCCCCAGGTTGGGTTCCACGCTGACAGTGCAAAACCTGCTTGAGATTCTCTCTCCCTCTCGCTCTGCCGCTCCCTCGCCCCCCACTTGTGCTCTCTCTCTCTCTCTCTCAAAATAAATAAACTTTAAAGAAAGAGACGAAGGACACACAAAGCATGGTATGAGGAAGAATGACTGGGGCATTATTGGGGGTATGAGGACTCTCTCCCTGGCTCCTTCTGTTCCAGCCATGTTGGCCTTCATGCTGCTCTTTGAAACCACCAGGCACACTTAGAGCTTTTGCATTGGCCGTGGCTTCTGCTTAGAAAAGATTGTCCCTGGTTATCTACATGGCTAACTCCCTCACCTCCTTAACGCTTTACATAAATCCCATCTTCTCGGTGAGGTCCCTGACACCACTGTTTAACATTGGATCGCCTCTCCACCCCTACACCCATCTGCACTTACGCTAACGGTACTTAGCCCTTATACCTTCTAACAAAACTTAACTGTGTTTACAGTTTATCTGCTTCCCCTTGTAGAATATAAGCACTAAGAGAGCAGGGATCCTTCTTCCGTTCACTGAATGGTGTGTGGCACATAGTGTAGTGAGTGTAGGTGCTCAAAAATATTTGTTGAATGAATGTAAATAATACCCCCGAGGTCACGCAGCTGGGAAGCAGCATGGCTGTGATTTGAATCGAATTTTTTTGTTTGTTTTGGTTTTTGTTCCAAAGCTATAGAATCTTCTTTCTAGGGCTGTTATGAGGCTCAAGTGAGTTCACATGTGTCAGTCACTTAGCAGAGTGCCTGGTACAAAGGTCAATGTACCATGAACCTGAGCTATCATCATAATCACCATTATTATTATTATTATTGCTCCCCTCTCCTCCTGGGTCATTTTCCTTTTTATTTTTTTTTTTAATGTTTATTTATTTTTTAGGGAGAGAGCAGGGGAGGGGCAGAGAGAGAGAGGGGAGGGGCAGAGAGAGAGAGGGGAACAGAGGATCTGAAGTGGGCTCCATGCTGACAGCAGAGAGCCCCATACAGGGCTCCAACCATGAGATCATGACCTGAGCCCAGGTCCAACACCTAACTGACTGAGTCACTCAGGCACCCACTGGGCTCATTTTTCTAAATTCCATAATAGTTCAGTCAGTTTTTTGGGGTGGAACTTCAGACCTAATTTTGGCAGACACACTGACATGAGCCCCAGGAAAGAAAAACCCCCCACATCTCTTGCCAGCTCAGGTAGCAGGGAGCCAGGCCCCTGCAGGACCCAATCCTCTATGTGGCCCCACCCACTTTGTAACTGACCTGAAATTGTTCTCCCACAAGTGCAAACAACATAGGCTTCCTGTGTTTTAAGAAAGGGGAAGTCCAGTCAGCAATTTACCTTGAGTCATTTGTTTCCAGAAGGAAGCCTCCGCAGTTGGCAAAAGGTAGGAGGAGGAGGAGGACTGCCAGAAAAGAGAAAGGAGGCCTGACTTCTAGGAGTGCACCCACTTCTCAGCTGACTACGATGAGCAAGCCCCCTCTCTGTCCTTAATTTTCTCACATGGAAAATGGGACAATGATCTTCAATTCACCTCCTTCTCTGCATAGTACTAGCATGGATGTGGGAGCACATGTGAGTGTGTGTGTGTGTGTGTGCGCGCTTGTGAAGCGCTGGGAATATGAAAGCACTATGCCATTGGGAGGGCTTGCAGTGGCCTCTAAGTCCAGAATTAAAAATACACAGATCTGTGTTCAAATCCTGCCTCTATCACTTTCTAGCCGTGTGCCCCTGGGCAAGGAATGGAACCTCTCTGAATCTTGGTTTCTTTTCATATAAAATGGATCCTTGGTTTCCTCAGCTGTGAAACGACAGCTTAACTCCTAATCTGGCTTTCAGGGTTAAATGAACTATGCACATCAAGAGCCAGGAAGGACCTAGGCTCAGAGCAAGCTCTCAGGAGCAGTGGTTCTTGTTTTTAATCCTCGATGACCTCTCACTTCCTCCCCTCTGCCCTCTATGCTGTCTTGTTCAGCTCTGGCTGTGCTCAGGGCAAAGCCCCTTGTCAGATTGCTTCTAACAGACCCTCTCCCACACCTGTGAGGCCACACAGAATTGTTAAAATGGAGGATAATTTTATTTTTATTTTTACTGATTACACAAATAGTCCATGGCAAAAAAAAAAAAAAAAAAAAAATAAAGTTTTAAGCAAACAAGTAAAAAGAAGAAAATAGAGATTACATGTAACTTTACCCAGAGATAATCACTATCGATGGTTGGGCGAAATTTTCTTCCTGATTTCTTTTTAATACATGTATCACAGGATTTTAAATGCAAGTTTCCTGTCACTTTGCATTTAGAGCGGAGGCAACAAATGCCAAGGACCACCCAGACAGGGCATGCCAGAAGGATGGAGAAACTGGTTCTACCCGAATTAACCCATCACCTACCTCTTGTCACCATGGAGTGTGTTTGTGTTAGAGAGAGAGAGAGAGAAACTGAAACACAGACACAGAGATACAGAGACAGAGGAGAGGCTGGTTGTGGGGGGATTTCTTTTGGACAAGGCTGTTGATTATTGTCTGGTCCCCACTGCAACAATCCCTTCTACCCAGAGAGGAGGGATGAAGGTGTGCCTCCTCCTCACTTTAGGGTGGAGGGATTTAGAGGCCGTTTGGCAAGTTTGTGCCTCAGGGGTCCATGGGCCAGACAAAGGCAACGCTAAGGCAACAGCCCCTCTTCTATCACCTCCATCCCCCCAGCAGAGAGATGATCATGCTGAATTGTGAGTGTCTGCTGAGTTGTCTGCCTTCCCAACTTGACCTGTATCCCCTGCCCCTGCAGGAGGCATAGCACCTAGCTGATGCTTGATAAATGTTCTGGTGAACAGAGGAAAGACTGTTGGAGCCACACAGATCCAAGTTCAAATCCTGCCTCTGCCACTTTCCAGCTGTGCTCCCTTTGGGGAAGTCACATCATCTCTGTAACCTCATTTTCTCACTTGTAAAATGAAAATAACTGAGTGTCTGTTCTTAATAACACAGAGCTTTATTTTCCCCTGAGCCGTCATTTTATTCTGACACAGATCAGAGGTGCCCCCCGACAGGACCTTCGTACCTTCCCTCAGCCATGGGCCCACTGGTGGGGGTGCAGGGGTGCCGGCCAGCACAGTGGGCATGGGCTGTCAGTAGCCAGAGCCGGGGACCTGGGCCAAGCCTGTCCTAGCTCCTTCTTGCGGGAACAGAACCCCATCTGCTCCTCTAGGAAGGAGATCTGTTCACTCAGAGGGTCGATGCGGTCCAGCTGCTGGAAGGGGTGAGCCAGGAAGCTGCTGGGGTCAGGCCGCCTGTGCTCCAGGGCCCTCAAGGCCAGGCTGTACAGTGGGGTCAGCAACAGCTATAGCTTCTGACATCCACCCTTGACCGAAGCCGCCGCACCTCCTCCTCTACCGCACTGTCCATTCCTGTTGTGGGGTTCGGGGCTACCCTGGGGGTCCCTCTCTTGGGCAAACAGAGCACACCATCTGCTGATGGGCCATGCCCTTCCCGACACTGGCAGCAGTAACTACCCACGGTGTTGACACACCATGGGGGACAGGTGCCCCCTCCAGCACTGCATTCATCCACGTCTGTCTGGCAGGTGTCGCCCTGCCATCCTGCAGGGCGGTGACAGCAGCCTGGCTGGACACAGTTCCCCCGTTCTGCCACAGTGGCTGGCATATTGCTGCTCCACGGGCCCTGGGGAGACTGCTGGTCCTCTTCCAGCCAGGGCAGCAGGCATGGCGAAGCCTGGCGGAGGCTGGCCCAGGGCCACAGCAGTAGGCAGTCCTGTAGATGGTCCAGTAGGTGCTGCAGACTCAGAACTGTCACAGGTGGTGGGGCGCCTGGATGGCTCAGTCGGCTAAGCGTCCGACTTCAGCTCAGGTCACGATCTCGCGGTCCGTGAGTTCGAGCCCCGCGTCGGGCTCTGTGCTGACAGCCTGGAGCCCGTTTCAGATTCTGTGTCTCCCTCTCTCTGACCCTCCCCCGCTCATGCTCTGTCTCTCTCTGTCTCAAAAATAAATAAACATTAAAAAAAAAAATTTAAAAAAAAAAGAACTGTCACAGGTGGTGAGGAAGGGTTGGTACATTCGCTACACAAAAGTCTCGACTCGGGGCCCTTGGGAGCCCCGATGGCACACACCCTGTGGCCAGGCCGGTAGACATGCTCAGTGCCACCCACTGCCAGCACCGAGAACCACAGCGGAAGTAGCTCCCTGGAGTCACACAGGCCCCATGTTTGCAGGTGGGATGGCCTTCTCAGGGCGGCCGCTCCAGCCGAGAGCACACTGAAAACCAGAGTGTTTATTGAAATGAGATCAAGCATTGGCACATAGTAGGTCTCCCAACAATGATGAACGTATAAAGACACAGCAGTCTTGGAAATTGCACACTGGCAGGCCCTCCTGAGAATTTCCCGTCTGAGCTGATGCAGTGCTGGAACTTCCGGATCTTGGTTTCCTTCCCTGCTCCTTCCTCAGTCACCACCACCATCATCATCATTAGCAGCAGCAACAGCTGCCGGTTGTATGGCAATTTCCAGAAATTCTATGACTTGGTCTCATGTAAATCCACCAATAATCCTGTGAGGTCTGTATATAATTCCTATTCCACAGAAGGCATCTAGGCCTAGAGAAGGTGTATGACTGGCTCAGGGACACAGGGATTTGAGGCTTGAGGGCACTGCTTTTGACCTTCCTTAAATGAACTGATTTACTATGTATTCAGTACCCACTGTGTGCCAGGCACGTCAATTAGCAGCATGGCTCCTGTCCCCTCACAGATGAGTCGAGAGGACAGGCATGCAAGGCAAAACGGTACTTATAACTCTGCATGGCAGGTGCTGCCCATGAAAACCCCAGACAAGAGGACAATTTCTTTTTTTGGGGGGGGGGGGGAAACAGTTGGAGAGCAGATCCAGTCCCCTTTTTTTTTTTTTTTTTTTTTTAAATCTTTGTGGCTTTGGGCAAGTCCCTTCACTTCTCTGGGCCTTGATTTCTTCATCTGTAAAATGGGGACTATGAGGAATGCCTCATATAGGAGAGTATGACTCTCTCACTACAATCACTGCAGAGATAACAGACATAATGCATATGTGTGGCACAGGGGCACAAGCAAGAACTCGGTGAATTGTAGCTGGTTCTTCACTATTGCAACCTAGATGTGAGCCAGGGGCCGCCTGACCCCTTGAGATCCTCACAAGATGAGCCCAAGCACCTACTGCAAAACCCTCTTCAAGATTACTGCAAATTCCTGGGACACTTGATCTCTCCTGACCCAGCGCCTGCTTCAGCCTGTACTGTCTTTGGTCAACATTATACCAAAATAGATGTAAAACTTGGCCCCCTCCACTATTTCCACAACACCCCAATCTAGGCAGCCTCAGTGAGTATGGGAGGCTTTTTTTGAAGGTTTCCAGGGATGGGAGACCGAGAAGGCCATCACATCATAGTTACAAAAAACCTCAGGGTGAACTAAAAATAACTTGGTTCCCTAGATGGCCTCAGCCTTCTCTTCTGCTTCCTTTTCCATTGTCCCCAGCCCTTCAGCCTTGGGACAGCTGCCATAGTTTGGCTATTGTCTCCAATTCCCTCTTCCTAAGGAGCTCTCCAATTTCCATTCCAGGCATTATCCCACCGTGGGAAGCCTTAGAGGTTGGAAGGGTTGGCTCTCCCTCCTATCTCTCCCTCACCCAGCCACCCACGACACCCCCATGAGTAAAGCACCACAGGGTGCCTTCCCCGCCTTCTCATAGCCCCCACAGGAAGGGAAAAAATGTTTGCAATCATTCCTGGTAGTTGATGCTGGTGGGTGGGTGACCCTGGCTAGCTGCTGGCTGCAGACCTGCCTCCCCCATTTTCAAGACCCAGTCCTCCAGTTTCTGGTAGATTCTCTTGAGTGCTCGGTAGCTTAAAACATCCAGTGTCATTTTAGGAAAAAATTCAAATCCTAGTCCACTTTCTTGTTGCCTCCACAGCAGCTGTGTCTCAGAGCTTCAAGAACAAACTTTCACCTTCAACAGTTTTTCAGTGTTTTCCCAACCAAAGCCATCCTCTTCTCTAGGACAGGAAGTCACATGCTGAGGATCTGTGAGCTGCAACTGGCCCGCAGGGATGTTCTTAAGAAATCAAATCAACACTTAAAAATTCAAAGATTACACATGAAAATCTGGATTTGTGGCATTTCATGTAAACTCGTAATATCTGTCATCGTAGGACCCACATTCCTCCCAAGGAGCATGTTGGCCTGAATGGAGAGCAGAGTCTCTGCCCTTTAGACAGGTTTTTCTTGTGCTGTCACCCACTGGCCTTATTTCTCCTGCTTGATCCCTGTAGGCTTGCAACTTTGTGACCTTTGCTAAAGGGCATTTCGGCACCGGTTTCCACCCTCCACTGCGTTATTACAATCAAATTGGGTCTATAAATGTGCTAGGTTCGCAAAGGGTACCCTAGGCAGAAGACATGGCAACAGTAGTCACTTAAGTATGCAATCGGTGACTGTTCCTGGAAGGGCAAGGGGTCCGGAGGAACTGGGTCTCTGGGCTAGGGGGCTGTAAAGGGTTAAACTGGGGCTTGGTTCTGTAGGGCCTTAATGCTCTCTTACAGGACACTGGGAGCCAGTGTGGGGTTTAGAGCAGGGACACAGCGTGGGGTGTGCATATGAGAAAAGGGGCTGGGCAGCTCGTGAACGGGATGGACTGAAACCCTCCCATCCCTCTGAATGTCCCCCCAGAAAGCCCAGCGAGAGGCTGAGGCCGTGATCCAGGAGGGCCCGGGACGCTGCGGCCAGGAGCGGCGGTGGGAATGGCTAGGACGGTGGCAAGGGAGGGACTCTGGAGACAGCCTTGCGCGGGAACGGGTACGCCTGACCTTGACGGAAAACACTGCAGGCGCCGCGGCCGAAACGCGTTCGTCTATCCCCCCCTCCCCTCCCCTGCGCCGCAGCGGACTGCGGCGGAATCCCGGCCCCTCGCCTCCGCGCCCTCCCGCGCCGCTGCGGCACGCGAGGGGCGGGGGCGGCGGGGTGGCAGGGATGCCCGTCTTCCCTGAAGGCCGGAGAAGGGGGTGGGGGAAGGAGGCCGGTCACGTGGCGCCGCCACCAGGCGCAGCCCGATTGGCGGTTCCGCAGCCCTGCCTGCCCGGCTGCTCGGATTTCCAGGCACGGAGCAGCCCCTCCTGCGTGTCCGGGCTCGCAGGGGATGCTCTGGCCCAGCGCCGAGCAGGGTAGGGCGGGGCCCGGGCTCTCTGTCCTGTTAACCGCTGCCAGGTCCCTGGCTTCTCGCCGAGATCCTCACTGCAGCTTGGGAGGTCTGATTTTTGTCTCAGTGAACACATCCCTTCTCTGCGTCTCTCCTGCCTTCCCCCATCTGTCCCTTTTCCTACCGTGCTACCTGGAGGCCAGCTTTGCGAGGACTGGCTGAAGCAGGTTTGTGTTACTTGCCACAATGTTGCAGCTTTGGGCGAATCAGTTAACCTGGCTGGAAGTGGGGAAGATTCAAATAGAAATCCCACAGACACTCTTCCTCTCTCTTTGCTCCTCCCCTGCTCACGCTTTGACTCTCTCTCTCTCTCTCTAAAATAATAAATAAACATTAAAAAAAAATTTTTTTTAAAGGGGGTGCCTGGGTTGCTCAGTTGGTTGAGCCTCCGATTTTGGCTCAGGTCATGGTCTCGGTGGTTCGTGAGTTCCATCCCGGCGTCAAGCTCTGTGCTGACAGCCCAGAGCCTGGAGCCTGCTTCGGATTTTGTGTCTTCCTCTCTCTCTGCTCCTCCCCTGCTCACGCTTTGTCTCTCTCTCAAAAATGATAAGTAAACATTAAACAAAAAATTTAGAAATCCCACAGACACCTCAAGTCCCACACATCCAAACCGACAGCAGTCTCTCCCGAACTGCTCCTTCTTTGTTTCGCCATCTGTTTTAAGCAAAAACCGGATAGCCACATCCATCTTGCTATATCCCCCATCAAATTTATGACCGAAACCTATTAAATTTACCTCCAAAATATTTCTTAAACCTCAGAACCGGGTATTTTCCCTTAGGATTTATCCCAGTTTATACTGTATGTTTATTTGTGTGATTGTTGTTGAACAGTAAGCTCCATGAGAACAAGGACCTTGTCGTTTTGCTCATCACTGTATCACCAACACAGTACCGGCACGTACTAGGTGCTTCATAAATTTTTATTAAATGAATAGATGCACAGCAAGTCCCGTGCTAGGTACTAGCCGTGGAAGGGACAACAGAATTTAAGGTGAGACACACAGTTCTATCCTCAAGAAGTCATCTGTGTAACAAACGTGCCCTGGGGCCTTCTCTATGTTAGGCCAGTGCACAAGACGAGTAAGACACCATTTCTACCTTTCATCTAGGGGGACCACACATGACCAACCTAAACAACAATAAGACTCTGGTATTGGAGGGGTCAGGTGTGGTGGTATATAATGACCTCTAGAGTCAGAAGAGTCCAGGGTTTGGAATCTAATGATCTGGCTTCCCAGGCCAGCTTTGTCTCCTGGCTATGTGACCACAAATCTCCTCTCTCTCAAAGGCTCCATCCTTTCATCTTAAAAATGGGGGATAATAATACTATCTAAGAGACATGAACAAGACAAACGAACACGTTAAGTGCCAGGTTTTACAACAATGTCAGGTATGGGTGGGCGACTATACCTCCTACTTTGCCTGAAAGAGACCAGTTGACACCTGTTGAACCAGGGCAGTTAATTAATAACAGCGTTCCTGGGGGCACGTGGGTGGCTCAGTTGGTTGAGCTTCTGACTTTGGCTCAGGTCATGATCTCATGGTTCTTGAGTTGGAGCCCCACGTCAGGCTCTGTGCTAAAATCTCAGAGCCCGGAGGCTGCTTCAGATTCTGTCTTCCTCTCTGCCCCTCCCCCACTCACGCTCTGTCTCTCTCAAAAATAATTAAACATTAAAAAAAGTAATAATAATAGCATTCCTGAGGCTCCTGGGAGGCTCAGTTGGTTAAGTATCTGACTTTGGCTCAGGTCATGATCTCGTGGTTTGTGAGTTCAAGCCCCACATTGGGCTGTCTGCTGTCAGCACAGAGTCTGATTCGGATCCTCCGTTCCCCTCTCTCTCTGACCCTCCCTGCCCCTGAGTGCACGCACTCTCTCTCTCAAAAATGAATAAACATTAAATAAGAAAAAATAATAGTGTCCCCGTTCGTTCTCAAAAGTGTCCTGGGCTTGGACAGTAAATTATATGGTCATCCTAGTAATAGGTGTGATACTAGGGGACACAAAGGTGGGAGGGTGGTGGGGCTGACTGTAGAAAGGGGGGCTGTGACCATGGAAATGAGCCTGGAAGTATGCATGCCATTACACCAAGTGAAGAGAGACGGGAAGGGCGTAAGAGGCAGAGGGACCAGCATCTGCAAAGGAAGCAAAACTTGGTAATTCTGGGCATGCCTAGATAGCATCCAGAAGGCCAAATGGTGCTCGTTTTGGCAGCATATATACTAAAATTGGAACGGCACAGAGAAGATTAGATGGCCCCTTGCACAAGGATGTCACACAAATTCGTGAAGCCTCCCATATTTTTAAGGGGCGCTTGGCCGGCTCAGTCGGTAGAGCCCGTGGCTGTTGCTCTCCAGGTTGTGAGTTCCAGCCCCATGTTGGGTGTAGAGATTACTTAGGGAAAAAAGGCCAAATAGCTCAATTCTAAGAGGCATGGAAGGAGATGAGGCTGACAGTGGGAACTGTAGAAGGGATTGGCATGAGTTGGTGGCTTTACAAAAGAGTCCAACTGAGGAGCTGGGGCCAAAGTCCAGGCAAGAGAAATAATGAGGCCTGAAGCCAAGAGAGGTTCTAGAAACACTTTAGAGGTTAACTGGACTTGGGGGGTTGGAGGACAGGTCAGGGGCAGGAGAACGTCTAGGGGAATGGAGAGGCCACTCATTGAAGCAGGTGGGGAGGAAGGGCCAGGAAACCCAGGAGACAGGAGGTGACCCAGATTGGACTGCCTAAAGTAGGGGTCATAAGAACTAGGGGTCACTTCTGAGGCGAGGGGAAGGAGCTGGGGCCCAGTTGGTATTCAGGTGACATCTGAATAAAAATTACCTTTCAGAGCAACCTTGAAAGGCAAGAGAAAGCTCAAAAATAGAGGCTCAAGAAAAGAAAGAGCTGATTTTGCAGACCAACCTCATTGTACATATCGCTCTCCTTGATCAAAATGTTCCCACAATGCCCCGCTGCATAACAGAATAAAAGCTGAGGTCCTCAGCCTGGTCTTCAAAGCTTCTAGTGACCTGGCCCCAACCTATCTCTGGTGAACGTTTCATATTTCACCTGGTCACTTTTGGCCCCTCCCTTCTTCTGAAAACAAGAATTGCTCTTCCCCTGGCCTAACATATGGTCCAGGTGGAAACCATCAGTCATGGCATCCTGTTCCCTATGATCAAGGGTGTGAGTGAGCATGTGACCAAGCCTGGTCAGTCAGAATCCTCCTGCAGGATTTTGGGGATTTGGAACAAAGGGAAGAGAATTTCTCATCTCTCTGGTGAGGGAGCTAGAAGGCATGAGCTGGGGATTGCTGTTGGGCACAGTTCCAGCCTAGAGAGGAAAGTGGTCTGAAAAGCCACAGTAGGGAGATGAGAGGGTTATTGTTTAATAGGTACAGGGTTTCAGTTTGAGAGATAAAAAAGTTCTGGAGATGCATGGTAACAAAAGTTGCACAAACAACGTGAATATACTTCATGTCACTAACTGCACACAGAAAACTGGTAAAAATGCAGGGCAGCTCGGTGGCTTAGTCCATGAAGTGTCCGACTTTGGCTCAGGTCATGATCTCACGGTTTGAGAGTCCGAGCCCCGCATCGGGCTCTCTGCTGTCATCTTGAAGCCCCCTTCAGATCCTCTGTCTCCCTCTCTCTCTCTTCCCCTCCACCATGCTTGCTCGCTCTCTCTCTCTCAAAAATGAACACTAAAAAAATTGGTAAAAATGATAGATTTTATGTAAGGTATACTTTACCACAGTTAAAAGGAGGAGGAAGAGGAAGAGAAGGAGGGGGAGGAGCTTCCAGGCAGAGAAGCAAAGATGAATGATGGGAGGAGTGCAGGTGGTTCCCTGGCTGCAGTTGGTCCTTGGGCCCCTTTGCTGCAGTGCTTGTCTCAAAGGATGGCCTGAGTCAACCTCCTCTTTTAGGATCAGCTAGTTCATGTTGGGTTTCTCTTCCTTGCATCCAATGGAGTCATAACACAGAGGCTTTCCATTCTCTCTTCTCTCTCGCATCCTTTCAGACATTCTCCACTCTTGTCACACGCTGCTGTCCACACTCGTCAGACTGATCCTGTGTTTGTACTCCTATGCCTTTCCTCCAGACTCCCTCTGCCCTTTCCCCTACTGACAAGTGTCAACTCCCTACTCGTCATTTGAGACCCAGCTCAAAGGGCTCTTCCTCGGAAAGCCATCCCTGACTACCCCGAGCAAGGCTTGCCATTGCCCTCCTCTGGCCTGTCCATGTCTTTGTCACCTAGTATCCCAATGACCTGCTTTCCTGTCTGCAACCCTCATTAGGCTCTGTTTTTCATCTCCATGATCCTAGTGCCTGACAAACAGCCTAGCACAAGGAATCATAAATGTTTACTGAATGAGTGAAAAATGAGTAAGAATCCTTCTTTCTCTCGTGCCATCCCCCTGAGTCACTACTCAGTCTCCACCAAGTGGAGACACAGGAAAAAAAAAAAAAAAAAAAAGTAGGAGGAATTGCTTTAGTCCCTCAATTCAAGGGTGATGGATCCAGGAGGGAAGAAAACCCAGTAGGAAAGGAATGGGGCCATTGCAAAGTTCAGTGGCATTTATGAGAGGTCAGCTTTCTGCCAAAGCACTGATGGTGGCAGCTTTGAGCTGAGGCAGAGTTTGTTTGGACGCCAGTGCCAAGACAAGCAAACATTCAGTGTTGAGCTTTTCAGCAAGCTTGGATTCTGACAGCTGTGTGGGGAGAAACAACTAAAAGCCGTCTGGGTCTGCCTGGAATCAGGAGTCCCTGTCTCCTTCAGACACAATCTGACCCAAGGAACAAGGCGGCCTCTTCTCTACCCTTCATCCCCACCACAGGCACACACCTCCTTGAAGGGACCCTGCCACTGATCAGGACATTTGGCACTGAGGACAGAGTAAAAAACAACTCTAGGGAGCTGTGGCTTTGATAATATGGCTTACTAAATAGTCCATGGCTTCCCCCCTACAATTCCCAGCCTGCCTTGCCGTTAGATTTGGCTTGTGTGACAAGGTCCGGTTAAGAGTCTGTATGGAAGTAATGCGTGTCATTTCCAGGCTGAAGTCTTTCATTGCCAGTACATTACCTTCTATGTAGCAACCTTTCCCTTATTGAGGCAATCCTGAAAGCCTTGTATTGAGGTTGTAGCAGTGGCCTGGGTCTCTGAGTTACCCAGTGGAGTAGAGGATCCGTATGCTGGAGAGCACCTTGAGCCACATCAGGCTTTGCATGAGTGACAAAAATAAACCTTTGTTGGGTTAAGCCATTGAGCCATTCGGGTTCTTTGTTACCATAGCAGAGCCTAGCCTATTCTGACGAATATATAGAAATTAATTGTTGTTTTAGCCATCCAGGAGCAAACCTCCTTACTTGAGGAGAAACATGCCCCCTCCTTATGGTATTGGTCACTTCTCTCTTCTTTCCTGACTTCTCAGCAGCAGTTGTCACAATCGACAATCGAAACATTTCATCTTGGTGTCTGTGACATCACACCTGTCTGGTTTTTCTCCTCTCACAGTCCCTGCTTCTCAGTTTCCTTTGCTGGCTCCTCTTCCACTGTTTTACCTCAAAACTTTGAAGTTTCTTAGGGCTTATTCCTGCGGACCTTTCTCATGGTTGTAAAGGCCACCCATGAGAAAGACAGCTGGTACCTTCCAGAATTCATTCTACCATTCTCTATCAATCACAGAGCCTCTATTTTTAGCCGGGCACATTGCGCCTAGTTAAAAGGCGACATTTCTCATCGTAGCTCATTATTTTGGCCAATGAGATGCCAGCAAAAATGCGTGGGACTTCCAGCGCAGTCTCTTAAAAAGAAAAGGGTGCACTTTTCCCCCTCTCTCCTGCATGCTTCCAAAGGTGGAGCGCAATGAGGTAAACTTAAGATTGGAAACCAAGCGCTGAGCGTAGCAGAGCAGCTCAAAACTGCCTACCTTTGGACTTCTTTTTTGTGAAGAAAGAAATCAATTTCTATCGTAAGTTATTATTTTTTTTCTTTTGTCATTTGCAACTGAACCTCATCCTAACTGATTGTTCCTGTCCTGTAGTTGCATGCTCACATCCCACCAGGAAGCCTGCGTACAGCAGAGGACAGACACCTCCGGGGGAAAGAAACGCTGGGCCTCCTTCCGCAATTGTAAGTAACCAAGCTACCGGGAGGATAGGATGGGAGGCGGGCCTAGGAATACAGTTTATTAGCTCACAGAGAGCACTGAATGCTAGATTAAGGAATTCGGACTTTATTCTGCAAATCCCTTGCGGACAGGACACCCTGTCTATCTTATCTAGTAATGCTTCCACTTTGTAGATGCTTAATGAATGACTATATTCTTTATTAATTAATGCTGTTAACTTAAACGACAGAAGAATTGTTGCGAGGTGGACCAGTTGGGAATCACCACCTGATCCACCCCTGTCCGGGTTTTACAGGTGAAGTAACCTAAGTATCTTTTGCTGGAAGTGGCAATCAGCCTATCCGCGAGGAAAGGCAAACCGAAAACTCCCATCTCGAGGATGAAGGCGGTAGGGGGTATAGAATTGGGGAACGGGGCCAAGAAAAGCAGTTGGATGTGTGGCTCCTCAAGATGGCTGCCCCGAACCCCATGACCGGGAGGAAGCGGAGCTCCGCCCCAGCGCGCCGGGCCCCACCCCACTCGGCCCCGCCCAGCGCCACCCCCCTCCGGGGGGGGGCGGTGCGGGTTGTGAGGTGTCTCAGCGAAGCGCCTGCGCAGTGGGCAGCGGCGCGCGGGGCGGAGGCTTTATAATCACTTCGACGCGGCCGCTCGGCTTCTACCTCGGGGAGGGCGGCCAATGCGGCGGCGGTCGCCGCGCCGGTTGAGGGGGCGCTGAGGCGGGAGCAGTGGTGGCGCTGGGCGCCCCTCGCTCCTGGGCCTCTGGGGGCCATGGGCTCCGAGAAGGACTCCGAGTCGCCGCGCTCTACATCTCTACACGCGGCCGCGCCCGACCCCAAGTGCCGCAGCGGCGGCCGGCGCCGGCGCCTCACCTTCCACAGTGTCTTCTCCGCCTCGGCCCGCGGCCGCCGCGCCCGGGCCAAGCCGCAGGCCGAGCCGCCGCC